>NC_064808.1:52722801-53022801 GCF_023721935.1 Panthera uncia | reverse complement strand
GGAAAGAAGAAAAGCTGAAAATCAAAAAACTAAGTGTCTATTTGTAAAAAGGACAGGAAATTAAATACCAAAAAAAAGGGGGGAGGAAGAAAGGAAGGAACTGAAGACAAAATGAAAGTAAACATTAGTGAAAATATAAATAAAAGTTTATAAAATAGAAAACAATCACAGAATCGGGAGCATCAATAAAAGTCAGAAGTTAGTTCTTTGAAATCAGTAAAATTGGTAGATCCATGACCAGACTGAGAACACACACACACACACACACACACATACAAATCTTTGTCAGAAATGAAAATGGGGATATCCCCATAGATTCGACTGAAATGAAGAAGATAGTAAGGATACTTTTTAACAACTTTATGCCAATGAATTTAACATTTTAGTTGAAATGAACAAACGTTATAAAAACATAACTTGCCAAAGGTGACTCAAAAAATAAAAAAGCTCAATACCCTATTAACTTTTATATAAGTTAATAATTAAGAAAAAAACCAAAACCAAGCCTTACTACAAAAAAACTTCAGGCCCATATACCTTCACTAGTGCTCTATATTTAATATAAACAAAACCCAAAAAGGTCTATCTTACATAAACTTGTCCAGACAACAGAAGGAGGAAATACTCTCCAATTTGTTTAAAAGGTCAGCAAAAACTTTATACTAAAATTAGGTAAGAGGGGCACCCAAGTGGCTCAGTCAGTTAAGCGTCTGACTTTGGCTCAGGTCATGATCTCCTGGTTTGCGTTAGGCTCTGTGCTGAGAGGCTGGAGCCTGCTTCGGATTCGGTTTCTCCCTCTCTCTCTGCCCCTCCCCTACTTGTTCTCGTTCTCTCTCTCGTTCTCTCTCTCTCTCTCTCTCAGAAATAAATAAAAACATTTGGAAAAAAAACATGTAGGAAAGGAAAATTCAAGCCAATCTAAGTCATTAACACAGATGGCAAGAAATCCTGGACAAAATTTTACACAGTGAATCCTAATAAGCAAAGAAATTATCAAACACTATCAGAGCCTATGTGCAAAGAACTTCTCCTGAACACCCCGCTTTTGCTGGCCAAGATGGGACAACTTGACAATCATAAAAAAACACCAGCTACAGCAGACTGAAACACAGCAACCAGGGTGGGGAGACTGATTAAATATTTCACATGAAGAACATACTTTCAACTAGAAGATAAGGAACCAAACATAAAACATAAAAACAGTGCCAGGCAAAAGTGAAGAGGACTGAGACCAGAAATATGAAGTTAGGTACAAAGAACAGAGTATAGCAAAACTAATTTGGGAAAGCAAAACTATGTGACTTCAAAGACTAAGTTTATTTCAACAATGAAATACTTCATAAGTAAAAACAAATGACAGATTCATGTATATTCTGCCACAGTTAAGTCACTGCTCTCAACTGGCTTATAGGAATATAGCTAGAAAGGTATGTAGTAATAAAATTGATTTTTTTAAAAGATTTATGTTTTTAATTAAAAAAATTTTTTTAACATTTATTCATTTTTGAGAGAGAGGGAGGGAGGGAGGGAGAGAGAGAGAGAGAGAGAGAGAGAGAAAGAGAGGCACAAATGGGGCATGGGCAGAGACAGAGGGAGACACAGAATCAGAAGCAGGTTCCAGGCTCTGAGTTGTCAGCACAGAGCCCAATGCAGGGGCTTGAACCCATGAACCTTGAGTTCACAAGCTGAGCTGAAATTAGACGCTCAACCAACGGAGCCACCCAAGCATTCCTTTCTTTTTTTTCTTTTTTTTTTTTTTTTGAGAGAGAGTGCACACATGCACAAGCTGGGGAGGGGCACAGAGAGGAGGACAGAGGGTCTGAACCGGGCTCCATGCTGGCAGCAGAGAGCCATATGTGGAGCTCAAACTCACTAATGGTGAGATCATGACTTGAGCCAAAGTCAGCTGCTTAACTGACTGAGCCACCCAGGCACCCCAAAATTGACTTTCATACATTGAACTTGTATCCCACAAACCTTGCCACATTTATTAGTTCATAGCTAACGTACAGTAAACTCCACATACTAAATTGTACAATTTGATAAGTTTTGACATCTGTGTACACCAGAGAAACCATTATCATAATCCAGAAAAACACAGTCACCATACCCAAAAGTTTCCTTGTACTCCTTGTAATCTCTCCTTCCTACCATCGCCATAACGACGACTTGCATCTTCTAGTATTTTATGTAAATGGAGGGGGAAAAAAAACCCTGATTTGGCAAATACAGGATAGAATACCATTAATTCAAGTAAGTTATGTTTAAAACAAATATTCAAAATAATACTGGAAAATAAAACTCTTATCTAGGGGTGCCTGGGTGTCTCAATCGGTTAAGCGTCCAACTTCGGTTCAGGTCATGATCTCACAGTTAGTGGGTTTGAGTCCCACGTTGGGCTCTGTGCTGACAGCTTGGAGCCTGGAGCCTGCTTCAGATTCTGTGTCTCCCTCTCTCTTTGCCCATCCCCCACTTGCGCTCTCTCTTTCTCTCTCAAAATAATAAATAAACATTAAAAAAAATTAAGCAAAACTGTTACTTGAAAAAAAAAAAAACATAGGCATATTTAAACCAGAAACACAGCAAAATATTCCCTCTGACAGTCCTCCCTAACCCTCTTCAGTTTATTTATTTTTAACGTACTCTCTATGCCCAACATGGGGCTCGAACTCACAACCTGGAGATCAAGAGTTCTATGCTCCACCAAGTCAGCCAGGTGCCCCTCCATCCTCAATTTAAATAACACATCTTCAGAGCAGCTTTCTTTCATCATGCTATTAGTCTCTCCTACAGTGGCAATCTCTGCTTCTTTCTGTCATTTGTCTCACTTGTGATTACTGTCAACATCTCTCTCCCCTCACAGATTATGAATTGGGTGACAGAGGAATGAATTTTGTTCTTAGTTGCATTCCCAGTGCCCATCACACTTGGCATTTAGTAGTTACTTGATATATGTTTGTTGAATGAAGGAACGTACACGTGAATTAAAGAATATTTTCAGAGCGCCTGGGTGGCTCAGTCAGTTAAGTGTCTGACTTCGTCTCAGGTCATGATCTCACGGTTACTAGGTTTGAGCCCTGCATCAGACTCTGTGCTGACAGCTCAGAGCCTGGAGCCTGCTTTGGATTCTGTGTCTCCCTCTCTCTCTGCCCCTCCCCAGCTCACGCACGTGTGCGCTCTCTCTCTCTCTCTCTGAAAAATAAACATTAAAAAAAAAATTTTTTTTAAAGAGTATTTTCAAATTTTTGTCACTCAGAATAAATATAATTACTGGCTTGCTCTATAGTAAATTCCTCTGACTAGAATGAAAAGGCAAAAGGAAAAAGATGTGGCACTGAAAAGGTTCTCACACCGTTAATCTATCAAATTCATCTTTCAGAGCAGAGTGCTGTTCTAGTGGCGGCCATACTTATAAAGTCCTTCATTAATCTTTTACCATCTGTGGTATTATATGGCAACTGTTTACAGAGTTATAAAGTGGTAGCCCAAGGTTTGGTTTAGGAAGTGAACAGTAGCATCTGCCATTTCCTTTAGATAGTTAAATACAGTTAATACTACATTCTAGATTCTAACAACTCAATCATGGAAAGCTGACAGCATAAACTAGAAAGACCTTTATGATCTCCATCCCCTTATTCCTTGGCTTAGAATATTTCTACCTCTAAGACCCTTCCCCATAACTGGCATAAGAGTGAAGTTGTGGGATTCTATGCTATTATTTAGCTCCCTTTATGCCTAAGATGCATTCAGATGTTCAACATTCATTGATTACTTACTAAGTAACAAGAACTATTTCAGGCACTTTAAATGACAGAACAAAACAAGGGTACCTACCTATATAGAACTCATGTTCTAGAGCGAGAGAACAGAAAGAAAACTAAAAATAAATTACATAATAGAAGGTATGAGAAAGAAAGAAAAAGACGGATGAGAAGAATGTGGGGGGAATGCTGACAAGAGAAAAGATGAGTGCGATTTTCAATAGACTGGTCAAAGTAATCTTCATTGAGGGGACATGTGACTAAACACTGAGGGTTAACTATAAGGATTTATCAGAAGAAGTGTTTCAGTGCAAAAAGAACAAGCAGGGCAAAGATTGAAAGGCAACACATGGCTTTTCTGTCCTAACAGTGGCAAGGAGGCAGTAAAATTAGAGTGGAGTAGACAATGGAGAGTAGTAGTAGTCGCATTCATACAGGTAATGGAAGGTCAGATCTTACAGTACCTTACACAGCATTGCACAGAATTTGGCTTTTACTCTGAGTAAAAAATCAATCACCACACAGTTTTGAAGAGAAGAGTGACATGATATGACTTAACACTTCAAATAGCTCTCTAGCTACATTCAGAATAGAATGCAGGAGGGTAAGGGTAAAAGCTGAAAGATCAGGAGAATATTGTAATAATTCAGTGAAGAGATGATGATGGCTTGGATCAGGGTAGTAGAGTGGTAGTAGAGTGGTTAATAATTGGTCAGATGCTGGGTAATCTTTGTAGGTACAACAAAGAAGATTTGCTGATGGTTTAGATGTGGGACATATGAAAGAAGTAAAGGATTCCAAAGTCTCTGGCCTGAGCAGCTAGGACAGAAATGCAATTATCTGATAGAAGTTTGGATGTAACAGGTTTGAGGTGGAAGATGAGGAGTTCAGTGTTGTAAACGTTAATTTTGAAATATCTTTTAGACATCCAAGTGGAGATGTTGAGTAGGGCTGGATATAAAAATCCGGAGTTTGGGAGAGAGGTCGGGAGTGGAGATAGAAGTTTGGGAATCATCAGACTATAAATGACATACAAAGCTATGAAACTAAATTAAATCACTCTGAGACAGTAAAGAAAATGTGATCAAGAACTGAGCTCAGGGGCATTCCAATTTTAA
Source organism: Panthera uncia (assembly GCF_023721935.1). Taxonomy (NCBI): domain Eukaryota; kingdom Metazoa; phylum Chordata; class Mammalia; order Carnivora; family Felidae; genus Panthera; species Panthera uncia. The sequence continues at coordinate 53,017,922 of NC_064808.1, read as the reverse complement.
GAGGTTGAGTAGAGGAGGAACCAGCCAAGGAGACAGAGGGCAACCAGTATAGTAGGAAGAAAACTAGGCAAGTGTGGGGTTCCGGAAGTCAATTAAAGAATCAAGGAAGGAGGGTCCCTGGGTGGCTCAGTCAGTTAGGCACCTGACTTCAGCTCAGGTCATGATCTCATGATTTGTGAGCACGAGCCCCACATGGGGGGAGCACCAGCCTCGCCTCTCTCTCTGTCTCTCTCTGCCCCTCACTCACTTGTGCCCTCTCTCTCTCTCTCAAAAAAAAAAAAAAAAAAAAAACAAAGGAAGGAGAGATGAATCGTGTAAAATATTTCTAATACATTAAGACAGTTGAGAGCAGTAACATAGAAGTGGGAGCCAAGAAGGGGATATGGGTGGTATTACCAGCAAAATGTGTACCTTCCCACCCTAATCTTTTCCATGCCAAACAAATTGCTAAATGCTAACACATAAACATGAATCATACACAGTCCCTGCCTTCAAAATAATCCAATGATATGCTAAGAACTGTATGAAAATGGACTTTCCATCTTTTCTGAAGCAGTAGCCCACCATATTTTTAAGGAAAGAGTAATTTTTTTTTAACTTAGTAACATTCATAAAGAGCTGCACGTGATGAATTTCCACTTTTTCTCCACAGCTTAAAAAAAAAAAAAAGGCCAAAAAAAAAAAAATTTGATTAAAGTACTTGAAGTAAAAAAAGCATCTGTAGGGGCACCTGGGTGGCTCAGCCAGTTAAACAGCTGACTTGAGATCTCGCAGTTCGTGGGATCAAGCCCTATGTGGGGCTCTGCACTGGCAGCGTAGAGCCTGCTTGGGATTCTCTCTCTCTGCCCCTCCTCTGTCTCTCTCTAAATAAATAAACCTAAAAAACAAAAACAAAAAACAAAACAAAACCTGTGTAGAAGCACCTGGCTGGCTCTGTCAGAGAAACATGCGACTCTTGAACTCGGGGTCATGAGTTAAGTCCCATGTGGGGTGTAGATATTACTTAAATAAATAAAATTAAAAAAAAAAAAAAAAAAAAAGCCAGAGTATGCATCTGTTTGTCCAACTATGTATCTAGAAAAATAATGCAGAAATGAAATGCTCTGAAATTACATTTCCAAATGTTAACTACTGGTAACAATTTGCTATGTATTTTTCATTTTATTTCCATGTTCATGTTAGCACTCTAGGGCATATTTGCTCTACTGCATAATTTAAATCTAATTTTAAATGTTTACCAACAGCTCTTCTACATACTTTGTGTATTTTTTCCTATGTAATTATTATTGGTTCAATACCTGTATGTACGGAAATATAAAAATATGTAGAGAGCTTCTTCTTAATTGGTTTGGCCAATTTAAGTTTTAAGAAAAAAGTACCTTCTGATTAAAAATAAAATTATGCAAGGACTAAATTCTCAAAACAAAAAAACATGCATATGTAAAACTAGAAGCATATTAATCTAAATATTTTTATGTTAACCATGGTCACCCTTAGGAATGATCAGGTCACTTTTATTATCTGTAATGTTCTCTATTTTTCAAATTAAAAACAAAAACCTAAACACAACATTTCTATTACATTCAGGTAAATAATTATATATTATTTTGTACTTAGTTTAAATTAATATTCACACTTAATTTATGCTGACAAAAGTAAACTCACTTAGGCATGAATGCTCCATTGGCTAAGGATGGCTCATCATCATCCAGCCCATCAAACAGATGGGACTTCGCTGTGCCTGTTGTCTGTAAAGCCTTTGGTCGAACTCTGGTGGCTGGACGGGGTGTTAGTTTATAATGAGTGGGTGTAGTGAGAGCCTTCTGGGCTGCTGGATTTGTTGGTTTCAATCTCTGAAAAACAAAACCATCAAGGACAGTTCTAGTTTAATTCAAAGGCATTGTTTTGGCCTTAAAAAACCTGTAAGAATAGAGTTCAAATCTCCTATCTGCCAGTCACCCAACTAGATACCTCTGTTTATTTTTCAACTAAACCAAAAATGTCACAGTTCAAAATAAACTGAGATGTGCCCATGAACTGCTATTCAACTTCCACGCAATCCAAATCACTCTGAAAAAATAATAGCTTTCATTTATTCATCATTTAGTAAACACTGCTAATTGCCATGAGTCAAACACTAAGCACTCACAATAAAAATCACTTCCCCTGACTTTTGAGGAAATTACAAGTTAGTGGAAGAGACACAACTAAATTAAGACTTCAGGGATGCCTGGGTGGCTCAATCGGTTAAGCGTCTGACCTAAGCTCAGGGCATAATCTCGCAGTCTGTGAGTCTGAGCCCCGTGCTGAGCCTGTAGCCTGCTTCAGATTCTGTGTCTCCCGCTCTCTCTCTGCCCCTCCCCAGCTTGTGCGCGCACACTCTTTCAAAAACTAAATAAACATTAAATTAAACAAACAAAAAAAACCATTTCAAGTTGATTTTGATGGCACCTTTATTATGCTTCTATAGCATCTTCGGGATGTTTTATATTTGTTTTCCTAAACATTATACATGGGATTATACAACCACTTGAAACAACAATGTCTAACATATAAAACCTGTCACAATTTATTGTTCTCTTTACAGTGTAAACTGTTTGCACCAGTGTGAAACTGTCTGCAACAGTGAACCTTCCTAGATATTTTTTGTGATATTTCACAATTGTGTGCCTTTGCTTGGAATGTCTTGACTTAGACCTACCAACTTCTACATACATACTCAAAAAAAGTTAAATGTGACCTCTTTTGCAAAGCCTTATCAAACTTTAAATACTCTTCTTTAACATAAAATTTACCATTTTAATGCATACAATCCAGTGGGTTTTAGTATATTTAATAAGTTGTGCAAGAACCACCAATATCTAAGTCCAAAACATTCCCCTCACCCCAAAAAGAAATGCTGTGCCTCCCGATTCCAGCCCTTAAAACTGAGCAAACATGAATCTATTCTGTCTGTATAAATTTGCCTATTCTAGGCATTTTATATAAATGGAATCATGTGGCCTCTTGTGTCCGGTTTATTTCACCTAGCATGTTTTCAAGGTCCATCCATGTCATACATAGTATGTATCAGTACTTCATTCTTTTTATGACTGAATGATATTCATCATATAGATCTACAACATTTTGTTTATCCATTCATCAGCTGACTGTATATACTATATTGAGCTTGAGTAAATTTAAACACCTTAACAGATCTGATCTTCCTCACTAAATAGCAAGTTCTCAGAGAATAAGTTCTTGCTTTCATTTTGTATCCTCAGTACTGAACACAGTGACCAGCACATGTTTAGGCCTAAAATTATGCTGCGCCACTAACACACAATGTTCATCTAAGCACAACTTACATTTACACAGCGTGTTAAAAAGCACTTTAAGTTCCTATCTTCTCATTATATCTAGTTACAAGGTTAATTCAAGGGGCGCCTGGGTGGCTCAGTTGGTTGAGTGTCCAACTTCAGCTCAGGTCATGATCTCACAGTCCCTGAGTTCGAGCCCTGCGTCAGGGTCTGTGCTGATGGCTCAGAGCCTGGAGCCTGCTTCAGATTCTGTCTCCCTCTCTCTCTGCCCCTAACCCACTCGTGCTCTGTCTCTCTCTGTCCCCAAAATAAATAAAAACATTTTAAAAAAAAATTTAAAAAAAAAACGAAACAAGGTTAATTCAATAGCCAGCTGAGGGAGAAATAAGATGACAGAAATGATTGAAGAGCTATAGACTGATCAACTTACTATAAGTCAGGTATGCATCATCTCATTTAATTCTGAACACTAAACAGTATTACCATTCCCATTTTACAGATGAGGAAACACATTCAGAGGCAAAATAACATGCTCAAGGTCTCATCAGTTGTACATGGTAACACAATGATCAAACAGACCAAAGACTACTTTTAACACCACACCACAGTGAGCAAAAGATTATTTCTTTGACACTAGAGCATAAAAGATTAAGACAAAGTTAACTGCAGAAACCAGGAGAAAAGATATTGATGTGTCACTTAACAGCATTATTTTAGGAAAATCAGCCTCTCTGAGGCTTATGTTTGCTCAACTATAAAATGGGAGTAATAATACATGCCTTAATTCAGAGCTATTGAAAGTCTCAGCCCTCATCTCCACTCCAATGTTCATTTCACTGCCATGCTGCCCTCCAGATAATAATAATTCCAAACATGATCTTTTGCCCAGAAAAAAGCATAATGTGTCTTAAAAACTTAACTACACCTAGCTTTGCTTAGGCTACATATGTAAGAAATTACATTCTACACAGCTAGTTTCTCCTAACCTGAGAATAAACTTTATAAAAGCATCCTTAAATTTACCTCTTCTTTCTTTTTAGGGTCTGACATGGGATTCCGGAAGAGAGGAGAATCTCCAAAAGGTGAGTATGTTAGACTATTGATATGCTGCTGGAGAACAGCTTGCTGGGCAGCAGAAGCATTGGGATCTGTCAAAGCTTTTTTAAAAAAAGAAAAGAAAAAGCAAGATTATCAGTCCAAGGATCCAATGCATTTATAGCAAGAGAACACAATCGTTTTGGAAACACCTTCAAAACATTCAGACTCACTCAACAGCATTATTGGTGGGAAGCAGAGGAGCAAACTGTGAAGAAAACCAACAATCAAATAAACTAATGGGTCAAAGATATGAAGAGACATTTCATAAGAGATAACACACAAAAATTTTTACTTAAGTGTTCACTGTCAATAATCAATGAAATAAAATTTAAAACAACCCTGAAAAAATATATTATAGCTATGTCATTACCTATCAGTGCCACAGCTGTATAGAGTTACAGTCTTTGACTTCTAGAAACATTACAAATTGGTTTACTCTGTCTAAAAGAAACGGTATAACAGTACATAAAACAAGTACTGTTTTTATGCTTTTTAACCTACTTGTTTCCATCATGGAAATTTAACCCAAGGACTTCATTAAACTAGAAACAAAATAAAGAGATGTTTGTAAGTGATGAATATTATCTGTTATAGTTAAGACTTGGGAATAACCTATGTCCAACATTAACAGCTGTAAAAATCATGACACATCAACATGGTGGGTTAAGTAGTTATTAAAAATAATGACAATGTGTTTCACTGTGGAAATAAGGAAACATCTTTGATTTAATAAGTAAAAATTGCAGAATAACTAAGACTAGAGGAAGAAAGTGGCATATAAAAAATGAAGATAGTTGCTAAGGTTCCTTATGTTTATTATTTACATTTAATATTCCTATTACATTCAAGTAAATTGAAAGAAAAAGTATCACTCCAATTAATCTAATTTTCTAAGTGTAAAAACATGTCATTAGTCACAGAGAATTGAGGGAACAGACAAGGAATGATAATCTATAATCATACACAGTAAAAACAAAACAAACCCCACAACTATCGGTACTATATCTTGATTGATGAAGAAACTGCTTTACAAAATTAGTATTTTCAAAAATACTGATAAAAAGTCAAATCATACTTAAGTCATCTTAGAGATAAAAATACTTTTTTCCTTTATAAATGTTTAAAATACAGCTAACACCAAAATATATTAGGTAATCCACATTAAAGAAGTGCCACAGACAAAACATTTGGAGAATTTTAGTACTCATAATAGAGGAAAAAACCACAGCAGCAGCAGCAACAACAAATCCAGGACAGCTAAAGCTAAATTGATGAAAAAGGGGTAGATCCACCTTAGTCAAATTAAGCTTTTTTAAAATCAGATTTATCAATTAAATACTAAAACACTGTATACTAATATATCAGTAGAGAATGCAAGTTTACTCAAGACTGTGAAACCCAGAGGAGATGTCCATTTTAAGAGCATATAATAAATCATCTGTACTGGAAAGTTCCTAAATCCAATTTAAGACCATCAGCAGGGAAAAGATTTAGAAAAGCAGTTTTGGTACACAGTACCACACAATAACAGCACAGTGTTATTCTGTGGACTATTCAAGGAAATTCAAGAAAACCTGGATGTTTTTAAAAGAACTCTAGGGGCGCCTGGGTGGCTCAGTCGGTTAAGCGTCCGACTTCGGCTCAGGTCATGATCTCGCGGTTCGTGAGTTCAAGCCCCGCGTCGGGCTCTGTGCTGACCGCTCAGAGCCTGGAGCCTGTTTCAGATTCTGTGTCTCTCTCTCTCTCTCTCTGACCCTCCCCCGTTCATGCTCTGTCTCTCTCTGTCTCAAAAATAAATAAATGTTAAAAAAAAAAAAAATAAATAAATAAATAAATAAATGTTAAAAAAATTTAAAAGAACTCTAATATTCACTAGTCAAGTTTGGTATTTGACAGCCAATTATCCATTAAAAATAATGTTGACCTGCACCAGCTCATCCCATCATTAACAAGTATAATAGTTCACCCCACCTGGGCTTACTCAAAAGAGTAAGAACTCCTTTAACAAATCTAAACATAATTAGGAAAGTGTGTGAGGATATTTTTATTTTTGTAGGTTTAAATATGAAATCTTCTCTAAGTTAACTGTATGATTTACATATACAGACAAGAGAGCTAATATGTTACCAAAAATAAGAGAACTCGCAAGCATGTAAGCATTTATTAAGCTACCATTTGTGTTATAAATATTCAATTCTGGTCACAATAATTTGACAACATACTGAGAAGACTCATCATGACCAAATGATTAAAGGGATAGGAAAAGGTATAAAATCAAAGTCTGAGAATAGAAAAAACTGATGATATTTTACCTTGAAGAAAGACAACAGGGTTACTGCAAGAAAAACTGTTAACAAACTGGTTTGCTTAGCTTAGAACCACTGAGTGGAAATTCTATGGAGGCATGTTTTGATTTCTAAACAACCTGAACAAAACAATGGACTAGACTGATTTGGAAAACTGTAACTGAGGGACTCCCACCGTTAAGAGTGGACTCAGACTCATATAAACTCTAAAGCACCTTACAGTTAGTGTCCTGTGATGCAAAGATGTACATTCTAAAAGTCAACATAGCTACTTTTAAGTTTGTGGTATGTAACTATACTATTAAATGCTTGTGTGAGGACCTTTTAATTGATTTTAGAAGATGGATTATCAAAAACCATTCAAAACACAGTACTATCCAAGTAAAAATGGCAGGTTACAAATATGTATGGTACCCTTTCTAGTGAAAACAACTAAAACTAAGGAAAAGAAATAAAACTGAAAATATCACTTTTAATGATAAAGCTGATTTTTTTTTTTTTTAAGGGAGAAAGAAGAGTGCCTGCACACACAAGTGGGGTAGGGGCAGAGGGAGAAGGAGAATCTTAAGCAGGCTCCACACCCAGCACAGAGCATGACATGGGGATCTCACAACTGTGAAATCACAACCTGAGCTAAAATCAAGAGTCAGATGCTTAACCAAAAGAGGCACGCAGGCACCCTATTTTTTTAAAGTTTGTATTTATTTATTTTGAGAGAGCAAGTACACGTGCATGCATGGGGGAGGGACAGAGGGAAGAGAAGGAGAGAATACCAAGCAGACTCCCTGCTGCCAGTGCAAAGCCTGATGCGGGTCTCAAACCCATGAACTGTGAGATCATGGCCTGAGCCAAAACAGGGTCAGACGCTTAACTGACTGAGCCACCCAGGCACCTGGATGTCAACTGGAATTCTAATTCACCTCCACTCCTTCCAAAGATCTAAGTAAAATCTATGTTTAAAACAAATTAAAATGTATCTATATAACCCACAACGACAAAGAATGGGAAGTAACAAATGAGCATTTGAGAAAATATAACAAATTTCTAGGGGAAAGAAGTGGACAGAGGAGTGACAAAGCAGGATACAGCGAACTACGTTTAGAGTACATTCATAGGGGATTACAGCCCAACGTAGAGCTTATCTGCCCTGGAGAATCCCAGAAAGATTAGGGATTCAATGAAACCAAGTATGATGAAGTGAGACTGAAAGCAGGAGAGATAAATCAACGTAAAGTACATGTACAAAACACCTATACCTTCATCCTCCTAATCCCTGATGCTTAACAGATAAGCCAAACATCAGAGAGTGTGCCTCTGATGAAACAAAGTTAATACTTGGAAAGAACAAGGGCAACTAGTTTCAGTACTTGCATCATCCCAGAGCTAAGAATGTGGCATTCTAACCATCAGGGGACCCTTGGACAATAGCTGGTTTCTGGACTATGCACCTTAAAGTGAAGCTTACTGGTAAACAAGCTCTACCCATATACATAAGTTGCCAATAAGCTTTTTATTATTTTATTCTTAAATGGTAAGGATCACGGAGCATTAAAGAATAAGACCAAAGCAAAAATAACCCTGAAGAGATAAGGCACAGAAGAGTCCTAAAAAAATTTTAATGCCAATTAACAAATTCAAAGTTTTAGGAAACAACGGCATCTAAGAACAGGATACTTAAAAAAAAGAAGTTTTGAAGAATGAGAAAGAATTCATGTAAGTTAAAAATAAAAATTCAGGATGCCTGGGTGGCTCAGTCAATTAAGTGTCTGACTCTTGACTTAGCTCAGGTCATTATCTCATGGTTATTGAGATCAAGCCCCCCATCGGGCTCTGCACTGACAGCACAGAGCCTGCTTGGCATTCTCTCTCTCTCTGCCCCTCACACTCTCTTTGTCTCTCTCAAAATAAATAAAATGATTTAGAAGACAGTAAAAAATCTAAAAAAATAGAAACACAGTTTAAAAATCAAGCATTAACGTAGAGGGGCGCCTGGGTGGTTAGGTCGATTGTGCGTCTGACTCTTGATTTTGGCAGTCATGATCGGGCTCCTCACTGAGCATGGAGCCTGCTTAAGATTCTCTCTCTCTGCCCTTATAACCAGCTCATGTGCTCTCTCTCTTTAAAAAAAAGAAAAAGAAAAAAATTAAGCATTAAGATAGAAAAGGTATAAGCAATTGAGTGAAATTTCCGAAGAGACAATCCTAAGTCCTTGTGGGGAATGGAACAAGTCTCAAGAATCAGAAAGGCATTAGACTTCTCAACAAATAATGGTTAATGAAAGGAATATAGTCCAAGTTCTGAGGATAAATTATTTTCACAGCAGAATTCCATAATATTAAAGCGTGAGGAACAAAAAAGGTTCTGTACTATCAGAATTGTAAGTGATCAAAGTTTATCTTTCATATGTAATTTACTTAAAAATACATTCCAGGAAATAAAGAGGAAAACCCTACATTCAGGACAGAACAGTTCTCACTGAGTAAACTTGAAGGGGGTATCAGGAGCAATGCTGAAGGCCCAGGGAATAATCAGAGTTCATACCTCTGCAGGAGAACAGAGGGATCAAGGAATGATGTATTCAGAGTAAAAAAGAATTCTGAAACCTTCCTTAAGAATTTGGACTGGTTCAGGAAGGTGATTAAGGGCTGGTAATGCAAAGGTAAAAAAGAAATTCTAGGAGAAAGAAAAAGCTGTATGAGAAAGGTGTACTTGGCTGGGCAGCAGTGTTTTCATAGTTGTAATAAAATGCTACGCTCACATTAAAACTTTTAAATTATTCTTTAATCTAAGAAAAAAGTAATAACTATAGGACAGAATACATTATCAATGTTATCAATATGAAAATATAAACATGGCAAAAGAAGAGGAAAAAGAAGGGTGAGAAAAGGCACTAATACTCTTCCTTGACCAAGAGAACTCAAGAAATACTGTCTCACAGGTGACAGAATAAGAAAAACAATGTAGGGACACAGCTTAAATTTGCAAAAACTTTATCAAAATGTGGTACACGGGTCATGATAGTACAGGAGATGAACTTATTGGTAAAGAGACTTACTTTCATTCTGTCTCATTCATTCACTCAGTTACCCTATGTATGCCAGGTGGTATGTTTATTTCCAACAGAACAGCTTTCTTTTAAAAAGCTATTTAAGCTTAAAAAGTTCATTTTAAGTTAGAAAATAATAATAATAAAGGTGGTAGGCAGAGGGGGCAAAAACTGGGTAAGGGTGTTCAAATGAGTAAGTATAAAAAACACTTCAGTAGACAAAACTAAACTTAGGGAATTTAGTAATACAGCTATGTTAGAAATGAATAAAGAACACAGAGGATAAGTGAGCTAAATTTCTCATCTATTAATAAGCTAAATTAAAACTTAATAAAGCAAAACATATCAACATAAGCACATCGTTTAGAGATATGAACTTAACTATACACCAGGAAACAAAGTGACTGTAACAAAGTGGTTTCTTTGGGGGAGTAGGCCTGGGAGTGGGGAAGTGGAGAAGGCCAAGATCTGTTACAAGCCCTTCTGTACTACATGACTGTTTAAGTGTGTTTGTATACTGCTTTGGTAGGGGGATGGAATGGGTGGAAAATGAGGTCAACAAGTTAAGTATTAGCAAGAAATACAACTGAGTAAAGCCTTCTAAAGTGACTGACACTTACCTACTGGGGCCTGGGGGGCTCCAAAGCCCAAAGTAGCTGTCGTAGTATTAAATCCAGGGGCCCCAAAGGCTCCTGTACCAAGAGGCCCTCCGATCTTAGGTTGGTTGTTCCCAAACAAAGATGCCTGTCCAGCACCAAGAGCTATGGAGACAAGAGGAAAGAAAAAGCGCCACAGGAGATCCTTTGAATGTTATACCAGAGGTCAGTTACTTAAAAATATAATACATTTGGAAACTTCATAATGACCACTCATTTCAACAAAAGAGCTAATACAGTCAATGCTAACTATATGCCAGGCACTGTGCTAAGTACATTATATACATCATAGGCAAAACACTTAACTTCTCTGTGCTTCGGATTCTTCAACTATAACATGAGATAATAATACATAGCTTAAATATTTATCCTAAGGTTAAAATGAATAAACACATACTAAGCATTTAAAAGAGGACTGGTAGATACTAATATTCATTAAATATTAGCTAGTACCTCACTTAATCTTCCTAAGCCTGAAATAGGACATATCTGCATTTTATAGATGAGAAAACTAAGCGTTTAGTAATTAGCTCAATTGTCACAAATGTTGTAGATGGTGAAACGGAGGTTCAAATCTTGGTGCATCTGAATACAACCAGGGTTCTTTTTTTTTTTTTTTTTTTTTAATTTTTTTTTCAACGTTTTTTATTTATTTTTGGGACAGAGAGAGACAGAGCATGAACGGGGGAGGGGCAGAGAGAGAGGGAGACACAGAATCGGAAACAGGCTCCAGGCTCCGAGCCATCAACCCAGAGCCTGACGCGGGGCTCGAACTCGCGGACCGCGAGATCGTGACCTGGCTGAAGTCGGACGCTTAACCGACTGCGCCACCCAGGCGCCCCACAACCAGGGTTCTTTACTACACTATAGTAATACGAAGTTTGAAAGAATTAAAAAATAATCAATTTTTAAATATCAATATTTGCAAATCAAAATATGCAGCTGAACCAATCACAATGTCATCTTTTTGACTAACATACAGGCTAAACTACAGAAAACCAAATCCAATACATCTGTGAAGAGCAAAAAGCAGTACTTTCAAGTGTACTATCTCATGAAAACTACTTTACACCAAGACAAACGTTTTGTTTTATAAAAACCTAAATGCTTTGTGATGAGGTTACTAAACAGTCTCAAGTTTCATCATGAATCAGACTGGAGGGAGTAGAACTTATTTTCACCAAGGGGAAACCACTGCAGAAACTTAGGTTTTAAAGTCTAGGGGCGCCTGGGTGGCTCAGTCGGTTAAGCGGCCTACTTCGGCTCAGGTCATGATCTTGCGGTCCGTGAGTTCGAGCCCCGCGTCGGGCTCTGTGCTGACAGCTCAGAGCCTGGAGCCTGTTTCAGATTCTGTGTCTCCCTCTCTCTGATCCTCCCCCATTCATGCTCTGTCTCTGTCTCAAAAATAAATAAACGTTAAAAAAAAAAAAAAAAATTTTGAAGTCTAATGAATCTTGCTTATGGATCTTGTTCTCAGCAGTGAAACTGGGGAGAATTTATTTAGAATGATTTATTGGCATTAAATTTTTTTAAAATTTCCATCTCCTCCTCAAAAAGTTATTGAAAATTCGGAAGATCTAAAGTTCGTTTTAACGCCATCAATGCATCTTCAGAGAGAAAAAAACCACTTTAGAAATACAATACTTAGAGATCTAAAATACTGAATACAAATTGTTTTGAGATTGCAATCAAAAAAAGGCTAGGAAGTTTATACTCAGAGAATCCATACAAAATAAATTAGTGAGGGTAACTACTGAATGGACAAAACACTCCCTGTCTAATTAGTAACAAGAAGACAATCCCTTTGCTACAGCTTTGGAATAGGGAATGGCTTCTTTTAAAATCCCAAACCATCAGAAATTGGCGAAAATTAACAGAAAACCTGAATTTACTTCCTTGAAAGACAAACTTTACAGCACAAATTTCAGAATTCTTTATTTTTCCAGGTAGCAAATACCTCCTTACCAATGAACAAAAACCTAGAAGAAAAACGAATATATAAAATACAAAAATTTCTCATCTGGATGGGTATGCATTTCCTTCACCTTTGTAGGAGCCCTGGATGAAGAACCATGAAACAGTCTAAAAATCACTGTATTTCAATAACCAATAAAAGAATAAAAAAGGCACTGGGAGTTTCAGGTCACCTGAAAAGAGACTATCATAAATTGACCTGCCTGCATACTGCTGCAATTTGTCAATAGAAAAATATTTTATCTAGATCTAGCTCATATTACGTAAATGGCTTTTTATGCTTAACAAAAAAGGGCTTCCTAAGAGTCCACAGGTTGAGGGACATTCTGGAAAATAATGTCAATTTATGAAATGCGCTATATTTACGATTAGTTGTAGGAGTCATAAAGCAGATATATGGGGGTCACCATGTTGTAATAGTGGCCCTAGAAACTCCAAGGATGCTCAAGAAAAAAAGTGAAATGGTTATATTCCTTTTGAGATTAGAAGTTAATTTTATCTATGGTATCTATTAGCTTTGGGTAAATTTTTCTGTGTATACCTTAGCGTTACAATAAACTTTACTAGATGCACCCTAAACTTACTACTTCATGGAAAATTTTAAGAACTAAAATCTCCTTTTTTTTGGAAATCTTTTAAGTTTATTTATTTATTTTGAGAGAGAACGAGCAAGCAGCAGGGGCAAAAGAGAGGGAGAGAATCCCAAGCAGGTCCGCACCATCAGCATAGAGCCCTATGTGGAGCTCTAACTCATGAACCGTGAGATCACGACCTGGGGCCACAACCAAGAGTTGGGTGCTTAACCGACTGAGACACCCAGGCACCCCAAGAACTAAAATATCTTAATATTACTAACTACCAGGGCACCTGGGTGGCTCAGTCAGTTAAGAAGCATTTGAATTCAGCTCAGGTCATGGTCTCATGGTTTGTGGGTTCGGGCCCCGCATCAGGCTCTGTGCTGACAGCTCAGAGCCTGGAGCTGGCTTTGGAGTCTGTGTCTCCCTCTCTCTGCCCCTCTCCAGCTCATGCTCTTTCTCAAAAATAAACATTAAAAAAAAAAAAAAAAAAAAAAAGATAGCAATATTACTACCAAGAAAATGGCATATTATAGTGACAATGATACTTTATATCACCGTCAAATCAGAAACGTATACACCCCTGATTTAATGAGGGTTCCTTGGTCTGAGCACATGGGAGGTGGGGAATATCAAATGTCAAGGAATAATACATTTTACAGGAAAATTTGTTACAGGACATTTTACTTCTGCTGAGACAGAAGTATGAATCTTCATTACTCCAAACAAAAGGTGCACAGGAATACCCACTTAGCTAATGCCCCAAAAAGACATCACCCAAAGCTACAGTGCTATTCTACTTGAAATGCAGAGTTCATGAACATGGATGTTTATGTACAATCATCTCCAGACACACTGCTCTCAAAGCCTCAAGTCTGCTTTATCAGATGTGATCATCAAAGAATTCCAACAGCGTATGCTTGTTGGTTCTCAGAACTCTTATTTCCTACATGATCTAGTGCTGCTAAGGTTTGGGGGTGTAAAATTATTTACTGATTTTATTTGGGTTTTAGTTTATACAAAGCATGAATGGGGGATATATAATGGCAGTAAAAACAGGATCTGTTGTCTGTGATGTAGAACTGTTTAAGGATAACTGAACATACTCAAATAAATAAAAAGGCTGAGATATTACATTATTGTGGAAGAGAAGATGATAGCATCAGAAAAAGTTACATGATATTTTATAACTTGCACTATAGGAAAAGGCACTGCTGATAATAACCTGCAAGACCTAGAAGCCTCTTTGGCTCTTTGCCCACATAAAAATAAACTTGTATATGATGATACCATAAAATTAAGCGGTAAACTTAAAGACTTAGTGGAAATATCTAACAGACATTAGGATAAGCATCTTACCTGGGTCTTAGGTTTATGGTTCACAAACTGTCTAGGGTCAAAACTACCTTTGAAAAGCTCTTAATTTGCCCACACCAAAGCTAATTTTTTTCTCCAGGATTACAAGAGAACACTGATGTCAGATGATATATTCTGCTTAAGTTTAGGGATTACACTGCACAAAATTTAGAACTTTTTAGTTTTTATTTCTTGCTAAATATACGTGGTAGAATTTGGATAAGTTAAAAAGTTCAAATAAAAAACTCTACCATACAACCCAAAAGAGTTAATATCCACAATATCTAAAACACTCTCAAAAACAGATTAAGAAGCAACGATCAAATATTGAGTAGGGAATTGAAAGATTCAAATGGCCAGTAAACATACATTAAGCATACCCTTCACAGTAATTAGCGAAATGCACACTAGAATTCCACTAACACGGATGTAAAGATGAAAAAGTCCAACAATACGGAAAGGGTATGGGAAAAATGAGCACTTTCACACAATGAGAACAAAAATTCATACTGGCATTCTTTTTGGAAGGCAAATTAGCAAGACTGACCAAAATTCAAACTGTGTGTATACTCTGACACAATCCCAAGTATCAATCCCATAGTAACACTAACACACACAAAATTATGTAATGAAGATCTTCATTACTGCATTGCTAATAATATCAAAAAGCTCAAATGTCTACCAATAGGGGAAAGCTGAATTATGGTATTTTTATATGTTTATGTATATATACAGACATCTACACACAATGGAATACTAACAGAAAAAATATATGCCGCAAATGCCATGGGAAATGAAAAAATGAAATAAAGAATTATCACATAAGGAATAATGAAGGTGCTTTCATTTTGAAACATTTTTGACCATTAACACACAATATAAAATACACAGAGACCCATAACACACACATATTTAATTAAAATAAAAATTAAACGATACTTGGGGCGCCTGGGTGGCTCAGTCAGTTAAGCTTCCGGCTTAGGCTCGGGTCATGATCTCACAGTCTGTGGGTTCGAGCCCTGTATCAGGCTCTGTGCTGACAGAGAGGAGCCTGGAGCCTGCTTCAGATTCTGTGTCTCCCTCTCTCTCTGCACCCCCCCCTCAAAAATAAACATTAAAAAAAATTTTTTTTAATTAAATACTTAACCTTGCTTTGTACAATAATTTTTTCATTTTTTTTTCCTTAAATGCTGCTTGCAGCGCACTACATAAATACTACATCCAACTAACGTGTCTTAACCTTTGGTTTAAAAAAGACACTCTTGTAGGATGTGGTTTCTACTTAAGAATACAATAAAAATATATATATAAAGCACACACATGTATAACCATGTGTATGTGCACGTACATTTGAGAAAAATGTACAAAATATACATAAAGGGGTCTGACAAAATCCCAAACTTTAAATAGCTGTTACTTCACAAACCGGAAGGTGTTTAGACACTTCTGTATTGTTGAGGGTTTTTTTTCACAAGTACTTACAGCTTTTATTTTAAAAAGAAATGGAAGGAAATAGCTCAGAGTATAAAATTAAGTACTATTAAAAAGGAGATGGCAGATAAATGATCACAGTATACAAAGACAACAGATAACTGGATGGTGGAAGCAGAGACCATGGAAATAAATAGTCTGCAACTAAATGACAGTCAGATGACTTGGGAAACAGGCAAAACTATATGCTCTAACAACCCTGTTGAACTGTACATGCTGAAGCGCTTATTTGTTTTATGACCACTACCACTTCATATTGCTTAAAGCAGTTGGGCAGGCAGGAGGGTCAATGTCTGGGGTGCCAGGGTGGCTCAGCTGGTTAAGTGTTGATTCTTAATTTCAGCTCAGGTCATGATCTCAGAGTCGTGAGATCAGGCCTCTGTCATGCTGCATGCTGAGTGTGGAGCCTGCTTAAGATTCTCTCACCCCTCTTCTCCCTTCCCCTCACTCACATTCTCTCTCTCTCTCTCTCCTCTTTCTAAAAAACTAAAAAAAATAAATAAAAGAAGAAGGGTCAGTGTCTTCAAAGGCACTGAAAATTAATTATCAACAGTAGGAACAGAGACACAGGTGTGACATCTCAGCTCTACATCAAGATGGAAAGAACTGAGAAGTATGCACAGACTTTTGTAAAAGACCTTATACTCTTACTGCTCTGTTTTCCTATTAGGGTAATTAAGCTTACTTGATAAACAGTTCAAAGTCTTAAATCCCTTTTACAAAGGTAGCACAAGGGAATGGGAAGTTAATAACGCCGTCATATTGACAAGTCTCACATTAAATACTAAAAGTCCCAAATAGACCAGGACTATAAGACATTTTGTAGAATGGGAGCATAAATAAGATATGTGTCCAAATGTCTAAGATAAATGTCCAAATGTTCTAAAACCTGGTAAAGCATAACTGCTGAGAATGTTTTATAAGTCTGTTTGAGAAAATGCATATCTACATCCTATTTCCAGGCATAAGATCAAACAGAGTTGTCTTAAGTTCCAACAATTAGAAAGCCTAAATTTTGTGGTACAGTTCCTTACCTGTTCCAAATCCTGCACCAAGGCCAGTCCCCAGAGTCCCAGGTCCTGGTTTACTTCCAAAAATACTACTCCCACTGGTATTTGTGCCGAAACCTAGAAGGACAAAAGAATGAGTGGACTGTACTTTTAATAGAACTCTCAATTTCCTGTATAAGGGAATTTTTAAAAAGGCAGTCTGACCCTAAGCTTTGTATCCTGTCAGTTAATAATATTTAGAAATCCTAAATGGCAGGCTACTTTAACCTTTTTAAAGTTTTTAAAATTTTGATGCCTGTAAACAGACCCCCATATCTTCCTACTTACTTATGTTTCAGACTTGAAATATTAAAGCAAAGTGACTATGCTTGAGCATATACATTCCCTTTGTAAGACTCAAACCTATTTTTGATGTTTAATTAATGGAAGAAAAATGAATTCCCTCCAGCTTTCACTAAAAATAAGACAGTCCAGGGCACCTGGCTGGCTCAGTCAGTAGAGCATGTGGCTCTTGATGTCAGGGTTTTGAGTTCGAGCCTCACGTTGGGTCTACAGATTACTTAAGTAAACTTTAAAAAAAAAAATTTTTTTTTAAAAATAAGAGAGTCAACAAACACACTTTATTGAATCTAAAGGTTCCTGCTAACAGAAATTTACCTATAAAATTTTCTACAGTAGCTCTGGTTTTGAACAGATAAACCCTGCATGGGCAGTAATGTGTGGCTGGCTGACCACACAGGAACTTTAATCCTCATCTTTCACATTTATGAGGTGTCATAATCAAATCAGCCCACAGGAGCACTCAAGGACTCAGCTAGCTGATATTAAAAATAATGTATACATAACTTTTCTTGGGTTGAACTGTTTCATTATCAGAGATGATGGATAGTTAAACCATCTTCCTTCACTATGATCTTTAGAGAAAATCCTATTAATTTCCCTTGAAAATCCATAGGTTTCCCCAGAAGAAACCTATACTGCATTACTGCTATTATTTATCTTTTGTTCAGATAGGTCCACAAAGTTTCTGTACTCCTTTTGGAGATGATATCGACAAAACAGCTAATGAACATAACATTCATCTCCTGTTTTTCTTCATAAAGATTTTATTGTTAAGTAATCTCCACACTCAACATGGGGCTCTACCTCACAACCCGGAGATCAAGAACTGTATGCTCCACCAACTGAGCCAGCGAGGCGCCCCTATCATTAATCTCTTTTGATAAGAGGAAACAAAAATCAATCAAACCTTGTTCATGAAATACTTGAAGTCTTTTTAAAAGGTATCATGGAGGGGAACAGCTCTAAAAGATAACAGTCTTAGTAAAGAGTATCTTGGAATATATGACACTATCACCAAATAAGAATATTATACTTAGTCATGCCAATCTTTGGATTATTATCTCAATAGAAAAAGACCAAGAAAAAAGGCTGAAAAATTTAAATAGTTTGAAAATGTATTTTTAATGTCATTTAGAAATACATGTGATCAGGGGTGCCTGGTGGCTCAGTCGGTAAAGCATTCAACTCCTGATTTTGGCTCAAGTCATCATGATCTCATGATCAAGCCCTGTGTCAGGCTCTGCACAGAGCCTGGGATTCTCTCTCCCTCTCTTTCTGCTCCTCCCTTGCTCACGTGCTCTTTTTCTCAAAATAAAAAACTAAAAAAATGCATGTAATCTGACATAATCTAATATATTTAATTCATATACTCATTAAATCTTTTCTTCAATTGTGCTAATAGCTATGCCACAAAACAGTACTGCTACTCAAACACAGTTTTTGGTTTTTTTAAAGAAAACAAATGTACTTGGAAATATTCTTTTTTGAGTTAAAATTTAACCGGAAAGGGTCTTCCATTCCCATAAATAGCAGAAAATAAGATACTTGTGAACTACCTCAAACCCACACGAGGGAAATAAGTCCCAACTTACACTGTTTATACCACACATTTCCTCAGATTCTTACTGACAAATGTTGATCAACTCCGTTATTTCAAAACAATTTTTAAAGTAAAATTAAAGATGGTTAATTAATGGCTAATTAATTTACAACAAAGGAGCCAAGAATATACAAAGGAGGACAGTTTGTCCAATAAATCGTGCTAGGAAAACTGGACAGCAAAAGAATGAAACTGGACCACAATCTTACACCATACACGAAAATTAAAGACTTGAACTGCAAGACCCGAAAGTATAAAACCCCTAGAAGACAATATAGGCTGTGAGCTCCTATGTAATATCTGTTGGAGCAATGACTTTTTGGATGTGACACCAAAAGTGAAGACAACTAAAGCAGAAATAAACAACTGGGACTATATCAAACTTAAAAGGCTTTTATACAACAAAGGAAACCATCAACAAAATGAAAAGACAAGCTACTGCATGAGGGAAAATACCTGTAAATCACACATCTCATAAGAGGTTAATATTTATATAAAGAGCTCAACATGATAGCAAAAAAATAATCTAATTTAAAAATGGGCACAGAATCTGAATAGACATTTTTCCAAAGAAGACATACAGATGGACCAAAGACATATGAAAAGATGCTCAACATCATTAATCATCAGGGAAATGCAAATCAAAATCACAATGAGGGCTGTCTGTGTGGCTCAGTTGGTTAAGCATCTGACTCTTGGTTTCAGCTCAAGTCATCTTAAAGTTTGTGAGCGTGAGCCCTGTGTCCGGCTCTGTGCTGATAACACGAGGCTGCTTGGGATTCTCTCCCTCCCTCTCTCTCTCTCTGACCCTCTCCTGCTTGTGTGTGCATTCTCTCTCTCTCTCTCTCTCAAAATAAATAAACGAACACAATTTTTTACAATAGCCAAAATACTGAAAACAGTATTTTGTATTTTAAGTATCCATTGATGGATAAATGGATAAAGATGTGGTATGTACATACAATGAATATTATTCAGCCATAAAGGAGAATGAAACATTGCCATCTGTGACAACATGGATGGAATTTGAAAGCATTATACTAAGTGAAATAAGCCATTCAGAGAAAGACAAAACTGCATGATCTCATATGTGTAATCTCATAAAACAAAAGAAGAGCTTATAGATACAGACAATAGATTGGTAGTTGCCAGAGGCAAGGAATGGGAGATGGGCGAAATGGGTAAAAGGAGATCAAAGGCACAAACTTCCAGTTATAAAATAAATAAGTCATGGGGATATTATTTACAGTATGGTGACGACAGTTAATACTGTCTTGCATATGTGAAAGTTGCTAAACTAGTAGATCCTAAATGTTCTCATCATAAAAAAACGTGTAACTATGTATAGTGACAGATGTTAACTATAACTAGACTTACTGCAGTGATCATTTCACAATATACACAAATAACAAATCCTTATACCTGAAACTAATGTTATATTTCAATTATATCTCAATTTAGAAAAATAAGCCTAAAGGAAAAAGATACTGAAGTATTCAAATAGTTCCTTAACTGCCCACTTAACCATACAGCATGGAAGAATCACTGATATATTGCCCAACATCATCTTATTATTACAAAAAGAATTGACCTTTTTAAACTGTTGCTCCCACGTATAGGCATTCTGTCTGTAATTCCTCTCCTGAAACAATTCTATTCCTCCATTCACTGAGAAATTCAGACACTAGGGGCACCTGGGTGGCTCAGTCGGTTAAGCGTCCGACTTCGACTCAGGTCATGATCTCACGGTTCATGGGTTGAGCCCCACACAGGGCTCTGTGCTGACAGCTCAGAGCCTGGAGCCTGCTTCAGATTCTGTCTCCCTTGTTCTCTGCCCCTCCCCTACTCACGCTTTGTCTCTCTCAAAAATAAATAAACATTAAAAAAAAATTAAAAAAAAAAAAAAAAAAAAAGAAATTCAGACACTTATCTTATACTCACTTAATCTTAAACTCGTTCCTGCCAGGAATATTTACTAAGAAAATGAGCTGATGACTCTAAAGAATGACTTAAGGATCTTGCAACACCAACTGTGGCAGCAGGTACTCCAACTTACTTTAGGTATCCGAACTTTTAACTCGTGGATTAACCAGCATCAGAATGAAACAAAATCCCGTAATGGATAATGTGTGACCAACAATAACTTAGCAACACTCTGAATCTTTGTATAACCTTATTCCATTTCCAGATTTGTTATATGGCTTATTTCCAAATCGGAAGATTCTTCTGCCCACAAACTCAAAGTTGAAAGGTTCCCAAGACAACAAGAGAATCAAAGAAAGCCTTACCTAGCTCTGGATTCCTCAAGGGTGGTAACGGAAATTTAAATTCACCCAAGAGTAGAATAAAACTTGCCACCCTGCAACTCCCATCTGACTCAGAGGGAATCATTACTCTTAGGGCCCCATTTCTTCACCCTTTAAATCATTTAACCAAGTTTTAGTGAGCACCAATGCTATGCCAGTCACTAGGTCAACACTGGGGATTAAAAAAGAAAAAAAATTAGGACCATTCAGATTCATCACAAAAGCTAGTGAGGCATTTTAGATAAAAATGAAATCTTTCATTTTCAAACCACTGGACAGGATTGTGTGTGTGTGTATATACATATCCAACAAAAAAAATCTCCAAACGTATCAGAAATCTGCAACCATGGAAAAACATCAAGCCCAGCCCACTTCATCATTTTAGCCTATATAAGCAAATAAAAAGTGTTTCTGAACATGAAGCATGCTACAAAAAAAGACATGCATTTTCAAAGGGAGGGAAAATTGGCTCTTGAGGGGTTAAATGAATCATAGATATACAATGGTTTACGGCCCTTGAAAGGGCAACAGTACATAAACAGATACACAGTACATATGCGATATTAAAATCTCACAGGATGAGAAGATAACTAAGAAACAACTGGTCTAGGGGTTCCTGGGTGGCTCAGTCGGTTAAGCATCCAACTCTCGATTTCAGCTCAGGTCATGATCTCACGGTTCGTAGGTTCAAGCTCAAACTCAGGACTCTGAGATCAAGAGTGGCATGCTCTTCCAAATGAGCCAGCCAGGTGCTCCACTGACCACGTCTTTTCACTCATCTTCCACTAAGTATCCCCAGTGTGTAATGATGTATCTGGTATGTAAAATCCTTAACAGATATTTAAACTATTATTTCCCTTGATCATAAAATGAACTTTCCTTATCTAATGCAAATTATGTTAATAATTTGTTAAAAATTTGATTAAAAGCTTAATTAGGTAGTTACAGAAGACATAATATAATGTTCTATTAAAGTTTAATTTTTTTAGCATTATCTCTGAAAACTAGTTTGGGCTGTGTTTTAATTATTATTCAATCTTATCTGTATTTTCTAAATTTTTTATAATGAACACATATTCAAAAATAAACTTTTGCAGCCGAAGGAAAGCTTTAACTTTTAATAAAAATCATGAAATCTCAAAAAAACAAGAAAAATCAAAACAAAAATGACAACAAAAAACATTTAAAAAAAAAATCATCAAATTTGTATACTACTTCCCTATTTAAAACCTGGCCTAAGAGAACGTGTTATCTCGGGGCTTCTGGGTGGCTCCGTTGGTTAAGCGTCCAACTCTCGGTTTCTTCGCTCAGGTCGTGATCTCACAGTTTTGTGAGTTCGAGCCCCGCATCTGGTTCTGTGCTGGTAGCATGGAGCCTACTTGGGTTTCTTGCTTTCTCCCTCTCTCTCTGCCCCTCCCCTGCTCGTGCTGGTCTCTCTCAAAATAAACAAATAAACTTAAAAAAAAAAAAAAAAGTGTGTGTTATCTCAACTGAATGTGTTTCATTTATGGTCTCTCAACTATTGGTGAGGTAATCCAAAGGAAATGTATTTCCTTATTTTGAAAAACTTCTATCTCCACTAGAGAAGCAACTTTCTACAAGGTAATACTGCATGTGTTGAATGGCCCATTTTATCCAAAGCAGGGAGTTGGGAGCCTAATAATGAGGTAAGGCAATTTATATCTAAGTATGTCAACCCATGTCTATGATTTTAAACCTTTCCCTCTGGTACCTCACATCAAGCCACAGCTTACCTGAGAATTTTTTAATATTCCCAATCATATGAATCAGGAGAATGATGTGTGGTATAGTCAGTGTAACTTTAAGAGAGTCAAACCTGCTTTTTTATATGTACCAAAATTGGAAGTGTTTGTATTGGTTCCTAAAGTCAGGGTTGGTTTGTTACCAAAGAGCCCGCCACTGGTTGTACCAAATGAAGGAGCACTGGTTGTGCTGGTTCCAAATGTAGTAAGCTTGTTATTGCCAAACAGGGTCTAAAAAGAACAAAATACAGGAAAATTTTAAGTAGTATAAAGACACACTCCAAACAGTAAACAGAGGTTACACCTCAGGTATACTGGATTGGATGTGAGGGAAGTGAAAGAATGTCGTAACTTTACGAAAAAGTAGGAGGAGGATGAATAAAGACTATAAGAAAAATATACTAATCTGAGCAAGATGGGACTTTACAGAGCATGCTTCTAGCCTGAGACGTTAATGGCAACCCTTCAGCAAACACAGTATTTCAGTACAGCAAAGAAAATAATAAGGTAATCAAATATTTTTTTTTTTACCTGGTAACAGAAATGTTCATGTATTTAATTTGCCAGCAGAAACAGTTACAATAAAAAATTTAAACATGCTAGAACATGGATGAGCCTTTAAAACATTATGCTAAGTAAAAGTGGTCACAAAAGACTACATATTATGTGATTCCATTTATATGAAATGTCCAGAATAGACAAATCTGTAGATAGCAGGCTTGAAGTTAATTGGGGGGAAATGAGAAATGACTACTAATAAGTATGAGGTTTCTTTTTATTAAGGGGATGAACATGTTCTCAAATTGACTATGGTAATAGTTCCACAATCAGTCAGTATACAAAAAAACCACTCAATTATAAACTTTAAGAGGGTGAATTGTATGACATATGGATTATATCTCAATAAACTGGTTACTAAGAACTTTTTGAAGAATTATATAATTTTCTCAATTTCTCATCTCAATTAGCTGCCCAAAGAAAAGTTACGAAATAACAGATTGCTATTTCCCTGAAAATCACATTTTGGGATTTTTCTTTCTTTTTCATTTTCTTTTTTTAATTATCCACCAAGAGCATGTTCAAAGCTTTTTTTTAATGAGTAAATAAGACAGATTGGCTGTTTTATATTGATTCTTATAGTTTAAGTGGTAATACAGAATTTACTATTATTTTTAGGGTCAAACACAATTCAGTTAAGCCTCCAGCTGCAGGAAAACCATGAGATCACCAACTTTAGCAACTTGGAATTCTTAATTCTCAAATATCATACCAACGTATCACCCAAGAGAATAGAGTATAGGAACTAAAAATTACCTGACTTAATAATGAAAGCACTTCAATTTAGACTCAACAATTTAACCAACTGGAGTGATACTGTGCTATAAGTAAACTGTACATAAGCATTGAGGCAAAGAAGTTTAAAAAAGAACTTACTACTTGAAAATTAACCTACTAAAGTTACTTATTTTTGTACCAAATAGCTTTTAATTACTATCAGCATTGTCTAAGACCTAATAAAAACACTCGAAATATAGTTAAATCTTTCTTAGAAATTCTTTAACAAATTTATACATATCTTCAAATTAGATCAACTATAATAACCTACCGAACCGACAGCACCAAATCCAGTATTGGGCTGCCCAAAGAGACCTGTTCCTGTTCCAAATGCTGTCCCAGTGCTGGTGTTTGTAGCTGTCCCAAAAAGACCTCCAGGCTGTGAGGCTTGGGTTACTCCAAATAAACCCTGCAAAAGGTATCTACGTTAAAAGATATCCTTACAACAGTCAGTCTTAAGAATCAGACTTACAACAGTCAGTTTTAAGAATCTTAAGATTAATAATAGCTGCCATTTTGGGTGAGCCTGGGTGGCTCAGTCGGTTGAGCATCCGACTTCGGCTGAAGTCACGATCTCACACCTCATGAGTTCCAGCCCCGCGTCGGGCTCTGTGCTGACAGCTCGGAGCCTGGAGCCTGCTTCGGATTCTGTGTCTCCCTCTCTCTCTGCTCCTAACCCACTCACATGCTGTCTCTATCTCTCTCAAAAATAAAAAAAAAAAAACATTAAAAAAAAAGTTTTTAAAAAACACAGTTTATAAGATAGATATTATGCTAAATACATAAAGCATTATTTTTCTTCACAACAACGAGCAGGGCCATTTAAAAAAAACAAATAACAAAACCCTCATATCTACATCTAAGCCCAATGAGTTCCAATGTCCTGGGCAGTGGTAAGACTTTATACTAAACTCTTATGCTCTAAGAGATAGCAGGACTGTAACACTGAAAACAAAATATGACAGAATGCTTCATTTTCAGAGAGTTATGCCAAAAGAACTAATCAATGCTGAGCCGGGCAATGGACTTTGAATCATACAACTGAAAACAATCAGCTGAAATTATCAATCTGGACACAGAGGCAGGAGTGTAATGTTAAGTCTTAATTTGACATGAGAAACTATACTAATTACAAATAAAGTTTATGTCATCCAGTGCTTAAGAAGATATTTTATTTTATACATTAGTTAACTAAAGAAAAATATTGCACTAATGAACTATTGCTGAAATGAGAATTCAACAGTGATTTCATTCTTTTTGATTGCCAAGTAACACTCCATTGTATATATATACACCACATCTTTATCCATTCATCTGTCGATGGACATTCAGGCTCTTTCCATACTCTGGCGATTGTCGATAGCACTGCTATAAACATTGGGGTGCATGTGTCCCTTCGAAACAGCATTCCTATATCCCTTGGATAAATACCTAGTAGTGCAATTTGTGGGTCGTAGGGTGGTTCTATTTTTAATTTTGTGAGGAACCTCCATACTGTTTTCCAGGATGGCTACACCAGTTTGCATTCCCACCAGCAGTGCAAAAGAGATCCTTTCTTTGCATCCTCGCCTGAGTTATTGATGTTAGCCATTCTGACAGGTGTGAGGTGGTATCTCATTGTGGTTTTGATTTGTATTTCCCGGATAAGGAGTGATATTGAGCATTTTTTCATGTGTCTGTTCACCATCTGGATGTCTTCTTTGGAGAAGTGTCTATTCATGTCTTTTTCCTATTTCTTCACTGGATTATGTTTTTTGGGTGTCTAGTTTGATCAATTCTTCATAGATTTTGGATACTAACCCTTTATCTATTATGTCATTTGCAAATATCTTCTCCCATTCTGTTGGTTGCCTTTTAGTTTTGCTGATAGTTTCCTTCGCTGTTCAGAAGCTTTTTATTTTGATGAGATCCCAATAGTTCATTTTTGCTTTTGTTTCCCTTGATTCTAGAGACATGTTAAGAAGTTGCTGCGGCTGAGGTCAAGGAGGTTTTTGCCTGCTTTCTCCTCGAGGATTTTGATGGCTTCCTGTCTTACATTTAGGTCTTTCATCCATTTTGAGTTTATTTTTGGGTATGGTGTAAGAAAGTGGTCCAGGTTCATTTTTTTTGCATGTCACTGTCCAGTTTTCTCAGCACCATTTGTTGAAGCACCATTTGTCTTTATTCCATTGGATATTTTTTCCTGCTTTGTCAAAGATTAGTTGGCCTGGATTCCTTTCTTTGTCGAGTGTTTTTATCATGAAAGGGTGTCAAATGCTTTTTCTGCACCTACTGAAGTGATCATATAGTTTTTGTTTATTATGTTTATTAATTTTCCTATGTTGAATCAACCTTCCAGGATGAATCCCACTTGGTCATGGTTATCATCTTTTTCACATGTTGGTGAATTTGGTTTGCCAAGTATTTGTAAGATTTTTGGGGCTTGAGGGGTGCCTGGGTAGCTCAGTCGGTTAAGCGTCTGACTTTGGTTCAGGTCATAATCTCACAGTGTGCGAGTTCAAGCTCCGTGTAGGGCTCTGTGCTGACAACTCAGAATCCTTGGATTCTGTCTCCCTCTCTCTCTGCTTCTTCCCTGTTCATGCTCTGTCTCTGTCTCTCTCTCTCTCAAAAAAATGAATAAACATTAAAAAAATTTTTTAAAGATTTTTGGGATCTAGCTGTACTGGGTTTTTAATCAGATACAGTATCTCTAACTTAAAGGCCAGTTAAATTCTGAAAATTTTAATCAATAAATCATACTCCTCATTAATCTTAATTTTATTCTTCCCAAAAAGAGTCCTTAGAAATAAACTGGTAAAGGGACACCTGGGTGGCTCAGCTGGTTATGTGTCTGACATCTGATTTCAGCTCAGGTCATGATCTCACAGTTTGTGAGTTCAAGCCCCCAGTGTCAGGCTCCGCGCTCACAGTTCAGAGCCTGCTTTGGATTCTCTTTCTCCCTCTCTCTCTGCCTCTCCGCAGTGCACATGCACTCTCTCTCAAAATAAAAAAAATAAACTTAAAAAAAAAATACAGAAACTGGTAATGACTCTAAGGACTTTCTCTTTTGCTTTTTGCACAGAAATAGCAATTATCTAATATGGCTCTGAGTTTTAGTGCTCCCTTATTTATTTTAATGAACTACACATCTTTGCCTGACTCCGCTTAAGGAAAAAGCTGAAAGAATATGCTGAAATACAGCTAGTAATTTGTAAGTATTTTCTCCTATACTCCATAGAATGAGTAGAGCCAATGTCCTAAAGTATAACTTTTAGTGGCCAATTCTATTCTAGCACATGAAGCAGCTCCTGGTGATAAGGAAATATGCTTGGAAAGAGTAAGTGACTTGCTCAACAGCCCCTCAGTGAGGAGGGAGTAAAGTTTGGACTAGAATCTAGGCTTTAATTATTTACATTTTGCATATTCCTTTCTATATACCGTCAACCCTTAAGAACTACCGTAGAGGTAGAACTTGCTACTTTGATATGATTAGAAGCCTCATTACTTAGTTCTCTGAATAAGACCTGGAGTTAATTAAAGGTCTGTTTCCTTACCATGGTATTAGTACTTGGCTGTCCTAGTGTGCTGGTATTACCAAAGGAAAAGCCAGTGTTCTGGGTGGTTGTGGCCTGGCCAAATGGTTTACTGAAGAGGCTGGTAGTCTGCTGATTCTGTTGGCCAAAGAGACCACCCGGATTTGTTCCAAACCCAGTTGTACCTTTCAGAAAAAAAGAAATACAGTAAAAATAAATGGAGAAAAGAAAAACCCCCTCAAATCTCACATTATTCAGTTACTGCAACAACATTAATATTCTTGACTAAATGATGTAGGAAATCTACATATCTACATATCTAAATGATGTAGGAAAATTTCATTCACTACTCAAAACAGATAACCATTTCACTTCCCATCCTTTTTCACCTAACTCTGGATTTAGTTCAGACTTTAATTCCTATAATAATACTCTGACTCCAAGAACCCTGGCTGGGCTAAGTAATCTTTTTTGAGTCCAAAACTTTCTTCTATTTACAAAATACCACACCACACTCAGAATCTATATGTGTATTTTAACCTTGTTAGATTAAGTTTTTCTTGAGAACAGAGGCTTTCTATTTCACATAGGATACACTGTATTTGATAATGAGTATGTGGCTAAACTACATCACAGGATACCAAGTCTGAAATGAATGTTAAATGCCACTTAAATATGTATTTATCTGTATATTCGCAGGTGTGTATAAATCTCTGTAAAAGATCACAAAACAGTCCAACTTTTGCGTGTTTTATGGAGGAAAATAATAGCTAGGGGAAGCAAACAAGATACCTTTGGTTACAGACTTTTTTGTGTCTCGTGAACTTTTTATCATACGTATGTATTACCTGTACAAAAGTAGTATTTTCATAAAGTAATTTAGTCATCATCATAGACTTCCCTCTTTCACATCCCACATAAAAGCAATCTATCGGCAAATCTCATCAGTCCTATATTCAAACTGGGTCTAGAATCTGACATGTTTACTACCTCCATCTCCTCAGTCAAGCCACTATCATCTCTCATGTGAATGAAGCAACAGCTTTTCTAATTTATTTGTCTTCACCCTTGCCCCCTTAACAATCTTTTTTTCTTGAGTCTTTAAAGTTGAAACACAATGTTATATTAGTTTCAGGTGTACAACCTAGCGACTGGACAAGTCTCTAGGTTATGCTATACTCACAAGTGTAGCTACCACAATCTAAATATAGCAGCGTTCAGATGATCCTTCACTCATAATCACATGACTTCTCTTTCTAAAACTTCTAATGGCTTCCTAACTCAAATAAAAATTCAAATCTTGACAATGACCCACAATGTCCTATAAAATATAGTCCTTATATCCCTTAATACTTCCCCTTGGTTCTCATTATCTTTGGAAAAAACTCAGGGTTTTTAGACTTACAGCTTCCTCTGGCTGGAATGTTGTTCCTCCAGATATCTGTATAGCTTTATCCTTCACATTCTTCAGATAGGTCACCTTCCAAATGTCACCTTATCAGTGAGGCCCTTTTTAACCATCTCCATTTACTGTGTATCTCTCCATCCCCATCTACATATCAGACACTCTATTCCTCTGACATCGCTGAATTATTTTATCAAAAAATGACAATTATGTTTTACTTTTAGTTGTCTGTCCCTCCTCAATATGATGCCAAATGCTTACTAGTTCCAAAGGCTGTTTTGTTCTGACCATATGCAAAGCCTGAGTTAGTGGTAGAGGAGCTGAAGAGTCCTGTTGCACTGGAGGTGGCTGGAGAAGACCCAAACAAGCCAGATGTGGTACCTGCTCCCACCTGGTTCTGTGGGCCTTTCCGGTTAGCCTGATAATCCTCTAAACGAAGTTCCTAGAGGAAGGGAAAGCGTATTTCCAATCTTAATATGCAGCCAAAAAAATTATTTAGGAAACTAAATACTTAAATTTAGAATTCAAAGTTCATGTTCACATAGGAACCATGACTAAAAAACAGAGAAGTACAGAACATGAACTTATCACCATTACAGAAAAACACTTTCAACAGTGTAGAGTGGACACTAAAATCCATACCATAATTACTAAAACCACAGGCCAAAGGACCAATCATATCTTAATTTTAATTTTCTTTTATAAACAGCAATAGTTTCTTTTAGTACAAGGCTATATAATAATCCTATCTACTCCCACCCCAAATATAAAAATTAGCTAGAAATATCAAAGTTTCTGGGACGGGATGAGGGGTTTCAGAAAATTAGGTAAAAAAGGGATACAGTTTAAGAGTTCTATCTCACACGTCAGGGTGTTTCTGTACACTACAATAAATCAAGTACAGTATGGGATATAGAGGAAGCAACAGCTATAACTAGGGATGACACTCAAAATATACAACACACTATCATATTATAGTATGAACAAACTGTAACTTCATGCAACGCCATGGATAAATCTCACAGTGTGGAAAAGCAGACTTAGTAGGTAATGTAAGATTCCATCTATATAAAGTTCAAAATGAGCAAAACATGGGCACTCACAATAGTAGTTAGCTTAGGAAGAGGTGGCGGGGCGGGTGGGGGGATTGTGCCTAGGGAGACCGGGCACATGTGGGACATCAGGAATGCTGGTAATGCTCAGTGACTTGATCTGGATCCTGGTAACATGGGTCTGTTCACTTGGTGAAAACTTAGTATGTTGTACACTTATGACTTTGCATGAGTTTACTAAAATCATGTGCATGTCACGTACACACACGTCGCCCAGTATAATGAGAACATACAATCACAATGGACTACTAACAGAACTATACCAGTACAAACAAGCTGAATATTGACCTTCCTAAAACAAGATATGTATAGATAATACATTAATTTTTAAAAATAATTTGCTTGTGGAGCACCTGGCTGGCTCAGTCAGTAGAGCATGTGGCTCTTGATCTTGGTCAGGGTTTTGACTTCAAGCCCCACACTGGGCAAAGAGCTTACTTAAAAAAAATTTGGTTGTTAGTCTTTTACATAAACCCAGTGTGAACCACTGATCCTAAAAATAATCAAAAACATTTTTAAAAATTGCTTTCCAATAGAATCAGGTTAGGCTGATATTCTGTATTGCATTTTACTGACCTCTAGAGACTTGCTTTCATATTCTTTCATAGCAGTAATACACTGGTGCTTGGTACTGATGTTAGTGCTAACTCCAGCTTTAACCATAGTATCTGTACCAGTCGGAGGCTGTAAAGGAAGATAAAAGCAAATATGAGAGTCTAAAGCAAATGTCTAAGTCTAAACTTTAAATCCCTACTCTCCAGACACAATTCTTAAACCACTGAACTCTACACTATCTAGTCCTGTAGGTCTTTTGCTAAATCAGAGTTTTAATGGCGCTTAATTAAATACATTGCATTTCTGATCTCTCTCCCCTACGTTATCTAAATAAATCAATCACAATAAGTTATCACAGACACTGAGTCCATAAACAAGCCATCTAATTACATACTAAAATACACTTAATACTGTATGCATAAGGAAAACTTCATCCAATTTACCCAACATGTACATTTAAACCTGAATCTCTGAGTTCTATCTCCTACCCTGCTCTGAAGTATCTGAAAGAAAGAAGAAAGAAATACATAAAATAAAGCGAAGTGTCTGCTTTATAACTGTTGTTGCATTTAAGAAACATGGAAGCCGGGGTTTTTTTTTCCCCTATAACCTTATGAGAAACAGGCACAATATATAACCAAAGATTTCTACTAGTATTGTCAGTTTCCTCAATTATTACACTTTCCAGGAATTATTTTTCCCTATTATTTATAAAATTTAGGTTTCTAAATTCAATATTATGACTTCACCACCTTGCCTGAGAAATTCTTCATTTCCTGGAGTAACTTTTAACAAGAAGTTCAGTCAAGACCTACTTTCCCCAGATTTTCTTTAAGCTAACTGCGCCTCCAGCCTACCCTAAGTATCTCCCCAATCGCATCAAATGGTATCTTACATCAAGTAATATTCCATACATTTTCATAAACAAATCTTTCATTCTAACCCTCTGCCCAAGTCTTAAAAAAGCCAAAGAAAACATAAAACTCCATTGCCCCATTTTGCCATTTCATCAACAAGTTTTATTCTTCATTGGCACACAAAATATTTAGGAGTTATTCCATATATCTCCTTAAAGAGGCCCTATTTTCAATAATGGTTGAGCATTCAACCATTCCTTTAGAGCCAAGTTATGAATGCAATAAATACAAGTTCAACATCATTACTACCTGTTGTAATCAACCTTGTGAATATAAATTTGACTGGGTTAAGCATAATTCAAATACACATAATCTAGATTTATGTTTCATGACTTTTCGTATTTACTATATAACTATTTACAGATTTTGTTCTTAACACATCTTAGAAGAGTGAGACTAAGCTGTGCAGAACTGGAAAAAGGAGAAATTTTATGATTCATCCTGCAAAGAAATATACAAATGGGAGAGTAATATATTCTACAAAGACTGGAAAGAAATACTTACATTAAACTTAATCGTAGTCCCAGTGGGAGCAGCTGTAAAACTACTCGGCCCAAAGAGGGAGCCAGATGTACTACCAAAAGGATTGGAGGTGGTATTTGTAGTACCAAAAAGTCCCCCACTGCTGGTACTTGTTCCAAAATCTGTAAATTACAAAGAAAAATAAGATGAAAACAGTTTAAGAATCTGTAAGACATCTTGGAATTGGGCTGTGGCACTATAGATGCATTACTTTCACATACTCAAATTTTCTATCTTACAAATTTCCCTAGTATCTTCAAACAGGTATTTCATATAGACACAGATAAAATTCTAGGCTCAAAACTTTGAAGTGAAACAAAATCTAAATCCCTTTGTCAGCTAAATGTCTATAAAGTTCTTCTTGGGTAAATTTGGAAGAAAGTGAAAAAAAAATAGTGCTCTATTTCATCATAAATTTTATTTCATTTCTCCTTTCTTGTTAAAACTACATGCTGAATGAACCAGTCTTTCTGAAAACATCACAATAGACTTCAATAGGGTCACAGTGTATTTTATTTACATAATACATATTACATTAATACAAACACATACACATAACCAAAAAGTTCAAAACATATAAATGGTCCTATTAGGGAAACCAAACAGGTTAATATAAAATTCTGCCCAGAAAAATAATTTAGAAAAATTAGTAGGCATCTTGATTGTTTTATAGAATGAATCCTCTAATTACCTTACTTTTCCAAAAAGCTGAGTTTCAAAAAACTCCATAAAAGTGAATTTAACTGTTATCTAAGGAATATATTTTTCAAAGTAAGAGATATTATTTCTCAAGAAGTTATACAAAGGGTGCCAGAAATGTCAGTAAACAATAAAGTTATCTGCCAGTATTTCATAGTAAGTCAGATCCTAATTACCAATTTAAGAGGAATGTGATTTCTCACTGGCAAACTCTTTCTTTTCTAAAAACACGTCCTAATGTATGGTTTAAGGTAAACAGGCACATCTCTTTTGAATTAGCACTTTAGATTGCATTTTACATTGTCATCATTAAGTATTTCAATACCCTACAAACTTTCCCTTTGTGAAATACGGATAGCTGGCTAACTTATTCATTCTGCTATACTTTTGTGCTAAGAATGCATCAACTCACAGAGCACACCTGTTCAACCAATAGTGGTTGCCTCAAAGTACGGTGTGGAGAAGTATCCCTAGGCCACATTTAGACTTAAAGAGAAAGAAACCATCAATTAAAATCATCTGCCATGGATAATGAATGGAAGAGTAACCAGGTCATCTCCAGTATTTGTCATTCCTGCTTTAGTCTCTTATAACAAATGTGAAACAGAGGCAAGGAGGTGCCTCTGCAGTACAATACGGATGACTATACACTCCTCCTTGAAATTCTCCTGTCTTAACAACTATGACATCACTCTGACTTGGCTTTCCATATACTATCTGGTCATTCTATATCAGGAGCCTCTTCCTCTGCATATTCCTTAAATAATAATGCTTCTTAGATTTCCACTCATGGGAAGATGTACCCAACCTCCTCATTTAAAGCCTATTAAACTTTTCAATACGTTTTGAAGATTTCCTCTCCCCATGTTTTTGCCATCTGGTAGAGAAAGGAGGTAAATGAACACAGGCAAAAGAAGAAGAAAGAATATATTCAATAAGCAAATCAAATTGTTGGATGCAGAAGTCCAATGATATCCTACTTACTTCCGAAGCCAGTTGGTTTATTTTGTGCAAAGGCATTGTTTTGGGATGAGAAGAGACTAGTCCCTGTACTTGCAGTTCCAAACAAGCTATTTGATGTTCCTGTTGATGTGCCAAACCCAAAGCCAGTGCTTGTGGAAGTAGCTGGCTGACTAAATGAATTAGTACCAAATAATCCTCCTGGGGAGATGGAGAGGGGGAAAAACAGTTAAATAGATGGACTGGAACCACTATATGAAGTCCTATATCAACTACGAATAAACCAACTGTATTTCAAGTAAAACCCCTACCTGGTTTGGTCTGTGAATTTCCAAAGAGGCCTCCAGTATTATTGCTAGAACCAAATGCAGATGTTCCAAAAGCCCCTCCACTAGTAGTACCAAAACCAGTACCTGAAAAAGCAAAATCCAGGGTCAAAACAAAATCTTAATCAGGTGATCCAATGAAAAAGGATTTTAGTATTTCTTAACATTCTGTGTTTCAATACAATCGTTGGTCTTCTCTGAAAATAATTTTTTCAAAAGTCCATCATACTACAAATTACAGTCTTGAAATTAAGCATTGTATTCATTGCATCAGGTTAAAAAAAAAAGTGAAGAAGTGTGCCTTTTCAATAAAGTTATAGATGTTGATGGATTAAAAAAAAAAAAGTGCCAACTAAAACCAAAAGGAGTGCAAAGGTAACTAGTGATTATAAGCTACAGACAAAAGTAAAATAATCAGAATTAAAGTGTTCAATTCTCTCCAATCACCATACGTTCCATAGTCACTGGGATGGATGGTCCGTATTTAGGAGAGCACTTCAGAATGACCTGGGAAGGGTTTTCAAAATACACATGTTCAGGTTCCAACCTGAGAGTCTAATTCCATAGTTCTAGGACAGAAAATATGTTCTTTAACAAACAAACAAACAAACAAACAAACAGGGGTGCCTGGGTGGCTCAGTCGGTTAAGCATCCAACTTCAGCTTAGGTCATGATCTTGCAGTTTGTGGGTTCCAGCCCTGCATTGGGCTCTGTGCTGACAGCTCAGAGCCTAGAACCTGCTTCAGATTCTGTGTCTCCCTCTCTCTCTGCCTCTACCCCGTTCACGCTCTGTCTCTCTGTCTCAAAAATAAATAAACGTTAAAAAAAAAATTTTTTTTTAATTTTTTTAATAATAAAAATAAAATAAAATAAAAACCAAGGACCTAACAGTGCCTCAGTCAGTTAAGCGTCCAAATCTTGGTTACAGCTCAGGTCATGATCTCACGGTTGGTGAGTCTGAGCCCCGCAGAGGATTCTGTGCTGACAGTGTGGAGCCTGCTTGGGATTCTCTCCCTCTCTCTCTCTCTCTCTCTCTCTCTCTCCCCCTCTCTCTCTGCCCCTTCCATGCTCTCTCTCAAAATAAGTAAATACACTTAAACAAGTGAACCATCAAAAGTCAAGGACCTATATGCACAGGGTATTTCAAGAAGAGGTCAGAAGAGAGTTAAAAAAATTTTCCTCTATTGTTACAACCCTCACCAGTTAAGAGAAAGCTTCTGAGGATTTGCATTAAAACATACTGTTCAAACACTCATCTCCCCTTAAAAAGAGAAAGATAAAAACAAGACTGGGGGCACCTGGGTCACTCAGTTGGTTGAGTGTCCAAGCCTTGATTTCAGTCAGGTCTTGATCCCAGGGTCGTGAGACTGAGCATGGAGCCTGCTTAAGATTCTCTCACGTGCCCTCTGCCCCCTCCCCCATTCATGCATGCTCTCTCTCTTTAAAATAAAAATAAATACCATACAATAAAAAATAAACAAGACTAGTAAAATGCTGATTGATGCAGCTAGGAAATAACATGAAAGTTCATTATACCATTCTTTCTACTTGTGTAAGTATAAAATTTTTAATTTCAAGTTCAAAAGTGAGTAAGTGGTTGCTACAGGCAACTAGTATCATGTACAATACTGAGTGGAAGGGGAAGTGGATCATAGGAGGGCTGGTGGGGATTAGGGACTTTGATATTTTAACAGTTTTGTCACTGAGTATTATTATTCACAGAGCAAATCTCAGAGGAGCTATTCAATAACTGCAATTTTTACTGCAATATAAATAGATTATTTCCTGGCTTGAAAATCTTTAACACACTGTTAACTTTTTGCTACAAAAACCAATTAATAGGGGTGCCTGGGTGGCTCAGTCGGTTGAGTGACTGACTTTGGCTCAGGTCATGATATCACAGCTTGTGAGTTCAAGCCCTGCATCAGGCTCTGCTCTGACAGCTCGGAGCCTGGAGCCTGCTTCGGATTCTGCCCTAACCCACTCGCATTCTGTCTCTGTCTCTCTCAAAAATAAATAAACATTAAAAAAAAATTTTTAAGAAACAAAACAAAAACCAATTAAAAAAATATTTCAAGTATGGGGTGCCTGGCTGGCTCTTCAGTAAAGCATGTGACTCTTGGTCTCAAGGTCATGAGTTCAACCCCCATGCTGGGCCTGGAGCCTACATTTCAAGTACCTTTTTATTTTTTATTTTTGAGAGAGAAAGAGAGAAAGCAAGCGAGCAAGCAGGGGAGGGGCGAGAGAGAGAGAGAGACACACAGAATCTGAAGCAGGCTTCAGGCTCTAAGCTGTCAGCACAGAGCCCGACACAGGACTGGAACCCATGAACCATGAGATCATGACCTGAGCCAAAGTTGGACGCTCAACCTACTGAACCACCCAGGCGTCCCACAAGTACCTTCTACTAATGATCAAAGAACCACAGAAACTCGAAACTTATTTCTATTCTCTTAAAAAATTTTAACAAGATCGTATCATCCAATCATTTAAAAAAATTTTTTTTAAGTTTATTTTGAGAGTGAGTGAGTGAGAGAGAGAGAGAGAGAGAGAGAGCAAGCAGGGGAAGGGCAGAGAGAGTGGAAGAGAATATCCCAATATATTGGGGCTCAAACTCACAAACTGTAGATCGTGACCTCAGTGGAAACCAAGAGTCTGATGCTCAACCAACTGAGCCACCCAGGCGCCCCCTCAGTCATGTTTTAAAATAGAAGTAGTGATGGTGGGCATCTTTATTTGATTTCTTTTTTTTAATGTTTATTTATTTTTGAGAGAGAGTGTGCAGGGGAGGGGCAGAGAGAGAGGGAGACAGAGGATCCAAAGCAGGCTCTGTCCTAACAGCAGAGAGCCCAATGTGGGGCTTGAACCCACAAACTAGGAGATCATGACCTGAGCTGAAGTTGGGACGCTTAACCGACTGAGCCACCCAGGCACCCCTATCTGGTCATTTTTCAAAGAAAATTTGTTATAAAAACCAAAGTATGAATAAAATTCCTGTCTAAAGCTATCAGAATGGATTTGTTCTTTTAAAAAATGTATTTATTCACGTATAATTAACACACAGTGTTACCCTAGTTTCAGACTTTCATTCGTTTCAGACCCTGTATTTAAGAGTCTGTTCTTTTGTCCCTTTTTCCTTTGTTCATTTGTTTTGTTTCTTAAATTCCACATATGAGTGAAATCATATGGTATTTGTCTCTCCCTGACTTATTTCACTTAGCATTATACCTCTAGGTCCATCCATGTTGTTGCAAATGGCAAGATCTCATTCTTTTTTATGACTAATATTCCATTGTATATATACACCACATCTTCTTTATCCATTCATTTATTGATGGACACTGGGTTGTTTCCGTATCTTTGCTATCGTAAATAACACTGCAATAAACATAGGGGTACATATATCTTTTCAAATTGGTGTTTTGGTTTTCTTTGGGTGAACATCCAGCAGTGGAATTACTGGATCTTAAGGTAATTTTACTTGTAATTTTTTGAGGAACTTCCCTACTGTTTTCCACAGTGGCTGCACCATTTTGCATTACCACCAACAGTGCACGAGGGTTCCTTTTACTCCATATCCTCACCAACATTTGTTATATCTTGTGTTTTTTTATTTCAGCCATCAGAATGGATTTGTTCTTAATAAGAATAGCTTAATATTTTCCCCCTCTTTTGTTCTTTTGTAAAACTTACTCTGCCCAAATGTTGAAGTTGTGCCAAAGCCACCAGTGCCACCCCCAAAGGGCGTTCCAAATGACTTATTAAACATCTTCAAAATGAGTCTTTGCTTCAGATAGCTGAAAGAAGAAAAAAATATTACTTTTTAAAGACCACAGAATTAATTCTTTCAAAAAATATGACATTTTACAAGTTGAGGCCCATTCAAACTATAGCATAATCTTTAATCTCATTCAATATCCTAAAACTCTATAATGATAAAAGATCTTCTAAAATTGAGCTGAATTATCAGTACCATAATGTGAGATTAAACTTCAGATCCCACCAATAATCAACCATCCCTTTAAAACCATGTTTTTTAACTTTTTTTTTAAAGCTCCCTTTTAATGAAGGATTCAGGTCCACTATGCCAGATCTAGGAGGTTATGCACAATATCCATTAAAAATTACAATGATATTCTGCTATTATAATCACTTGAGAAATTAAAATTTTTGTTAGGCTTTATTTTCTATAGTTTGCATTGCAAAAAGGTTTTTTTGCCTTATTATTATTATTATTATTTTGGTATATAAAATGTTACAATATTAAATGTTACTTAAACTATGCATACCCCTCCCCCCATCTCCAAATGCCAGAGAGTCTGGTGCTCTGACATTCTCTTTGAGTCTTACTTCTTAAGACCATTCTTTATGGTCCCCTACTTTTCTATCTTTGGAAACATTACAGAAAATCTTTGGTGAAACCCCCTCCACCTCATATGAATGATTCTCCTGCAGTATCTAAACTATGTACTTAATGAGTTGGACCAAAGTGTTTCAAGAAGTACAAAAGAGAAGTTTGCTCTCCCTTAGATTTGACCAAAAAACAAGTTAAAGGTATAGTTTATTCCAAAGTAAACACTGTCCCCCTCATAAATTTTCCTTAAACTTAAGATATCTGCTACCACTTACCTATCAGCAGATAAGAAAATACTGAGTAAACTATGTACTTTTAATATAAAAACTCAAAAACAGCCAATCGTGCTTATCTGGATTCTGTGACAGGTAGGACGATTTTTCTATTATATACACATGATGGAACAGTTTTTTCTTCTAGTAAAATCATGCCTCATTCATATAATAGAATTAAATACAACATTTGGAAGCGCTCCCCACAATGTTCCAGTGTCCCTTTAGTACTTCCAGCTATTCCAACAACCAAAACATTCTGTGCAACATTGGAAAAGATGAAGCTGTCCCTAAATACCTAATGGTTTTATAGAAATCAACATTCTGTCCCCTAAACTCTCCTACAAAAAAAAATTCCAACACTTAATTCTTTATCCACATCCATGAATTTAATAACTCTAATTAAACAAAGCTCAGTGAACCACTGGTTC
This sequence comes from Panthera uncia, assembly GCF_023721935.1. Taxonomy (NCBI): domain Eukaryota; kingdom Metazoa; phylum Chordata; class Mammalia; order Carnivora; family Felidae; genus Panthera; species Panthera uncia. The sequence continues at coordinate 52,978,700 of NC_064808.1, read as the reverse complement.
AAGAGAGCCACATCAGAATTAGCTGACAAGCTTTTCAAAATAAAACCCCCCAGGCCCTATTCTAGAAATGAGGACCAAAATGTCCAGGGTTAGGATATAGACATTTGTATTTTGAAAAGTTCAAGTGACTCTAATGCATTCTCGTGGAACTAGAGACTATATTTCATGTAATCATCATTTCTCTTTCAGTAATGAGATCTGCTTGAAGTTTCCTCTCTTCTCAATTTAACAGATGTCACAAAGTGACAGACTGGGCCTTCAGCCTATTAACTGGTAACTCTCCTTTCCAGGGAAAATATTCTTGGAAGCTCAGCAGAAGTCTAGACCTGGCTATGGGTCTATCTATCTATACATTTGTTTTTCAACAGTGCATTCAGAATTGACAGTTGTGCTAGGGGTTAGATGTCTGGACAGTTCCATTTTGACCACAATCCCTCTCATACTGCTGTCTTGAGTCAGAGCCCCTATACACTCACTTTACTGTATCTGTTGAATAAATTTTTTGACCCATCATCAGCACAGCAAAAAACTGTGAACTGTAATAAAGTTATTACAATAATTTTGCCATCCATTTTCTTATTCACCCCCACAATCAGAAATCTGTTGTTCATGTAAATCTGACATCTACAGAGCAGACACGTCCGGATTTAAAAGCCAAGTAATAGTTTTCCTCTGTGACATTCATCCTTATGTTGAAGATTTTAATGTTAATTTGGGTTTCATAGTACTGAATTCTACAGACCAAACCCACAGCTCCATAACAATCAAAATTTGTTTTTAATAATCTTATCCTAACAAAAACCTAACCTCACACATACATTTCACAAAGGGATTTTAAGTAGCAATAAAATACCCTGGAAAACACCTAACAGTATATAGGCTCTTATATATTATCTCAACAATCCTAATATGATGGTATTATGTATCACTACCTGTACTTTCAGGATGAAAAAAACAGGATCAAGTGTTTACCAAATTTCCCAAGGTCAAAGAAGTAGTGAGTGGAAAAGCCTCAGTTTAAACTATCTTCTGACTCCCTATAGATACGCTCAATCCTAGGAGAGAACATACTAAGCAATAAACAATAACGTGTTCAGTGTTAAGGAAATTCATCTGTTCCAGACTCAAGAATGAGGGGCAATGCCGGTAACAAAATCTAATTTAGACTCCTAGAATAAAAGCTTCTCATTCAAGCTCAGCCTATCTTTCTGACTCAAGGATGAGAGACAACGCTGGAACCAAAATCCAATTTGGATTCCTAGAATAAAAGCTTCTCACTCAAGCTCAGCCTATCTTTTTGGTTCTGGACACAATGAGCTTGGCTTAATCTCAAACCTGATCATACTGGGACTTAAATTGGTTTTTTTTTTTAATTATCACCATGGAAACAAACCAAGATTTTTGCAAATGACCTCATGATTTTCATTACAATTGGCAGAAACTGAATAACGGCTAATGCATTTACCTCTCTGCCCTTCAAATAAATCATTTTCCTGCCTATGTTATGAAATCTCAGTGACTCAATGAAAGATGCCCCCTTCCTTACACTTACTCCTTCCAAACAACCTAATTCATTCTTCAAAACCTAGCTCAAATGTCATCTCTTCTATAAGCCTTTCCTAACTTCCTCTAACAATTAGTTATTCTGCTGAGCTTACACAGCTCATAATGATTTGTTTACAAGTATCCATGTTGACTCTGACTATAGCGGACACTGTTATAATACCAACTACACAGATCTGTTATAATACCAACTACACAGATCTCCGTTCAAGACCGAAGGATTTGTTGTCCCGGCTGCTGAGAAGTACTACTGAAAGATAACCCTCAGTTGTCAGTCCTGTTCAGAACTGCCTCTGCTGAAGAGCTACCTTACCCAATGTCATATCCTCTTCCTAGGACCAGCCCATATGCAAAATCAGGCCTCTTCACTCCAACTAAGGGTAACTTTAAAGGCTCTTCCTGGCTTCACATTCTCCACAGGATTGGTTGGGTCCTTCATTAAGATCGTATCACAACTCAATTTCCTCTTCTCTCCCAACGTGCTGATCCTAAGAGCACTGTCTAATAAAACTCATGCAGGACTACCTCCAGTTCAGAGTCTGCTGCCCAGGGAGCTCACCTTCTGAAATCTCCAACTCTCCCTAATACACAATGAACTTGTCTGGGTAATGGACAGTATCATTTGTTTACTATCCCAGAACCTAACATAGGGTCTGAAACATACAGTTGACCTTTAAATAATGCAGTAGGTGTTCTAACTTTTGACTCCCCCAAAACTTAAGTACTTAATAACCCACTATTGACTGGAAGCCTTACCAATAACAAACAGTTCTTTAACACATATTTTGTATATGTATCATGTACTGCATTCTTTTTTAAAAATGTTTATTTGAGAGAGAGAGCTAAAGAGCACATGCACACACACAAAGGAGGGGCAGGAAAAGAGAGAATCCCAAGCAGACTCTGTGCTGCCAATGCAGAGCTTGACTCAGGACTCAATCTTACGAACCATAAGACATGACCTGAGCCAAAATCAAGAGTCAGATGCTTAACCGACTCAGTCCCCCAGGCGCCCATACTTACTGCATTCTTACAGTAAAGTGAGCTAGGGAAAAGAAAATGTTAAAGTCATAAGAGAAAATACATTTACAGTACTCTCTCATATTTACTGAAATAATGCCACATGTAAGTGGACAAGTGCAGTTAAAACGCTTGTTCAAGGGTAAACTGTACTCATTTTCTAAATTAATGACAATCACCACTTAAGTGTTTTTTATGTTGTGTTTTGTTTTTGAGAGAGAACACAAGAGGGGGAGGGGAAGAGAGAGGGAGACGAAGATCCAAAGCGGATTCTGCACCAACAGACTGACAGTAGTGAGCCGGATGCAGGGCTCGAACTCACGAACCATGAGATCATGACCTAAGCTGAAGTCAGACTCTTAACCCACTGGGCCACCCAGGTGCCCCTAGTGTTTTTTAAGCACAGGCTGAATGATCAAGGTACTTTAGAAGTAACTTCTAACTTAAAATCATGTTTCATGAATTCTCACAACAAAAGAAAGCCATGGAAGGGAAGATTCTTGGTAGAATCTGTCATTTAATTAAGAGGTTGCAAAAAGGAAGCAATCACAAAAGGCTGGATACGACTGGCAGACAATTCTTTGTTTGACCTGTTATAAATATGGCATATTTCACATATACCTAAGTATGCATGTACATAGAAATGTTTGTGTGTGTATGTATACATTAGCTCAAACTAGCTGATAACATTTAAAACAGGGCTATGGCAGAAAAATAGATTTTGGGCCTCTCATAAAAAAACCTAATGATTAAGCAAACTAGAACTGTAATCATCCAATAATAGCCTGGAGTTTTAGTAGCAAATGTCCCCTTTGGTAAGAGCCATATAATCTTTAATCTCCAATGTGCCACAATACCTACCCAACATCGCTTATTTCCATCAGCTGCCTGGCCTCAACAGATTTTGAGTTTGTAACTTCTGATATAACCTGAGAAAGGACCCACACATTTAAAACTGGATGATCAGGTAAGTGCCAAGAAGCACAAGTCGTCAAAATTAGGTCAGAATCTGAGCAGGAAATGTGAGGGAAAATTTGTGGGTATTTAGAATCTGAACTGGACCATAGGGAATTAGAAAGAGGGGAAATGAGCACCAGATAAATAAGGTACACAGGTTAAGAATGGGTATTTGTGTACCTATCTTATCTGGCCTTTTATTTTAATATCAAAGGCCAGCTTCCCTCATATGATAAGCATATAATATACTTATCAGCATAAACATATAATGTGCTTATCAGTTCATTAGGTAGTGATGTAATTAACCTTAAATTACCCAACTAAAGGAATAAACCAGAGCACTCCACTACATACGTACCCAGAATATGGTATATCAAGAATAGGACACCACCAGAACATTTGGACAAAGTTACCCCTATGAGAGTTATTTCAAGGAAAAGATGCTTAATGAAAAAAGCAAACTGCAAAAAGATACACTTGGCAGCTTACGTACAATAGAAAAAAACAATACACTGTTATTTATGGATATGCATATACATAGTCAAAGTAAAGAGGGAGACTAGAAAAAATACATTAAAGTGGTTGCCTCTAGAGAAAGGAAGGTAAATGAGACATGGGGCAGAGAATTCGGAGGACCCAAACTTTTCCATCATGTTTATTTCCTCTATTAAAGCAACAACAAAAGATCTAGATGACGAAGACAGATATCTGCACTAACTCTATTTTTCCATTAAAAAAAAAAAAAAGTAAGGGGGTGCCCGGGTGGCTCATTGGTTAAGCGTCTGACTCTTGATTTCAGCTCATGTCATGATCCCAGGGTCATGGGATTAAGCCCTGTGTTGGGCTCTGAGCTGAGCGTGGAGCCTCCCTAGAAATTTCTTTCTCCCCCTTTCTCCCCTGCTTGCACCCTCTCTCAAAAAATAAACAAACAAATAAGTAACGAATTATCTCACATAAACCTCCCAAGAATCCAAAGAGGTAGGTATTTTTATCCATATTTTACAGTGGTGAAATTGAGGCACAAGAAGTCACTTGCCAAGGACCACAAAGCTATTTTTGACTCCACAAAGCTACTTTTTTTATTTTGAGAGAGCATGCACACAAGGTGGGGAGGGACTGAGAGAGGGGTGGGGGGGCGGGGGGAGAGAGAATCCCAAGCAGGCTCCATGCTGCCATTGCAGAGCCCAACACAGGGCTCGATCTCACGGAACTGTGAGATCATGACCTGAGCAGAAACCAAGTGTCAGACGCTTAACCCACTAAGCCACCCAGGCGCCCCTCCACAAAGCTACTTTTGACTATTAGCTGTGCATACAGAGCCCAGAGCTCCTAGACAATGAACTAAAAGGAAAAATCACTTTGCATTCACTAAATAAGGAAGCTATAACCCCCAAATTTGGCAATTGTGATCTAGCACCATCAGGAGAAAGAGACACTTCTCTGGCAAACGTGAGATTTCTGGTCCTCAGAAAGGTAATCGCTCTTATGGATTGACAATTTATATCACCTAGATGAACTTTCCTCCAAAGATTAACTACTTCATGGATGGATTTATCTACACTCATTATAGGGTTTTTTTTGGATAAGACATATTTGGAAAGAAAAAATTAAAATGAAATAGTGCCATACAGAAAAAGACAATGCCCTTAAATTTACTTTGCTCTCTGTGCTACATCTTTTAATTAATAATTCAGACTGTCAGATACAAGAAAGAGGCAGCTTTAATAATAGACACCAGTGTCCAGTATTCCCCCACTGTCCCAAATAAAGCTTAATAACCTGACATATCTCCAACTTTTATGAGCTTTGTGAACTCTGGGCATGACAAAACTTAGTCGTCTTTCAGAAAAGTGGTGGACAGACCCTAAAACATGGTTACAACCCAGCAATTGCCAACTTTGAGTGGCATCTGAATGACTAAGCAAGCTTGCTGCTCTCTGACAACAGAAAGTTACACAACTGGGAAGTAATTTTTCCTTTCCCCTTCACTGAGTTCCTTTGTACCAAACTCAGTAAAGAGCAAAAACAATAAATAATTGTTAGATGAATGAACTAGTACTTCTCAGTTTATAAAGTACTTTTTCATTTATCCTCTCCTCTAATCTTCACAAAAATACTAGAATATTCTGGTGGGAATTATCATCCAGAGTTAAACTGAAAGGAAAAATGTTCACTTTTGCCTTGAATGGGAGAGGAAGGATGGAGAGTTAGCTAGAATTCCAGAAGTTGACGTAGTCTTAATCACCTAATATCACATCCCAGCAAAACCATCTGCTATCTTCTTGTTTTACTGTATCCCTATGATCAATCCCAGATCAAGTCATTCCTTTTATTAGAACATTCGTTTTTCTCCCCTAAAAACTATGTCCCCTCCCCCCTCTTTTTTTTTTTCTAAAAATTGCTGTTCAGGGGTCCCTGGCTGGTTCAGTCAGTAGAGCATGTGACTCTTGATCTCGGAGTTGTAAGTTTGAGCCCCATGGTGGGTGTAGCAATTACTTAAAAAAAGAAAATCTTAAAAAATTTTTTAAATAAAAATTGCCATTCAAGCCTCACCTACTTCACACTGTCCTAGATTAGAACCTTCAGACTCTTATCAGTATGAAAACATATCCCCACCCCTCTCCCTTTCCAAACCCGATTACATAATTACAAACTAATACCTCCCAGCTGCTTTTAGTTATGCAATATATTTGTTGTCATACCTGCCACTTGAGTGTCTGAGTTGTTTGCCGCTCTAGTAAAAAGCATCTGGATTTTGCTCAATTTCTTCCATTAGGCTGTAAATTAATTAAAAATAGTCTATATTATCTAATACAATTCCTTTCTTCACAGTGCTGAGCACCATTTTTCATCCTCTTAACATAACGTTCATTTTATAAAGTAGTGAAGAGTACATTAGCTTTGGAGTGAGACAAATCTGTATTTAAAACTCTCCGCCACCTACTATCTTTGCAATTTTCTGTAAATCTAAAATTAATTCAAAATTTAAAGTTAAAAAAGGAATTTAAACCACCCTGCCACTTGCTACCGTGTAACTGTATTTGTCATAATAATATTCAACCTCTTAGACCTCAATTTCTACAATTAAACAATAGGGATTATCTGGCCTACACTAAAGGACAAAAAGGTCTCAAACTAGAGCGCCTCAAAGGTAGGGTTTTTTTTTTAAGTAATCGCTACACCCAAAATGAGACTTGAACTTATAACCCCAAAAGAGACGTGCTCCAGTGACTGAACCAGCCAGAGACCCCAAAAGCAGGTTTTTCTTTAGCTTTTCAAAATATATTTTACAATAAAGTGTAAATTAATTTCCCCTCCCTCTAAGCCTTGACTGCTCAATGCCTCGTTAAAAAAACCACACATAAAATGATTTCCCAATACTTCACTGTCGCCTACTGACCATTTAATACAACCATAAAATATCACTGTAAACAAAAACAAACACCCCCTCCACACACAACACACACACACAGAGGTCACTCTGATCATTCACTCTCTTCCACTCAACTCACATCCTTATCCTTAGTCTTATTCCCAACAGGACACCTTTAATCTACAAATCCATTCACCTATTTCTTCCTAAGAAGCTTAATCCACCAAGAAGGGTTAGGTGTGTAGATATCAGAAATCTGTGTCAAAGCAGCATGTGGAAGCAAGGTATGAAGCGATTACTAACTGCAAAATGCATTCATGGAGGATGAACTGTTCCCTTCCTGAAAAAGTTCTAATTCACTCAGTTCTTTCTTCCTTTGATTAGTGGCTTTTAAGTATTTTTAGCTATGGAACCCAATACATAAAACAGACATAAGGAGAAGCTGCTCTAGCTGAAGTAAAGAATAGGTACAGTAGAACCCTACCAGCTGAGCCCTCTCAAAGAAGCTTAGGGCTGTAGGAACCAGTGTGAAAAATCATTGTCCTTTCTAGATTAGTGGTTCTTTTCTTTTTTTTTTTAAATTTACATACAAGTTAGTTAGCATATATTGCAATGATTTCAGGAGTAGAATTCAGTGATTCATCCCCCATGTGTAACACCCAGTGCTCATCCCAACAAGTGCCCTCCTTAACGCCCCTTGCTCATTTAGCCCATCCCCCACCCCACAACCCCTCCAGCCACCCTCAGTTTGTTCTCTGTACTTTAGAGTCTGTTTTGTCCTCCTCCCTGTTTTTATATTAATTTTGCTTCCCTTCCCTTATGTTCATCTGTTTTGTATCTTAAATTCCATATATGAGTGAAGTCATATGATATTTGTCTTTCTCTAATTTCACTTAGCATAATACACTCTAGTTCCATCCATGTTGTTGCAAATGTAGATTAATGGTTCTGAAAGTGAGGTCTGAAGGCCCCTAAAAGTCTCTGAGACCTCTTCGAGGATGTCCACGAAGTCAAAACTATTTTCATAATAATACTAAAATATTAACTTTCTTTTTTTAAACTGTACTAACCTCAGCACTGAGTTGCAAAACCAATGATATATAAAACTGCTGGAACCGGGGCACCTGGGTGGCTCAGTCAGTTAAGCAGTTAAGCATCTCACTTCAGCTCAGGTCATGATCTTGTGGTTTGTGGTTTGAGCCCCGCGTCAGGCTCTGTGCTGACAGCTCAGAGCCTGGAGCCTGCTTCAGATTCTGTGGGTCTCCCTCTCTCTGTGCCCCTCCCCTGCTTGTGCTCTGTCTCTCTCTCTCTCTCCACCCCCCCTCAAAAATAAGTAAACATTGAAAAAAATATTTAAAACAAACCTGCTGTTTCATGCTGGAACCTGAGCATGAATCAGGACAATGACCCAAGCTCTAAAATAGTCACTAAATTCTTCACTGCCACCCACTTACAGCACACAAAAAAAATCCACTTTCACTTGAATGCCTTTGATGAAGCAGTAAAAACTGATTGTATTAATTCTTGATATTTCGGCATACATCTTTTTTAAAAATGTTTATTTATTTTGAGAAAGAGTGTGGGAATGAGTGAGGGAGGGGCGGAGAGAGATGGAGAGAGATAATCCAAGCAGGCTCCAGATCCCACAAATCTCAAGTTCATGACATGAGCCGAAATCAAGAGTCGGATTTTTTTTTCTTTTTTTTAATGTTTATTTTTGAGAGAGAGACAGAGCACGAGCAGGGAAGAGGCAGAGAGAAAGACACAGAATCTGAAGGAGGCTCCAGGCTCCTCTGTCAGCACAGAGCCCGACTCGGGGTTGGAACTCATGGACCGCAAGATCATGACCTAAGATGAAGTCAGATACTTAACCAACTGAGCCACCCAAGTGTTTCACATCTTTTTAATACTCCGTGATTATTCTTTGAGATGAAATGGGAAATACTCAAAAGCACTTCTTGTAAATGGAAACACAAGGGCTATCTCAAAGAAAAACACTTGTGTGATTACCTGAGTAGAAAGCTGAACCAGCTGATTTTTTCATGAAACACCATTTTTACTTCAGAGAATAAACGATAAACTTTGGTTATTGAGACTTGAAACAAAAATTAGAATTATGTCTACCACTATGAGCTTGCCAACTTCCCAATTCTTAAAAGACTTAGCTGATGAGATGGGTGGAAATGTTAACAACTTTATAATTAAATTTGTCAACATTTGGAAGAGGTACATAACCCGGTGAACCAATAATTTCTAAATGATCAATGTATGAAGTCATAAAATCATGCATGGTAAACATTCGAAGTACAAGACAGACCAATGAATTTTAATGTAACACTGTACAAAAGTTCAATAATATGGTTTCAGATTCCATATTGCAACAAATCTTTAGAAACGTGTTAAGTATAGTGTCAAAGGAGAATACCTACAATTACTTGAAAAGGTTATTAAAACATTCCTCCCTTTTCCACCCTTTTCTGTATGAGGCAGGATTTTCTTAACATACTTCAACCAAAACAACTTATCAACTATCTAATGCAAAAGATCTGCAAATCCAGTGGTCCTCTATTAAGCCTGACATCAAAGAGATTTACAAACATGTAAAACAACCCCACTCTTGGGGTTCATTTTTTAAATGAAATTGTTAACAAATGAGATTATTTCTTTAAGTCAATAAATCTTTAAAACTTTTAATTTGTATGGGGTACCTGGGTAACTCAGTCGGTTATGCGTCCAACTTTGGCTCAGGTCATGATCTCACAGCTCGGGAGTTCAGGCCCAGTGTCAGGCTCTGTGCTGACAGCTCAGAGCCTGGAGCCTGCTTCGGATTCTGTGTCTCCCTCTCCCTCTGCCCCTTCCCCGCTCACCCTGTCTCTCTGTCTCTCTCTCTCAAAAATAAATAAATATTTAAAAAAAATTTTTTTTAATTTTAATTTTCTAGTGCAGTAAATAAGAGTAGATATAACCCATATAAACAAAGGCTCTCTGGAGTATTCAATAATTTTTAGAAGTATAAAGGAGTCCAAAGACCTCAAATTTTGAGAACTGCTGTACTAGAGTATTCCTACTGCCTCCTTCTAATTCATTTGCCAGATTCCAGTTTGACATCTTCCAATTTACACTACTACTCACCAGCTTAAACTCACTCTTAGTATCAGACTTAGGTAATTAGAGCTATATTTTAAGAAATAATTTTCATTTCTCTACTACAAAACTGCATTACACTGAATTAAGTACAAACTCTTCAATATGACAATTCAGTGTCAGTACAAAAGGACAAGACTTCTGATCAATGCGTATTCATATGACATCAAATGTATCAGTAATATGAAAGATAATGGAATCCCACAGCATCACATTTAATCGCATCAATTCAACTACAAGCTCTTTTGCCCTCTTCCACAAAAAGAGAACTAGATATTGCTTTATTTACCCAATGGCCTATCCCCTTTCAAAAAGACCTTGATTTCTATCCCAGAGAAAGGGAGGCTACCATGGAAATAAAAGAAACTAAAGAAAGTTACTCTAGGACTCTCAGCTTTGCAGCTGCCTGATACCAGATTTTGACAATTTAAGGGTTTTTCAAGGACAGTTTGACAAAATGTAAGCATCTGTACAGCTGACTTTACAAGCATACACTAGGTAAGATAAAGGTATGACTTTACTGAAATACTGGTAATGTATTCTCAAGAGCAGTGATCTCCCAATCCAGGCAATTTTGCTTCCCAGTGGACATCTAACAATGTTTAGAAACCTTCTTAATTGTTACAACTTGGGGAGGGGGTATTATGGATATCTAATGGGTAGAGGTGGGGAATGCTGCTAACTATCCACCAATACACAACATAGCTCCCAAACAAAAAGAATTATCTGGCCCAAAATTTCAACAGTGTTCAGGATGAAAAATCTTCTCTAGAGACATGTGATGCCAAATACTTAGGTTCAATTCCAAACCCAAAGAAATGCACCAAATTCTCAAAAACCGTTGTTTACATGCCTTGCCTCTAATATTTATATTGTTAAATTAATTTCTTTCTAACCTTTCAACAAATTGCATAATTACAATGCTCTATGTAATACAATGTGCTCTCTATTGGAAATTAAACATCAGAACTACTATCCCTTAATTCCTAGGTTCATTGCTACAATAAAAATATCACAATATCACAAAAAAATACCCAATTTCTTCCAAGCCGTAAATTTGGTTCCCTAAAAGTTCTATTTGCTCTTAACTATCTATGAGCTAGTAGACATGAATGAAGTCAGATACCAAAGTACCATGTAACATACAAACAGTATGGGTCATCTTATCTAGGCCCCATATTTCAGGAGCACACATATTCTCAGTCTTTTTATAGACTATTTTTAGGTTTAACTGCTCCATATGTTTATCCCTTCAAGGAAAAACTACTTGGCCTACTATGTGCCAAGCAACTTGAATACAAAGACAAAAATATTTACCACAGTCTAAATAAGATAAACAGCTAAAATACAAAATGATTTGTGCTATAAATAGAAGTATCAAATAAGTGTTAGGGAAGCTTACAGGAGACAGAATGCCAGGAAAGGCTTCCCAGAAGAGGGTGACGCTTGAACTGAGAAAATGTCACAGAAAATACACGGTTCACATCTCAGTGTTTAAACTACTACTCCTCTGCTCTTATGCACTAGTTTTCAGTTTTTGCTTCATCATCTAAACAAGAGCAAAGTGATGATCTGACCAATGTAAATAGATCAAAGTGGCAACTTTCAATTCAATTTCATCCAATCTTAATGAAGAGTCAAAAAATAATTCTATCAAAGTATTTCCCAGTACCTCCAATTTGTCCAAGTTGTTTTTTTTTTTAATATCCTAACTTCTTCCTCCAAGTAAACATACCATCTGTCACCCAGTTAACCAGCACTTTTCTGAATTTATAAGACTGTCAGAGATCATGATCACTGCTCTTTTCTTTCTTCCAGTTAGTTTCCTCTTCCGAACACAGTTTCATTTTCTCATCTTACTCTACTGCAATACTTTGAATTCTGTACCAGAAAGGAACCATGAGTTCCGAGGTACCAGAACTACAAAATAACTGCTGCCTCTCTTTCTAAGCCTTGTCTATATTTCTTGCTTTCTATTCCAATGCTTCTGTGAGCCACTAACTGGACTCTCTTCTGAGTCCCCAGCAGCTGATACAAATAAAAATTTCAGATTTGAAACAGGAAGCTAGCCAAAGACATGTATGTAGTCCTATCGATTCGTTTCCAATACGTTACATCATTGACATTCTTTAACCAACTTTTGAGTTCTCATAGTTTAGGTTAGGGTACCGCATATGAAGCTTTTCTGCCTTACTATGAACAGACCTGGTAGCAACCAGAACGGAAACGCTACTGAAGACTGCTGCCAACTACCGAATGCCCCCCCACCCCTGCCGCCAATAATGGGAGGCTGGAACACCCAAGGAGAGTGATACACGAGAATATTTTCTAGACTGAGTCAGATCTGGTATTCACTAATCCCGTCCCTTCTCTGGGCCTCAGTTTCTCCATCTATAAAACTTGCTAGTGACGTACAGTAGGAGGATTGGCTTAATTTCTAAGGTCCTTCCGGCTACAGTAATCCAGATATCCCATCTTTCTCATCTAGTTTTACAAAGAACACGTGGGAGGGCAAAAAAATAACCTTTTACTCCACTAAACCGACCTTAATTCTCAGATATTGTTTTAAAAAGCTAACAAACTCCTGACCCACCCACCCTAAACCTCGGGCAAACCTTGGCAAGCCGTGAAGTAGCCAAGACAAATTGAAGCCCATCCCACACTACGGTCAAGAAAGTGCTGGGGAGACCCTAGTCAGGGAGTTAAGACGCGGCCCCCGCAAAGGGCCCGCCCACCTAATCACAGCCAGGCAAATGAATGAGTACCACCAGATACACGGACGCTCCTCCAGCGCAGGCTGCAACTGGAGACCCCGGGGCCCATACTCCACCGATATTGATTCCCTCCCAGCGCCTGAGGAGCCCGGCCTTGGGGCCGCAGAGTCGCGGGCCCCGCCCCCTCCCTCAGGGCAGTAGGTGCGCGCCGGGGCGCGAGACTTCGGCGAGGAGGCCTGGGACGCCCCGCGCACCCGCCCGCCCTGAGGAGAGGAGGAGCCTGACGGTCCCGGGCCGCCACCGCCCCGGCTCCCGACTTACCGCGGTGCGGTGGGGGAAGGGAGGTGTCAGGAGTGAAGGCCTAGGCCCGTCCACCACCCGCCGCTCAGAGAGCAGCGCGCGGCCGCCACGAAACCGTCGCCGCCGCTACCACCACCGCCACCGACCGCCGCTTCGGGCGCAGCGCGCAGAGGGCCCGACTGCGTCACACGCCGCCCGCCGTCAGAGGCTCGCTCCCGGCGCTCCGCCCTCGCTGTCTGAGCATTGGCAGAAGCCGCCGCCACTCTAGGCCCGCCCTGTTATTCATTGGGCAACGAGTCTTTTGAAACCGAACGTGAGGGCGGTCTTCGGGAGAAAAGGAGAGGGGGAAGAGGAGGGACAGAGGAGTTACGGGGAGGGGCGGGGAGGGGCGATGGGAGGGACATGGAGTCCCGCCCCTCCCTGCCGAGATTGGCTGGAGGAGTCGTGACGTCATACAGGGCCCCCCTCGAAGTGGGCTTGTGAGTGGCTGCGTGGGGGTGCATCGGGCGGGGTGTGGGAGAAGAGTGGTGACGCTATACAGAGGCTCCGCCCCCTTCCTTGGAGCCGAGACAGTCGGGCTGCTGAAGCTCGGGCCAATCAGAGGGGAGGCTCCAACGATGGCATGGTAACTATTCTACCCTTTCCTTGCCCCAGTCCGCGGGCGGTGATGGGAAGGCTTCCCCGTAGTCCTGCCCGCACTTCCTGGCCAGACCACGTGCGGAGCTGGAGGGCCCTCCTGGGAGGTCTGTCTCTCCGTGTAGCTTGCCTGCAGCTGCTACGAGGCCCCAAAACCTGGCCTCCTGGTCTCCCAACCCATGCCGGCCCCATCACAACCTTTCCTTCTTTGAATCTCTCTAATGTACGCTATGAGCATGCCGTGAGGGAATGGCTCAACATGGGATTTGTTACAAATGAGGGTTCTTGGAACTTCTTTCCCACCTGCACTTTAGGAATTCCTATTTATCTTAAAGGCCTGGTTCAAATGTTCCTGCCTTCTCTGGGATACATTCCCGGATCTCTCTGAGGGAGTTTGGCTAATGCTTGGGCAGGCCTCTGTTACAGCCTTGTCACTTTGTATCCTATTATTTTCCTGTCTTCTGTGCTCAGGCTCTTAGAAGTCAGAGCTGCATTTTATTCATTGGGGTTTCTTTCTCCCGTGGCCTAGCCCAGGACAGACGCTTGATATTACAAGGGAGAAGGTTGAGCATATTCTAGAAACTAGACCTAGTGACTGAGGGTCCCATGCAGAATATGCTCAGAAAGCAAAACCTATTCAGACTACCTCTCCACCACCACTTTTTCCTGGAACATCAACACAGAATTGAAGTGGGCTCTGCCCAAAAGTAGATAAATTTAAATCCCTCTGAGTGTTCAGTGGTAGCGAGGTATTACAAATAATTGACTAATTTGTCCAAAAGTGGAATGCTTGTAAAGATGAAATAAGATAACAGTGGAAATCTGATACATTGTAGGTGCTCAGTAGATGCTCAAAGGAAGAAACAAATAAATATGTGGATGGTCAAATAGTAAAGCTAGTTTAAACATCTGGCTCCAGCCACATTCCCCCCACTCCTGCATCCAAATATCCCTCCGTTTCATCCTCCCTTTCCTGTGTTCTACATTGGAAAGTCATTAGTTCTCCCTGGATAGTTTACTATAGCTTCCTCACTGACTTACAGAACATTTGATTTCTCACCCTCCAATCCTGAAACCCAAATATGATTAAACCTCTCCTCCACTTATTTATTCTGGTGTCCCTAAGCCCAGGCACAAAGTATAGGTGCACATTAAATGTTTGATGAACGGATGAATGACTTTCTTAAGTAGAATAGTAGTAGAAGTGTGAGACTTTTGAGTTAGGGAACCCTGAGTTTAAACCTGAGCCCAACCATTTATTGGCTATGTCAACTTGGGCAAAATTTTAACCCCTAAGCCTCAGTTTCCTTGTCTGTAAAAGGAGGGTAACAACTGTAATTGCCTTTAAGGTTGTCGAGAGAATTAAATGAGATAAAGCATTTAGTATGGGACCCAGTATACAGTAAGCCCTCAATAAATGATAATTATTCCTATTCTTTAAAAATGTCAAGGAATTCCCATTCTAACTATTCTAAGACATTGATTCTGACACAGAAATGGCTCCCAGAAATATGTTTTAAGTGATTAAGTAAATACATTCAGGTCAAAGTGCTGGCAGGTATGCAGGAGCTGAGATCCTTAAATAGGATCCCACATACTTGTGGGAAGACTGGAGGAAGAGACATTAGATGAGGAGTGTGGCAGGGAGCAATTTCCTATGACCATGGTGATTTCTAAATAGAAGGACCTCTTGTTAGATACTCTGGTAGGCATATGGCCCACATGCTCATCATTCCCAGGTACTTCTGCCCTCGGAAGGACTTTGTGGACCACATACTCTCACTCTAATTCTCATAACCCCCTTCTAGTCTCTTCATTCCTTCTTCACCTCTAAAGAAAAGAAGTTTGGTGCATGCTCACAAAAACTTGCTGAGCCAAACCCTCTCTTGGGCTTCAGGAGCCCAAGAAGTCCACAGCTTAACACTCTGCTCTGGCCCAGAGAGACAAAGCAAAGGAAAGTCCAGCTTTCCTGGGAAACCCCAGTCTCTCACATACATACTCTGAGAACTCACCCTATGCAGCTTTGAAGGATTGGTGCTCAGAGCGGAGACAGGACCCATAAGGACTGCAGAATCGGGGAAAGGCAAGAGACTTCCTTTTAGAGTGAGGGCCTAGATTTCTTTCTTTTTTTTTTTAAATGTTTTTAAATGTTGACTTATTTTTGAGAGAGAGAGCGAGAGAGCATGAGCAGGGGAGGGGCAGAGAGAGAGAGAGAGAGAGAGGGAGGGAGACACAGAATCCAAAGCAGGCTCCAGGCTGTGCTGACAGCTCAGATGTGGGACTCAAGCTCACGAACCATGAGATCGTGACCTGAGCCGAAGTTCGAAGCTCAACCGACTGAGCCACCCAGGCGCCCCCTAATGGTTTAGATTTCTTAGGTGGTGCGTAGGAAAGAGTGACAGAGTTGGAGTCAAACAGCTAAGTTTAAGTACCAGACTTCCTACTTTTTAGACCTTGCACAAATTATTTAACTGTTCTGTGACCCAGTTTTCTTGTCTATGAAAAGGCACAAAAATTCCCATG
The DNA here is from genome assembly GCF_023721935.1 of Panthera uncia. Classification (NCBI taxonomy): domain Eukaryota; kingdom Metazoa; phylum Chordata; class Mammalia; order Carnivora; family Felidae; genus Panthera; species Panthera uncia. The sequence continues at coordinate 52,962,470 of NC_064808.1, read as the reverse complement.
TTGTAAAGTGATTGTAAATGTCAAATAAGGGAATTTGCAATGGACTGGGCACATGTTTGACATACAGTAAGCACCCAGTAAATGTTGATTTCCTTCCTCTTTTTCTACAACTGAAGGGAGGGATGATGTTTATAAATAGCATATAATTAGATTTTTATAAATCTTATGTGAATACCTTTGACTTTAAACTAGAGCATTTAGTCTATTACACTTAACAAATTTATTGGTATATTCAGAATTTAATCTAACATTTTCTATTTGTCCTACTGTTCTGTTTCTGGGTTTTTCCTTAATTTGTTTTTCATTTTAGTTCTTTTGTAATAATAACCTCCATTTTTTGAGGTGCAGTCCTGCCAGATTGTTTTAATTGAGATATAATTCACATAATGTAATATTTATCCATTTTAAGTATAGAATTCAGAGGGTTTTAGTATAGAATTCAGAGGGTTGACCCTTTAACAACATGGGTTTGAAGTGTGCAGGTCCATTTATATGAGGATTTTTTTTTCAATAAATACAGTACTGTAAATGTATTTTCTCTCCCTTATGAGTTTCTTAATAACATTATTTTCTCTAGCTTACTTTATTGTAAGACTACAGTACATAATACATACAACATACAAAATGTGTGTTAATTAACTGTTTATGTTATCAGTAAGCCTTCTGGTCAACAGTAGGCTCTTAGTAGTTAAGGTTTTAGGGAGTCAAAGTTATACATGGATTTTGGACTGTGTGGGTCTAGTGCCCCTAACCCCTGTGTTGTTCAAAGGTCAACTATATTCATGAAGTTGTGCAACTATCACTACTATCTAATTCCAGAAGATTTTCATAACCCCAAAAAGAAATCCCAGACAATTAGCAGTCATTCCCCATTTCCCTCTTCTCCCAGCCCCTAGCAACTACTAATCTACTTTCTGTCTTGATGAATTTGCCTATCTGAACATTTTCTATAGATGGAATCATACAATATATGGCCTTTGTGTCTGACTTCTTTCACTTAACATAATGTTTTCAAGGGTCATATGTGTTATAGCATGTATCAGAATTTTATTCCGTTTTATGATAGAATAATATTCCATTTTATGGATATGCCATATTTTATTTATACATTCATAAGCTGATGGCATTTGAGTTTCTACCTTGTGGCTACCATGAATAATGCTGCTATGGACATTTGTGTATAAGTTTTTTATGGACATATGTTTTCAGTTCTCTTGTGTTTATACCTAGGAGTAGATTTATGGGGTCCTATGGTAACTCTATGTTTAACTTTTAGAGGAACTACCAGACTGTTTTCCAAAGTGGCTGTACTATTTTACATTCCTATTAGCAATAGATGAGGGTTCCAATTTCTCCTCATCCTTGCCAATACTTGCTATATTCCTTTTTTTTCAATTGTAGCCATCCTAAGGGCTATGAAGTGACATCTCATTGGGGTTTTCATATGCATTTCCCTAATGACTAATGATATTGACCATTTCTTCAAGTGCTTATTTTCCATTTAAATTTCTGCTTAGAAAAAAAATATGTACATATGTATTTTTTTTAGAGAGAGAGCGCGTGTGCGCACAAGTAGGGGAGAAGGGCAGAGGGGGAGAGAGAGAGAGAGAGAGAGAGAGAGAGAGAGAAGGAATCCCAGGCAGGCTCCGTGCTCAGTGCTGAGGCCAACATGAGGCTCAATCCCACGACCCTGAGATCATGACCTGAGCTAAAATCAAGAGTCAGCCACTCAACTGACTGAGTCACCCAGACACCCCTAAATCTCTGCTCTCTTAACATTCTTTTGGATTATTTCATTTTTCTCTTGTACCAGCTTGGAAATTAAATTCTCTTTTTATATTATTTTAGTGATCTCCCTAGAAGTTCCCATATGCATTCCTAAGTGTGCTATTAATGAATACCTTTATGGTACAGTTTGCCAAGATGGAGGGAAAAAAAACATCCTAGGTCAGAGGAACAGAGAGAAAAAAGATGTAGGACCAAGAAAGAGCTCAGTATATCCAGAGGTACAAACTAGGATTTCATCCTAGAAGTGATAGGGGAGCCAGAGAAAGTTGAACAATGAAGAACAAAATATACAATGAAGATTTAATTACTATTTGAGGCAGAATGGGCCTACAGCAAGATGGGTGTGCCTAGGGTGGATAGTTTAAAGTCATCCAAGGAGGATGCCTCTGCTCTGTGAAAAAGATCTCTAGGAAGAACAAAGAACAACCCTGGAAGACTTTCCTGAGGCTGCCCAGGAGGCAGGGTCGGAGTTTGGCCTGAAACCGGGTATCTTTAGCACTGCGTCCTTGCCTCTTTACCTATCCCTAGCCATGCTTATTCTGCCTCTACCCCTACAACAGTGGTCTTTCCTCAAAGGCTTTTCTTACAGTTCCTAAATCTCTTCTTGATACATCCAAATCCTGTCCATCCTTCAAAACCCAATTCAATTAAATCAACCCTTCAACCAAATATTTTCTGGGCTTCCTTTGTGTCTATCTCTGGCCTAAGCTGAGAGATTCAGAAATAAATGGAACAGGTGAGGGTTCCATCCTTAAATGGGTTTCCAGGAAGGAGAGGGGAACAGACACTTAATAATTTCACTACATTGTGCTCAATCCTAATAAAGGTGTGATGGACTTCTAATGCTTCCTGTGGAGTGGGGAGGTAGGTGAATCATGGTGCTTAGGGAGAGATAAGGAGGAAGTTGAGCAAAGCTCATGGAAAAAATGAGCGTAGCTAGAATGTAAAATATGTGTTTGCTAGAGTAGAGGATGGCCAGATAACGAAGGATGATGAATACCACACTAAGGAATTTGCTCTTGATCCTAAATGCCATAGGGAGTTGCTAAACAATTTGCAGCAAGAGAGGCACATGATCAGATCTGTATGGTTTTTTAAAATGTTTATTTATTTTGAGAGAGAGAGAGAGAGAGATAGCAAGCATCAGCTGGGGAGGGACAGAGAGAGAAGGAGAGAGAGAGAATCCCAAGTAGGCTCTGTGCTGTCAGCACAGAGCCCGATGCAGGGCTCGATCTCACAAACCATGAGATCATGACCTGAGCCAAAATCAAGGGTCAGACACTTAACCGACTGAGCTACCCAGGCACCCCCAGATCTGTGTTTTAAGAAGAGCCAATGTGGCTGTAAATGGGGAGGATGATGAAGAGATAGAAGAGCAAGGAAACCAGTGAAGCAGAGCCTCAGGAAGCTTTCCTTAACAACTACATCCCACATTCACTTTTCTTCTGCTTCTCACCTCTGTACTGCCTCCATGCTACTGCGGGCTGGAGCATTCCTGTAAATAAATGCTCAGTCAGCTTGGGGAATCTAGTATGTGTGTGTGGACAGGGGGAGTGGAGCAGTGACTGTGGCCAAAGCTGGACAATATTGGTGCTATTTCAGGCACAGGCCTCTCTGAGGTATGTCCAGGCACAAGGCAAACCAACCAGGAGGACAGGAGACACTGGAAGGTTTCAACGGCAGCAGCAGCAACTACTTGGATTACAGACAAATGCTGATTCAGCAAACACTGACTGCCCACTGAATTGAAGGCAAGACTAGAAGCTTAGATGCTTGTTCAACTTCTTTATCTGTAAAATATATTCCATCAAATTTACCTCACCAGATTATTAAGAGGATTGAATAAGAAAGTGTACATAAAGTTCCTCGTAAGTTGCCTAGTAAGAACTCATTCTTCTACTTTTCCTCACGTAAATCAAGGTGATAGGCTTTGGAACTGACAGAAGAAGAAATAGATTCAGAGAGGGTCAGTGATGGCTGAGGTCACACAGTTCAGAAAAGGCTCAGTCTTGGGGTGCCTGGGTGGCTCAGTCGGTTGAGCGTGCGACTTCAGCTCAGGTCATGATCTCGTGGTCCATGAGTTCGAGCCCCACGTTGGGCTCTATGTGGATAGCTCGGAGCCTGGAGCCTGCTTTGGATTCTGTGTCTCCCTCTCTGCCCCTCCCCTGCTCATGCTCTGTCTGTCTCACTCTCAAAAATGAATAAATGTTAAAAAATAAATAAAAAAAAAAAAAGAAAAGGCTCAGTCAGGACAAGTTCAGACCATAGCTTCCACATCTCATCACAATAGCCAGGGTGTCTTGAGTATCTCCTGCATACCTGGCACACTGCTGTTTTACCTCACTTAATCCCCAGGACAACCTTGTGCTGTGGATATTCCTAAAACCATTTTACAGATGAGGAAACTGAGATTCAGGACTGTATGGTGAATTGCCCAAATCACCAAAGAATTAATGGCAAGATTAATGCACCTCAAGTTTCAGGCATTGGGGGTAGTCTAGAGGCACAGAGAAGGGACCCAGCCTCAGGGAATGGTATTTAGGGCCAAAGGAACAGACAAGGAATAGGGTCAGGGAATAAAGACAGGGAATAAAGGCCAGGAGCAAGCATCTGTATGTTGGAGGTAGACAAAGAAGATGACACAAAGCCCTGAGGTAGAAAACCTACATCTAATCATTGAAACTAAAAGGAGGTGGTTCTTTTAGTACAGTCTTACTAATTGTTCATTTGCCCTGGAACCCTAAAGCACAGGGTGGAGAGGAGTTCAAAGTCACTAGAATAGGACATTGTCCCGCCAGACTTGGAGCCTCCAGGAGTGAGTTATCTCTGGGTCTGCCACCATTGCCCAGTCAGGGCCTGCCACAGAAAGGGCTAGGCTGAGTGAATGAACAAGAATGAATGCATGAAAAAGATCTCTGGTAAGTTAATCAAATTTGAGCTTCTGTATCCACCTGCAAAGTGGTGAGTGTAGCTACCTTGTGGGATTAACATTATACAGTTGACTCTTGAACAATGCAGGGGTTAGGGGTGCTGACCCCCCCCCGCCCCCACACAGTAAAAACTCCATGTATAATTTTTGACTCCCCAAAACAACTACAAATACCCTACTGTTGACTGGAAGCTTTACCGATAACAAACTATTGATTAACACATGCTTTGTATATGTTTTATATGACATATTCTTACAATAAAGTAAGCTAGAGAAGAGAAAATGTTATTAAGAAAATCATAAGGAAGAGGGGGCACTTGGCTGGCTCGGTTGGTAGAGCATGTGACTCGGTCTTGGGGTTGTGAGTTGGAGCCCCACATTGGGTGTGGAGCCTACTTTAAAAAACAAAATAATTTTTTTTTCTTAAAACCATAAGGGAGAAAATATACATTTATAGTACTGTGCTGTATCAAAAAATCCACGTGTAAGTGGACACGTGCTGTTCAAACCCGGGTTGTTCCAGGTTGTTCTATATAGGGAGGGATTAAGGGAATGACCTCAGGTGCGGGACTCCAATCCTGTTTCTGACATTTATAGCTGTGTGAATAGGTAACATACCTTTTCTAAAACAGGGATGTTAATAGTATCCATCTCATGGAGTTTTTATAAGGATCAAATGGGATAATGCATAAAAAATAGAAAAGTGCCTGGAAAACAGAGGGTGCTCAAAATGTGCTATTACTGTGGGGATATATGACTAGGAAAACTGTGGTGGTAACTACGTCTAGGTCAGAGGTCTTCACCCCCTGCAGGTGCTCTGGCAACCCCAAGAGTCTTCCTCGGGTTCCTTCAGGGGTCAGTCTGGGTGGGGAGGGAACCCTGTGGGCTGGGTTGGTTTCTGCGGATCAACCCTCTCGTGGTGGGGCAGACCCAGGACTGGGGAAAGGAGAGCCTTGCTCTGTTATGTCAGGACAGGGCGCCCTCTCCTGATCAAAGCCGGGAACAGCTCTGGCCCCGAGTTTTTGGGGTGGGCCTCCCTGATCTCTCTACCTATAACGTGCTCTTCCCTTTGCTGAATGCCGGGAATCGGCTACGGGGAGCAAAGTTAGGGGGAGGGGCGCTGAGGCTGGGGCAAAACTGTTTTAATGTTTCAGAAGGGCGAGGCCGGATAATTCGGCTAGAATGGGGACGTGGGCAGGAGACACCGAGACTAGAAAATTAGAGAATTCGGGGCTTGTTGAACCAATTTTATGTTCTTTCAACAGGTGATGGAACGCCGCTGAGAGGTAAGGTGACAAGGTGGCTTATCCAACGTGTCAAACCCAGGGGTCCAGGGCTCTTCCGGCTGCCCCCACGCAACAGGAATTAGTGGGGCAGACCAGAGCTAGAGAGGCATGGCACAAGGGGACACCGGATCAAGGCGGAGAGCCAAGGGTCCAGGTCCGCAGAAGTGGGGAGGGGCCAATGGAGGATCTGGGCGCAGTTTCCTCCCCAAGCGCGCTGGCCCCGCCCCCGCCGTTCCCGCTCCGGCCCGCCCCCGGCCGCTTGCCCCAGGCCGGGCCTGGGCTCCCCTCGGGTTCCCCCAGCGCCCGGCCTGCGCCGGCGCGGCCTCCTCGCCGCCACAGCCTGGGTGAGTATGGGGATGGGTGTGACGGATCGCGGGGCAACCCCACTTGGGGGAGCTCCGCCACGAGGTCCAGCTTTCTCACCGCCCAGCCCCAAGGTGCTGGTGCTTGCCCAGGATCTGCTGCTGTCCCGACTTCTGAACTAACCCTTTACCCCTCCTGCTCTCCCACATGGTGCTGGCTGTGCACTGATTGAGCTCTCCTTCATTCTCCAGGGTCTGCTGATGGGGATTTCTCTTTAGGTGCCAGGGATGTAGGTGTTGGGTGTCTCTGGAACCCGATAGAGTAATTTCAAATTACACCTCTTCCATTTATTAGCCTGTGACCTTGGGCAAGTGTTTTTAACCTCCTTGAGCCTCAGTTTCCTGTTCTGTAAAATGGAAATACACAGGCTATATAGGGCCTGCCTCATAGAATTATAGTGAGGGTTAAAAGAAACAATGTATGTGGAGCATTAAGCAGGGTGCCTCATACTCAGAAGGTACCCAGTAAGTATGGATTCTGGCTGGAGGCTGAGAAGATCTCTGGGACCTTTGGAGATAAGGTAGGGGTACTCCTAAGAAAGCAGTTTCCAGCTAAGTAGTACGTATGAAGAAGTTAGAGCTGACTGGGACTGAAGAGCTGCCCTTCAGGTAGTGAGCTCCTTGTCCTGAGGCCTGGAGAAGTAAAATGACCATGTTGGAATGGTCATATTAGTAATCTAAACCACATGATCTTCATGTTGCACAACTGTGGAAAAAGACCCAGAGTGGTTAGATGACTTGCCCAAGGTCACACAGCTAAAAGAGGAGCCAGGCATACCTCCAAGCAGTGGAACAGATTGTTCCTCCAACCTCTTTACCCACCCCCTGCCTCAAGCAGTGCCTATTCATTTCCTGAGGATCTGTTCTTCAGTTTGGGCATCCCAGTGGTTCCCGAGGCTTCTAGAGCCACTGGCTTCAGAGAGGGGACTAGTGCTGCTACAAGCACCAAATCAGAGTTTGGGCTGGGTGGGGAAGTCCTTCCCCTTCTAGGGTCTCTAGGGACTTATAGTCCATTTGGAGATGATCCAAGAAATGTGTTCAATTTGGGAGGGGCACCAGCTCCAATTCCAATTCCTCTGGGAGATCCCTGGCTCCTGAAGGCAGAAAAGAAGTTGGGCAACTGGGGCAGGCTGACTAATCGGGCCTAGAAGAGAGGCAGGGTGGGGGAAGATGGAGGAGAACACAGAAGGTATTCACCTGGTTCTGGAATGCTAGGAGGTTAGCTTCAGGTTCTTCCTGAGGGCGGGGCCAGGAAGAGTTGGGACTTGATCCGGCAAGACCTTTGAGTCCATAAGGGCGGGTTCTTTATGAATCTGGAGCCAGCCCTAGTTTGGCCACAAGAAGCGTAAGTTCCAAGGATGGCTTTCTGTCAGGCTCAGCATCTGGCTTTGAGGAAGGGCCTTTCTCTCTCTGCATCTTGGTTTCTCTGCCTTTGCAATGGGGACAGGATTCACTGACTCATCTATATAGGATTTGATTTACCTTTCTTTCTCTAATGACAGGTGCCCCTTCTCTCTCCCCTCCTAATCTGATCTAACCTGACCTTTCTACCCAGAGGTCTGTCCCAGAGACGAAGGGGTCAAAGAAGGCTGGGGCTGCAGTTTGTGACCCTGTGGGCCCTACATCTCCCCACTGCTGGCTCTCCCTTCTAGTTGTTGTGCGACCCTGAGCAGGTTCTCGTTCCTCTCTTAGCCTCAATTTCCCCTCTGTGCACTTAGGGAGGCTGGGCTAGGATTGCTGGTGTATACGTGGTTATTATAGTTGTTAACCTTAGCATCCTCATCTCAGCAGGGAGTCAACAGTTCTCAGGAGCTTTTACTTCATCTCTGGAGGGGGATGGACAGGCCCCATGGGTTCTGGGAAGCCTCCAGAAGCTGACCAGGCAGCTCTTTCCAGCAAACAGCAAGCCCAGGCTAGGACCAGGCCTGATTCTGCAAAGCCTTTCACCCTCAGAGCACATGAGGCAGCAGGTGGGGACGAGCAGGGGGTCAGGGTTCTATTGGCTTCCATGGAGCCCTCGCTGCTGTGCACTGTGGTGCAGACACACAGAGCCTGGGAAAGGACCGAAGGTACAGAAGGCCCTGGGCCAGTGGGTGAAGCAGGGAGAACTGAAGCCTAGAGGCTCAAAGGCCTGTGAAAGAAGGTGGACTATTCTGTTCACTGGGAGGTTTTAGGGTTGGTTCCTGAAACAAGAGAGACCAGTTAAACCAGCTCCTGTTGTCATAGACCTGTAAAGCCAGGTATAGGGGAGAAGAAACTCTCCCAATCTATTCAGGCTTCATTTTAGCACAGATTTGCTTCATTGTCTTTCCTCTGAAATTGAGGGTGAATGTCCTCTTGGGATTCTGAGTCAATCGTCCCCATCCAGGGCAGGAACTGTCCAAGTTTAGGGGCTAGATGGCTTTCTTCTCAGACCCTCCATCCCATGGCTCAGCTAAGCTGAGGACTCAGCACAAGGGCTGGCTTTACCACAGAGTCCCAGCCTTGCTGCCTTGGGCCTTGACAGCATACTACTCCATCCCCAGGTCTGACAAGATGTACCAGGTCCCACTGCCACTGGACCGGGATGGGACCCTGGTCCGGCTCCGCTTCACCCTGGTGGCCCTGGTCACAGTCTGCTGTCCACTTGTCGCCTTCCTCTTCTGCATCCTCTGGTCCCTGCTCTTCCACTTCAAGGAGACTACGGCCACACACTGTGGGGTAGGGCTTGCGAAGTGGGGGGGGGGGGGGTCAAGGAATATCTCATATTCAGGTCCAATTGGATCGATTTTGGATCCTGATTCTGTTGTAACAGGATTAGTGAGCTCTCCAATGAGGTCCATCAGACAAACTGGGTTGCTGGGTACCTGTAAATTGAGGTCTCAGGAATTAGCCTTCTGCCACTTTCCATGGGGGTCATTAGGGCCTGGAGTCATTGAAGTTGGGCAGCCCCAGAATTCAATCCTTACTTCATAGAGGGGCAGATTCAAGAGCCCCCGGGTTTCGTGGGGGATGGAGAGAGAACAGGACTGGGCTAGAGGGTGCTGGCGCCTCTTAGTGTGACACTGTGGGCTGTGGCTGTCTCTGTGAGAATGTGATTATGTATGCATCTGTGTGACTGTAAGGGACGTGACTGTATGTGTCTGGGAGAGACCATATCTGTGTGTGTCTGGATGGGGGCCTGATGATGTGTGTATATATGTGTTCCATATGTGTATATGGGCTATGTTCCCCAGGTAGGCATGTGCCCTCTGAGCAGGGATATGGTGTGCTGGGCCAGGAGGAAAGATGTGAGTTTTCTCTGTAATGTTTCGGGGTAAAGAGGGTCAGACCTGTGTTGACCTCTGTTACACTCCTAATTTCATCCACTGACTCTGTATTACCTGAGACACAGAGACTGAGCCTCAGCTTCCCATGTCTTAAAATGGGGTTGGCAATTCCCGTCCTCCTTCTCAGGAGTAGTGTAGAGCTCCAGATAGAGGAAGCATAGGAAGGTGGTTTGGGAAGTGTGAAGGGTGAGGAGCCGAAGGAGTAGGAGGAAAAGAGATTGTAAGGTTGGAAGGCAGGGCAGGAGAGGAAGAGCCCATGGGCTCTAGGTGGAAAGGAGGCAGGGCCTGGACATGGACCCTTGGAAGAGCATCAGAGAGAGCTCTGAAGGCCCCCAATCAGCTCAGCTTCCTGCCTCCCTATAAAGAGCATTTGCTCCAGAAATAGGACTATGATTAGAAGTGGGGTCTGAATGGCAGTATGGAGTGGGGCCTACTTCTTTTGTTCTTATGACTGGGAGTTTTCTCTCTCCTTGCTTTGTCGATGGGTAGATGTTGGCCTTGAGCGGTAGGCAGCCAGTCTTATGAGACCCAGGGCTGGGAGCTATCAGAAAGAACAGGACTGGACAAAAAGGGGCTGACCAGGTGATCTTGAGGGGGAGGATCAAAAAGGATCCAAACAATGGCTTTTCTTGACCAAGTTTTCACCTTAGATAATGCATCAAATGTTTCTCTCACCTGGTCAACTCCTTTGTATCCTGCAAAACCCTTCTCAAATGTCTCCTCCTTTGAAAAAACGTTCCCTAGCCTCCTTGGGGAAGACTTAATCACTCTTTCCTCTGGGTGCCCACAGTTCCCTGTTTTATCTTTCATACAGTTCTATCATATCATATTTGTATCTCTGTTCCCCATCAGACCAGGAGCTTCTTCAAGGTGGGCACTACATCTGAATCAGAAAGAATTGGTTGAATAAATGAATAGGACCCCCTCCCCCCTGCATCAGCCCCGTGCCCTTTGAAAAGGAAGCCTGAGACCAAGTCTTAGTCCATGCAGAAAATTATATTTGTAAGGCATATGGAATTAAATGGAATAGGCTGTTTGCTTTGCCCCTCATGGCTGGCTCCTGAGGGCTAATGGGATCAGTAAGCCAGCATATCTGGCATACCTATAACCCATTCTTGACATACTAGTTAGGGATCCTAAGGCATAGGTAGTTGCAGGAGGGATACCTGACCACTCTGGGGCAGGACTGAGCTTAGGGACCCAGGTGGTATTTTGTCCCCACTCTCTGGGACTACCATGTTGGAGCCACCTTGGGGCAGCCCAGGTGGATGTATGCTCTGAATTTCTCACCTGGAGTATTCTAGAAATGGCCAACCCTAGAAATAAAAAAAGTAACCTTACTCTAACACATCTGTAATTTAGATGACTCTGTGTTTGCTTGCATATCTCCAGTGATGGGGAGCTTCCTTCCTCTCCAGGCAGCCTATTCTAAGGAGGCTTAGTAACTAACAATTAGCAAGCTCTTTCTTGTAGTGGACATGACATTCTCTTTTTGGTGAATCTCTGCCTTTGCACTGGCTCTGCTTTGGGAGCCTGAGAGCTACTCTCTCTCCTCCTGGCATCAAGCCAGCCCTACAGAGGTGGGATGGCAGTAATGGGGGTAGGGGTCCCCGAGTTTACTCTTATTAGGTAGCATATTTCCAGTTCTTTCAGGCAACCCTCACAGGATGTGCGCCCCTAGACTTGGCCCAGTCGGTCACTATTCTCTTCATATGAGGCCCTGATCTGGGCATAGGTCTTCATATGGCCTGGGTAGCACAGGGAAAAGTAGTACCGTTGCATTCCTATTACTGGCTGTTAGACCCCTGTTAAGGCATCTTGAGCTGAGTTAGCTGTTTCTGCACAGGTCCAGACTGGACACTGATAACCTCATATTTAGGCCCGTCCAGATCTGTCTTGGATCCTGAATGTATTGTTCTAAGATTAGCTAGCTCTCCAATGAGGCCCAACAGACATACATCTGCTTCAACAGAAAGGGGTGAAATCCTATTTTGCTTTCTCCCTTTTCCTTCCCTGAAAACTGCCTGGATCCCAGGATACAACTCTCAAAAGGGTCCCCACCCCCATCCCTGGCAAGGAAGCTGTTGTGGGCTGACTTTAGCCACTATCACTCTTACCTTTGCAGAGTGTTCCAGGGTTTATGATATGGCCTTGTTGGTCCTGGGAGGGCTGTGTGCTTGGGCAGGCGTGGAGATCTGAGCTCTGTGGGCGGGAGGGCAGGCCCTAGAGAGCTAGGGGTGGGACCCTCCAGTCTTAGAATAGTTTCAGTCTGGCTAGAACTCTCAACCCAAGCCCCGGATCCTTCAGCACCCAGTGTGAGTGTTGCTCAGTTCGCGCCCCCTCCCCCATTTCCTTGATGCTGAGCTGGACTAGTGAACTAGGGCTCCCTTAATCGTGGGTGGTATGAGTCCCAAGGGAGGTTTGGTCCTAGGCGTTTGAATACAAAGCCTTTCTGTCTGCCCCCCAGAAGGGAACCCATCTCACAAGTCATGGTAGCTGGGGCAGTCAGGGGTGGGAGGAGGGACTTCTCTGCCTAGCAGGAGAAGGGAGTGGAAGAAGCTAGCTCCCTTGGTTTGGGTCTGTCCTTGCTGGGTCTGGCCCAGCACAATAGGCTCAAGCTGAGTGGAGAAGGTTCCCGTGATCCTCAGATTCCCATAAACTTTGGATTGGGTGACATGGTCTTAGAGAGGAAGGAGAAGCCTCTGCAGGGACCCTGGTATCTTGAGATGATGGTACTGTTGACCTGAGGCTTGGATCATTCTGAGCCTGGGGGTGGGCTGGTTGGCAGCCTGTGGTCCCATTGAAATAGGTTCTGGGCACTCCCACTGTTCCTGGTTGAACTTGGGTGAAGAGGAGGAATGTGGTCAGACAGGGTCAGTGGGAGGGCTTGGACCAGTCTGAGCCAAGGGTCCTTTGTCTAGGTTATGTGACCTGAAGAAAGCCTTGACTTGGGAGCTTTAATCTGTCAAGTGGCTAAAATCTTAGTCCTAATGTTCTATGGAACAGAAGTAATAACCTTTCTACCTCTGATCCTTCTGAGTTGGGTGTGAGAGTCTTGAGATTGAAGTGGCCCATCAAACTCCCATGTCCAGGCCACTGGGAGCCTCTATTCTCCAGGCTCTTTAAGAGGTGGACCTATAGGACCATTGTGCCAAAGGGATTCCTAAGAGCTGACCCTGCCTGACTCAGCTGCTCCCGCCCCATCTCTCTCTGTACCTCCTTACCTTCTGCACTGCTTTCCATTTCCCTTTATGCTCTTTCTACTCTGGCTCTTCCCTATACCCAGAGGAGCCAGCTCTGGAAAAGGCTCCACTTCCCGAGGCCCAGGTGTCCCACCAGGCCCCAAGTTGTGTCCCTCGCCCTGCCTGGGCACCACTCCCTACAGGATGTTCTCTGCGGCCTCCCAGCCCTTGGACCCAGATGGGACTGTGTTCCGGCTCCGCTTCACGGCCATGATCTGGTGGGTCATCACTTTCCCCATGTTCGGCTTCTTCTTCTGCATCATCTGGTCCCTGGTGTTCCACTTTGAGTACACGGTGGCCACTGACTGTGGGGTGAGTGCCAGGCTCCCCCGCACCTGGGTCAGGGCCAGGTCAGGAGATGGCAGTAAGAGTGGAATCAGAGAGTAAGAGAGAAGGCGGAGGGTCAGAGAAAGGGGAAAGGGATAAAGGGATGGTGGGGGGCAAGTCAGAGTTGTGGGAATTTGTGGGGAGAGACTCAGGGAGAGTGGAGTCACAGTCTTCCGAGAGTAGAAGATTACAGAGAGTGCCAGGGAGCAGAGGGGAAAGGGGAAGGGAAGGGAAGGCAGTAGGCAAGAGAGGTCATGAGAGGGAGGAGGAAGCTGAAGAAAGACCAGACTGGAAAGGAAGCCAGGACTGGGGAGTTAGACTGGGCCAGGAGCCAGGAGAGGTCATAAGTGGCTTTAACCCAGACTGGGGACGTGGCCTGAGAACACCCCCAGCCCTGCCCTGGAATCTTCAGGCTTGGTTTCTCCCCTGGCAGCCTCGGGCCCCCTAACCTGTGTCCACTCAGGACTCTGCCAGCTAGAAACCCAGATGGACTCCCTGCCTCCAAGAGCAGTCCACCAGGCCTTTCCTGAGGGCCTAGGGGTAGAGGTTCTGTGTCAGAAGGATGGAACTGAACATGGACTTGCCCTTAGCCTCTCATCTTACATGACACAGTCCTAGATACAGACAGTCACAGCACAGTGAAATGGGACTCCTATTGTGATAAAGGGGAACATAAAGAATGAAGGGGAGCATAGGGATCACAGGGCCCAGAAGAAGCACTTAATCCAGCCTAGGTGTTGGGGAAGACTTCCTTCCTGGACCAAGGGGCATTTCTGCTATGGGGGTAAAGAAGGATCTTTGTGAATGCCAGGCTGACAACTTTTGATTTTATCCAGAGGGCAGTGGTGAGCTTTGGAAAGATTTTAAGCAGGAAAGGGACAGGATCAGATTTATGCTTTAGAAGATCATTCTGGCTCCTGAGTGGAGAACAGATTTAAGAGCAGGGGGCAAGAGTAGGGAGATAAGTGAGGAGGCTAGTGCAATAGATCATGCTACTGGGAAGACCAGAGCTAAAATAGGGACTATGAAAGTAGAGAGGCAGGGATGGAGTCCAGAGAAGAGTAGCAGGTTGAATTGATAGGAATGGGAGGTCTTGTTCAGTTGGCAAGGGATGGGGGCAGTAGATAGCAAAGTCATCCATAAGTTTGGGGGACTTTTATCAAAGGAATGAATCTCAATTGGTGAAATCTGAGGTGCTTTGATAGGGAATTTTTTGGACCTTCACCCTTTATACCATGTGACTTTCTGATCTACTGCCCTGCCACAGGTCCACTGAGCCACATCCTCTAGGATGTAGAGGGTTTCTGTTCTTGGGGAAAGGGGTTATGTTCCCACTTCAGTACCCTTAGCTCTGAGCTCATGGGGAGATTTGGGGTGAGCTGGGCACCTGGTCTCTGATAGCTCCTGATGTTGCTGGCATAGTTGGTGAGTGGAGAACTTGTGTGCTTGGGATGGGGGAACATAAATGAATATCTATACTGATTATGCATGTGTGTGCATGCGTGCATGTATATTTGTGTGTGTGGGTGGGGGTAAGAGGAAATCCCTGCTCTCAGCATCCTATCTCTACCCCTAATCTGGGAGGAGCTTATGAGGATGACACCAGTAGCCACAGGGCCCTAAATCTCCCTTCTTCCTGTGGTGTCCTCCCAGATTTTTGCCATCTCTACCATTCACCTGTTTCCCAACATCAGTTAGGGCTCTGGGCTCTCCCAGCCAAGCTTTAGAGAGCTCATGCTGGAGGAAACAAACAGACAAAAAGCTCATGCTGGTCCTGCTCTCCTTAAAGTAGCTGGGATGGAGGCAGGAGTTTTCAGAATGAATATTCTAGGAAACAGAGGCAACACTCCCACTAACCTTACTTAGGGGACCTGCCCAGAGGGGTAGAAAAGTAAGGAGGCTTGGAGGGCTCAGAAGTCTCTGATGAAGTTACAGTTCTTGCCTGTCACTCCCATGCAGGGTTCCCATGTTCAATAACTACATAGCTCACCAGCTATTTGCAGGCTTTTCAGGGAAGTTTGTCTTCTGAAAGCCATCACTTGTACTTGCTGTGTGCTAAACACTGCAGATGCTCTGCATACATCATATTTAATATTCACAATCATCCTGCAAGGTAGGTGGTAGTGTCCCTATTTTGCCAACAAGGAAATTAAAGCTCAGAGAGGTGAAGTGACCTTGAGTAGGTTAATAAAGGCAGAGATGGGATGCAGACCCGGGTTTGTGTGGCTCCAAAGCCTCCATGCTGTCTCTTTACTGATTACTCAGAGTGAGTATCTGAGCCTGGTCTCAAGCTACATGGTATCTCAAGCCATGGCCTTGGGAGCGGCACCCTCTCAGAGAGCTCTACACTTAGCTTCCTTTGGTAGTGCTGAGGGGAATCTATCTCCTTTTCTGTGAAGGCTGCGAAGCCCCTGGCTGGCGTTACCCCAGGCCCACCTCTGCCCTGTGAGCTGCGTCCACCATTGCCTATGTTCCCAGCATTGATCCATCAGCATCACCATTAGGAGAAAGGAGGGGATCTTCTAGAACTCCATCTCTGAAGACTGGTCCTGCTATAGTCACAGCACGGTCATTCCTTCTCTGGGTCCCTGGGCTCTGGCACTGCTCTGGTTCTTACTGACAGTCTAAAAAAGTCCACAGAAAGCGAGTGCCATGGACTGGTAGTTTCCAGTCCTGGAATCCTTTAGAAATGCAGATTCTCAGATTCCAGACCCCCAACATCCTCACACAATCCCTGGTTAGTTGTACGCATGTTAAAGGTAGAAGCACTGCTCCAGACCCTGGAGTCTGAGAGATCCTCCTCCTCTCCCTGGCTTTCCTGTCCCCATCTAGACTGTTCTTCCCTCATCCTCTCACCCTCTCACACGAGCAACACACCAGTCCTCGCAGCTGTGTGTTATCTCCTCCTCCTTCCTCAAGGAGGAAGAATAGTGCTCCAGTTCCTGAAGGAATAAGGAGTTCCAGGCTTTGAGAAAGATGAATGGGAGGGATGCACAAGAATAGGTCATTTTCTTAGACTACCCCAGGTTAGGAGCACCCACTTTCTTTCTTTCTTTTTTTTTTTTTTTAACGTTTATTTATTTTTGAGACAGAGAGAGACAGAGCATGAATGGGGGAGGGTCAGAGAGAGGGAGACACAGAATCCGAAACAGGCTCCGGGCTCTGAGCTGTCAGCACAGGGGCCTGATGCAGGGCTCGAACTCACGGACCGCGAGATTGTGACCTGAGCCGAAGTTGGCGCTCAACCGACTGAGCCACCCAGGCGCCCCAAGCACCCACTTTCTTAAGCATGATCAGGGTGGGGGTACCCTCCTGACCCAGGTCCCCCAGGATCTCACAGTACCCTCTACCACCTTGGCACACCTGCCCAGAAGAGTTAGTAGAACTGAGAGCAGTCAAGAACAGCTCAGGTGGGCCGTGAATCCAGCACGGAAGCTCAGGTGGTCTGTTACTCATCCCTGTCCTCAGGACTGAATCTGGGGTCCTGGGCCATGGAATCTCCCATAGCTCTGTGCTATGGGCTCAGAGAGCATCTGAACCTGTCTACAGCTTCCCCAGCCGTATGTAGGTTCCATGTATAGGGAGATGGAAAAGGTCCAACCAAGTCCCTGCACAAACCCCAGGCTGCCTGGGGAATGAGAACAAGCACATTGGGGGCCGGGACCTGGAAAGGGATGTCTCCCAGGAGAGCTCTCTCTGGAGGTGCCTGAAGGAGGACCTCCGGGCAAGGAAAGGGCTGGAGCGGAGCCTTCTGAGGGCCAGCGTGATTTTGATAGATGGAGAGAAGGATCTCCAGGTGGGTGGGTGGGTGGGGCTGGTGGAGGCCTGCCACCAGACTGGTCACAACTCTCTAGGTGCCCAACTACCTGCCTTCGGTGAGCTCGGCCATTGGTGGGGAGGTGCCCCAGCGCTACGTGTGGCGCTTCTGCATCGGCCTGCACTCAGCGCCCCGCTTCTTGGTGGCCTTCGCCTACTGGAACCACTACCTCAGCTGCGCGTCCCCGTGTCCTGGCTACCGCCCGCTTTGCCGCCTCAACTTTGGCCTCAACGTCGTCGAGAACCTCGCACTGCTAGTGCTCACTTACGTCTCCTCTTCCGAGGACTTCAGTGGGTGTCCACATGAGGGAAGGAGGAGCAGGGGAAGGGTTGGGAAGGGTCGCCCCTGCGCCCTCCCTCACTCAGACCTTCAGAGGGAGGGGTTAGGATGCTTCCTGTAGTGCCCGCTCCCAACCCTCCTCTCTCCCTCCAGCCATCCACGAAAATGCTTTTATTGTGTTCATCGCCTCTTCCCTCAGTCACATGCTCCTCACCTGCATTCTCTGGCGGCTGACCAAGAAGCACACAGTAAGTCAGGAGGTACGGTCTACCCCTAGTGGGGCTCTAAGCAGCCCAGGGGAAAATCAAGGACACCCGTCCTCAGGATGCGGGTAATGGTGAGATGGGAACCAGAGTTCTAACGGGAACCCGGGCTGAGGCTGGGGCTTGGGGATGAGTGGAGGGTGATGGATTGGTCAGAATCTAGGACTGTGTCCGGGTACTGATGGAGACTGGAAAATAGAAGAGATGGAGGCTCCAAATGGGGGTAGAATGAGGGACAGCACCCAGGCTGCAGTGGGTTAGGAACTGTGTCAGGGGTCTGTGGTCTGTAATAACTCCAGTGCCCCTCCTTACCCCCGCCTCCGCAGGCACCTTTCTTCTCCCCACAGTATGTGGAGGTGTCAGGTTGGGGGGTGACTCCGAGTAACTTTCATGTTCCATCCTGCTGAAGTGGGAGGGGCAGGGACAGCACTGCTCCTTGGCTTCATTATACTCCCAAACGCAGGAATATGAACATGCCCATCATTCCTGCTGCCCTTGCCTGTGCCCCCTTCCAAAACCAAGGGAGGTAAGACGCAGCCCTCAGGAGTTGGGGCTAAGAGGGGAGGCTGCCCACACATATCCAACAGGCTGCAGAGTGATCAGACAGCCCATCCTCTAGGACCGCAAGTCCTACAACTGGAAACAGCGGCTTTTCGTCATCAACTTCATCTCCTTCTTCACGGCGCTGGCTGTCTACTTTCGGCACAACATGTATTGTGAGGCTGGAGGTGAGGCCAGGCTGGGATCTGTATGGGGTCACAGTGGCTATGGGACAGTTATGATGTTGTCTATACTGTGCGAGATGGCAGTGGCCTTGGGGGCTGACTGCCACTGTGTCTCCTTTGTAGAGATGTGTGGTGGTGGCGATTTATCAAGAGGCCCCTGGGGGGCAGGGGCGGGAGTCTCACCACGCTCTGTTCTTGTGCCCTTGCAACAGTATACACCATCTTCGCCATCCTGGAGTACACCGTTGTCCTAACCAACATGGCGTTCCACATGACAGCCTGGTGGGACTTCGGGAACAAGGAGCTGCTCATTACCTCCCAGCCTGAGGAAAAGCGATTCTAAACCCTTTCTCTCCTACTAGAAAGGAGGAGGCGGTCCACTGCCCAGAAACTAGAAACAAGACACCACTCTGGCCTTCCCCACCCTGTGTCCTCTGTGGACCGTGCTGAAGCTGGGGGAGGGGGAGGAAGGGCAGAAGGGCACAGGACAGGGTTTTAGGTAGCCCTGCTGGCTTCTCTTTTCCCTCACCCCACTTGAAGGCACAGGGACCTTCAAGCAGCATCACCCTTATCCGGAGGCCCCAAGAAGCTGAGCTGTTAGGAGAGCTCCACCATCTGGTGCTAAAAAAAGTCCTGAGGTTTATAACCACCATCGGTTCTTGGCCTTTACATAGCCACCTCTTGCTGAGGTCAGGGACCACTGAGCAGTGGCTGCTACCTGAAAACCACAGCCATTTCTCTCCACGGGGTCATTCACTTGACTGGTGTATGTGATTATTTCCTGCACATGCCCAGGCCTGTGGCCACAGTCCCTTGCTAAGTTTGCCCAGGTGTTCTAGCTCTGACTTCACCTCCTGTTTAGTGTGTACCCCTTCCCCATCTAAGCCTTAGTATGTCCATGCAGGTGGTTGGGGGTAGGAGGGCTGTAGGATCTGTAAGGGCTCTGCCAGTGTGTGGTTCTGACACTACCTTGTGGAGGTAGTGTTCTGTACCTGAGGGATGTCCTGCTCCAGGAAAAGCACTGGCACAGCATTTGTTTTCCTTCCCTTCTGAAATCCGTGGCTCACCGACTCTTCCTCCTTGGCAAAGGTGTAGGGTAGTCAGAGGCAGATTCCTGCCCCAAAATGGGCTCTCTGCTGTCTCCCTGTCCTCCCTGCTGCCCCATGCCCTGACCTCTTTTGGTTGTACATTTTATTTCAAAGGAAAATAAATTTTTTTTTTTTTTGCCAACAGTCTGGGCTAGCCTTACTTGTCTTGGGGCTTGGACTTGTCTTTCTTTAATTGGAACTGAGGTGAGGGACAGGCTCCAGGATGGAGGGAAAAAGTCCATGACAGTGTATGATTCCAAGTGGTATCCCCCTATCCCCCCTCTTCCCACCTTAGATCTGGAGTGTCTTAAGACTGGTCTAAGCCACAATTCTGATGAGGAGGAGTGACTGAGCTATCCCTGTAATGACTCCAGGCTTGGTAGCTGGGATAACTGGGAGAGTCTTGGGTTGAGGCACAGGCCTTAGTTCTAGCCCCAGCTCTGTCGGTGAGACCTGCCACCTTCGGGTGTAAGGCAACAGCTCTCAAGTGCAGGACTGTGAACACCTGCCTGCAGGCTGATGGTTCTCAACTTTTCCCTTTCTGAGCCTCAGATCACAAAGTTTTTCTTAATGCTTTGCATCTCAGTCCACTATAGAATCTGTGGCTGGGCCCCAGAGCAAGACTGGCCCCTCCAAGGGAGCCCAGATCTTTGTTAGGGAAATTGGGGGCTGGGGGGAACCACAATGAAGCCTATTGTCTCCTGTCCCCTTTTATAGGAAACAAAAGGCTCCCAGTCTCTGGGGAGCCCTAGCCCATGCCCATCCCCTGCCCAACCCCCAATGCCCAGCACACAGGGAGGAGCCAGGGCCACTGGAGACAGGAGGTTTTATTGATGCTGATGGGGGTAGAAAAGGCCCCCAGGAGCCCGGGGAGGGAGGGGGACTGAGTCAGTCAGCAGATGCATAAGGCCTGGGCACATGGGGGTAGGTTAGGGCACATTCATCTTCTCAGGATTCTATGGCTCCTTCTTTGGGAAAGGGAGAGAGCATCTTGAGGGGGGGAGCAATTCGAAGAGCAGCCAGGGAAAGGTTAGGGACAGCTGAGAGCTCCTAACCTGAGAGAAGGCACCATAATAGGCAGCAACATCTGTGTGGAAAGCTGGATCAACTGGTCAGTAGGGAAAATGGGGGAGGGGCACTGGGTTGGCTTCTTGGGGAGGGGTCCAACCTTGGCCTGGGTGAGCTCTCAGGAATACCTGGTGTTCCCAAGCAGAGTGGGGCAGGGCCCAAAGCCCCTTTCTCTGTGGGCCTCCTTAAGGAGAAATAGGCATTCAGAGAAAAGGGCATTCAGGGAGCCCCCTGGCAAGGGGTGCCAGAATTAGTCCTTAAGGCACAGCTGGGGGCAGACAAGGCGCCAAGGCACAACTGGTGGGGGGGCAGGGGCAGCCTCCAAGCTGAGTGCCAGGGTCACAAGAGGACGCAGGACCGCCCACGCTTGATGGGCGTGGGGTTGAGCACAGCCCGGACAGCCTCAGCAAACACTTCCTTGACGCCGTCCTGCTGCAGGGCTGAGCACTCGAGGTAGCGCACAGCATGGATCTGCTTGGCCAAGGCCTGGCCCTGCTGCGGTGTGATGGGCGCCTGGCCCTGCTCCTTAAGGCGCCGTAGGGTGTCAGGCTGGGCTCTCAGGTCCTTCTTGGTGCCCACCAGGAGGATGGGCACGTCGGGGCAGTGGTGGCACACTTCCGGATGCCACTTGTGCCGCACATTCTCGTAGGAGGGCGGACTGGCAATGGAGAAACAGATGACAAAGACATTGGTCTGAGGGTAGGAGAGTGTGCGGAGTCGGTCATACTCCTCCTGGCCCGCTGTGTCCCACAGGTTCAGGTTCACTGTGCGCCCGTCAACCGCACTCTGGGCACTGTAATTGTCGAACACTGTGGGGATGTATTCCTTGGGGAAGGCATTGGTCGTGTAGCAGATGAGCAGGCACGTCTTGCCCACAGCCCCATCGCCCACCACCACACACTTGATGCTCTGCATCGTGGGTGCAGCTGCTACAGTGGAGGCAATGCCTCCTTCCCCTTCTGGGCCCCTCTGGATGCAGTGACCTATGGACAGATCAAAGGGACACTCATGGTTATGGAGGCCTCTACCCATTGGGAAGAAGAATGGGGACACACAGAAGGAAACCAGTTCCTGTTCTCTTAACCTGACACCATCCTGCAACCCCATCAAGACAGATGTTAGAGAGGCAGATACACAGTGAGAGAGAGGCCCTAAGACCAAGCAAAGATACTCAGGTGTAAGGAAGATGGCATTATGTATTATGTGAAGCACCTAAGTTCTGGTACCAAACTGAGTAAGGTCAAGTCTTGGTTCTGCTATTTGTACATGTGTGACCCTGGACAAATTACTTAACCTCTCTATGCTTCAGTTTTCTTACCTGTAAAATGAGGATAAAATAATACCTACCTCATTGGGTTGTTGTAAGGATTATGTAAATTAATACATGTAAGACATTTAGAACAGTGCCTTGGTCATACTAAGCATTAGCTACTTTTTTCCTTTTCCTCCAGGCAGTATAAACACAAAAAGACAGTATACAAGTGTAGGGATCTACCAGATCCTCTACCAGACAGGGACCCCTCCCACTGAGTAGACTAGAGAGGGGTTCTAGCACAGAGCAGCTGTCCCAGGTCACTCTGAGATGCAGTGTGGAGTCTCTATCAACTCAGGGCTTATTCTGCCCAGTGCACTATGTTTTAACTCTTAAGCCTGACACCTTGGCTACTGTGTGCAAACCAAAAGGCACAATGAGAAACCTGCTGAGTAAGGAGCACACTTCTCTAGACGGCTGCCCTATCTCAATCCAGGGTGCCTGAGAGGTGAGGAAAAGGAGGGAGAGCTGACCCCATAATTCTTGTAAGCACAACAAACCCTATCTGGCAACTCAGTGCAAGAGAATACTGGAGATTGTGCCAGGGCTGGGATTTGGTCTGGAATCTGGGTGTGTAATGATGATGAATGAGGCAGAGGCTGTGGCTCCCAGACATTAGCATCTTCTCTCAAGGCTCTTGGTGGGGTGAGGTAGATCCTCCAAGCCCAGACAAGAGGAATGGATGGAAGAGGAAAACATTTATTTCTTCTGTCCTTTTCCTGAGATCATGGCATGTGCCTCTGAAAAATTTCAGAAGCTTTTAAACTCGGGTAGAAAACATAGTGACATTAAAGCACTATCACTGAGAATATATGCTGGAGTCAGATTGGCCAGGGATTCTAATCTCAGTTCCACCAACCAGTCATGTTTGATCTTGGGCAACATATTTAAGTTTCCTGAGTCTCAATTTTCTCATCTGTAAAATGGGAACAATCTTGCCTATTGTGTTAGAATTGCCAAGAGTATGAAATGAGCTAATGTGAAGCAAGTGTTTGGCATGAGGTGTGGCACACAGGAAGTGCCAAATAAACAGGCTGCTGTAATTATTAGTGGGGTAAGTATGAGAGAAGTCCCAGCTCCAGCCAATACCCTGGTCTCCCCTGTAGTTCACAGGGCCTTGGGGAGAGGAACTTCTGAATTCTGGGACAGAGCAGAGCTTCCGGAAGCCCTGTGATTATTTATACTGCTATGGCAAGATTCCTCCTCTCATTGGCTACTTCCTCTTGGCCATGGGGGACTTTTTTTCTGGCCAGTATGTGACTTCCTTTCCCTGACTCTCTCCCACAACCAGGTCTGTGCTCCCTGGAAGGGACGGCCCTGTTTTAGACCCACCCAGTCTCTAAGTATCCCTTGTTCTACCCAAGCACCATCACCACGAGCCCATTTTCCCCATTTCACTTCACACATACTATACCCTGGTCTGAGAACCCCTTACCCCTCAGGTTGACCTCTCAACCATTGGTTCAGAAGCCTCAAAAATCAAATGGTGGGGGGGGGGGGGGAAGGAATCCCTCCCTGGGAAGCAGAAAAGGAATTCTGGTCATATGGGAGCTGTACAGGACCCAGGACCTGGTCCCAGCTTGGAGGGAAATGGTTTCACTCCCTGAGGTTGCCCCTCTGGGGATTAAAAATATTTCCATCTTATTTGAATGAATAAACATGCGTTCAACCTCAAGTGAGAGGATAGAGAACCTCAGGGAATGGCTCTGGGAAGGAAATAAGGGTCCCCTAAGGCAGTGGAGAGAACCTCAGACTGGGAGTCAAGAGACCTAACATAAATCCTAGTCCCAGCTCTGCTCTGCTGCTGACTCACTGCAACCCAGCATGAGGCACTTAGCTTCTCTGGGCCTCAGCTTCCCAATCCATGAAATGGGGAGAAAAATGCCTGTGACAAGGGTACTAGGTAGATGAAATGAGACATCAAAAACCCTGGGAGCAGGGGATAGGATGATGGGCATATGAAAGGCCCCCAGGAGCACAGGGTGGGGGTGGGAGGACTGAGTCAGCAAATGCAAAACGCCTGGGCAATTGGGGCAAGTTAGGGCACATTCATTCTCAGAATTCTGTGATGCCTTCCCTGGGGAAAGAAACAACCAGTTTTTTTTGGGTGGGGGGAAAGGTCCATCACTTGTGTCCACGGGATTATCTGGGAGACCCTGGCATTTTGAGATCAGGCCTCTTGGGCTTGTAAATCTTCAGTCCCACACAGAGCAGAGGAGTGGGTGTGGTAGTGTGACTGGGAACTCTTCCCCTACAAGCCCAACACTGGGCTGGCCCAGGCAGGAAGGCAAGGAGGGAACTCTGGCCGGCAGTCACAAGGCCCAAGAGACTGGAAGTATAGCTGGCTCCGGGCAGCTCTCTAGGGAGGGGTTATCAACCGGCAATCAGTAAATCAGCCCTCAAAGAAGCTGGGAGGGACAGAGTAGCTTCCGGGCTGGCAAGGGAACAGGGACTGACACCGGAAAAGGATCTTGAGTGAGGTAGTGTCCAGAAACAGGGCAAAGCAGAAGCAGTGTGGTACAGAAACAAGAGCACTGGATACCTGAATTTGACCTCTTGGATTCACCTGCTGACTCTGCCCCTTGATCAAAAGCCTTCACATGGTACAACCTTTTATAGGTACATGATGTTATATGATTTGATCCTTATAACAACCCGCTGGTAATATTCCTAATTTACAGATTAGGAAACAAACTCAGGGCACTTAAAGGAACCCAACATCACACAGCTAGTTAGCATGGAAGCCAGGACACAAACCCCAGTTTTGTCATCCAAAGTCCCATGTTTTCTTCAAATGTGTCACATAGCCTCCAAGTTACCCCTTACCAGCTGTCTTAGAGACCTTAAGCAAGTAAGTCACTTCCCTCCCTGGAGCCTCTGTTTCTTTATCTGTACAACAGGAGCGATAATACTTGCTCTCCCTGCCTTCAAAGGGCAGCTGTGAGGATCCCTGAGCATGGGAATGAATGTGCTTTGTAAACTGGGAAGTGCTATGTGCACAAGAGGTAACAAAAGCAATGCCTTTTATCCCAAGAGGCAGGAAGCACCATGTATGCAGGCATCCAGTGGTGGCATCATCCCAATTCTCCCTGCTCAGGTGTAGCTCAGACCCTTATCCTCTCTCCCAGGACAACTCTTTTCTCTGAAATCCTATGGCCTGAGCTGGGTCAAATAAGTTCCCACAGATCATTTAAGGAGGGCACATACTAGAAGGCAGGGTCTAACCTGTGGCATATAAGAAGCATCAGTCAGTGCTACAGAGGCCAATCATGAGAGAGGCCTGGTCTGCCTGGGGTCAGGGATCATCTGTGACTTATTTACTAGGTGACTTTTTTTTTTTTTAAAGGATTTTTGTTTAGTAAATAATAAATTAAGGTTTGCAAATATATGTAGTATTATTCTGGCTTTATATCCCGAAATTAATTCAGATCATGCCTGGTCCCTCACCTTGGTGTTCAGAGTTCCTCATAATCTGGTAGAGGTTTTGGAGTCAGATAGACCTGGGTTTAAATCCTAGTTCTTCCCCTTATGAGCTAATAGCACCAAACCTATCAGGTTGTTATAAGGATTAAGTGCAATATTTGTGCTTCGTAAATGTGAGTTCCCAGCTCTCTGCTCCAGAGGGATTTCCACCGTCCTTTGTAAAGGATCCAGGTTCATTCTTGCCTCTGGACTTTTCCTCTTGCTCTTCCGTATGCTGTTGTCCCTTTACCCCTCTCCCATCTTCCTGACTCAAGGCCTAGCCTCAGTCTCACAGTCCCATGAGTCCATAGCATGGCTACCCCTTTTAGTAGCCATGCTATGGCTTTGGCTCGGTGTGATTCTCCTCTGATAGTCATATGTAAGTTTCCTAGCTTGTGAGTGCCCCCCAATACTGAAGCTTGAGCTTCTCTCCACTGCCCTCACAGAAAAGCTAAGTATAGGGCTGGGCACACAGGAGTGTGCAGCCACTGCCTTCTGATTGGTTTGCTTCTGCCCCATTACTGAAATGTGGATAGATGCCATAGAAGCCCAGAATTGGACAATAACCCCACAGCCAAAAGCTTTGACTTAGATAAGCAAAAGTCTCTCCTCACACTACCAGCTTGATCTGGCTCCCACAAGGAGCAGTCCATGGGAGCACAACTCATAGGAGGCTAATGTGGTCCCTGGAGCCCAGCTTTTACCCAATGGGACCTGGTCTTGGGGTGTGGCCCAGGCAGGCCCAGAATGGGGGAGGGAAAGGAAGCAGCAGATTGATTGCCAGATCTGTGGCCGTTATAGTAGGGGAAGTGTCCCAACTAGGAGTGGGGGAGGGGAGGAATGGGCTGTAACAGATGGGGGAGTGTGGAGGCAATGGGAACTTACTGTAGCCTTCTAACCTGCCTCCCAGATCTGGGGATCCCCTTCTACAGCCCTCCTTGAAATTCATTCTAACTATAATCCGTCTGTGGGCATTCTCTTCCCTGAGCTCTGGTCACATCACCCTGACCCTCTACAAGCAGCCTCCACATACTCTTCTTCAAAATACAGCAAGCAACAATATTGGCTGTCCCTGTGGGAATCCAGCATTTCTCCCCTATTTCCATCCATCAACCCCTCCCTACCCCCACCTCCAACATCCGTCCTCCAGAGCCAAGTACTCTTGCCACTTCCTCCAGGAAAGTTTTTGCAAATCACCCAAATCCCAAATGACTTATCCCATCCCAGGTCTGGTCCTTATTTTTCTCACAGGTACATTCTATCTTGTATCACATGGAGGCTGAACTGAATCTTATCTCTCATCACTGGACTGAGAGGGTCTAGAGGGCAAGGTCCTAGCTGATCTGTCTCCCTGGGCTGAGCACAGCACACAGTGGCTATTAGTAAATAACTGAATGAACTCAATCCATCCCTCATGTCTTTGCACAGAGGAGTTCCTCTTCTTGGAATTCTGCTTCCCTGCCTCAGAGTCTCCCAGTCCTTCAGGGCCCAGTTCTGTTCCCCAGCTTCTCGAGGACATCAAAGCAACCCCCTCTCCTGCCCTACCTTCCCCAGCACTGTCTCTACTATACATTGCACTCAACTGGATGCCGCATAAGGAGGAAAGTCTGTCCTGCTTACTTCCAGAAGCCCAGCAGAGGGCTGAGCAAAAGCTGCAGACTGATACACATCTCCTCCCCCATCAATCCAGACTCTGACTCTGGGAACAAGAAAGAGCCTCCATGCCCCGGAGACACAAGACAAGGGTAACCCACTTCCTCCTTCCTCTATGGAGTACAATTTAGAGTAATGAACACACAGGCTAGATTGCCCTATCCTCAGGTGGGAAGGTGAGGGGGGGGGGGGGCGGAGGCAGGATACAGGGATAGCTGGCCCAGAGGTGATGAGGAAGATGGGTAGGAAAAGTGATCCTGATAAGGATAAGGACTGGTAATATTGGAAGACCCTTGGTCAAGGATGAGGTGAGGATCAGGGGTGGTGTTGGAGATGGCTTTAGAAGCTCTGCAAATCTTTGTTTTGCAGGAGAGGTGGAGAGGTGATATGAAAAGGCTCAAAGGGGCTGCAGCTGGCTGCAGCTGGGCTGGGAGGAGGAAGCTGGGGGGAGACATGAGGTCAGTGTGGGGCTGGGATGAGGCCAAGGGCTGAGTCTCCCTCGTTCTTCCCCTTCTCCCCATCAGCAGGGACAGAACCCAAGAGAGTCTAGTTCCCAGCCTTAAAAAAAAAAAAAAAGAATGTAGGCCGAAGAACTCTCTGCTTCTTGCTATTCTACACCCTTCAGCCCTGCAGAGGAGCCTGCATGGCAGCAGTAGGGTAAGAGGCAAAGAGAGCTGACTCTACCTACTAGGGACTAGAAGGAGGAGGAAATGAGATCCGAGATGGTTGTAGCTGGGAAGGCTGTGGGGGGCTGGGACCCTTTCACTAAGTCCCAGTTCCCTTCCTTCTCTCACCATCCCAGCACTTGGGGTGCTCCTCAAAGGGTGAACCCTAGGACCAGGGCAGCTCTGGCTGGGGGAGCTAAGGAGACTGACCCTCCCCCACCAGGCAGCACAGAGGAAGGCTCCAACACTTGCTTCCTCCTCTCTTCCTCCTCCCCACCTAACAGCAGCTCAGCAGTCCTGGGGGCCCCACGAAAGGCCTGTGAAGTGGCACTTCCTTTGCCTTTGCTCATTTCGCACGATGCTATACAGAAATGCCATGCTTTACAGAAATGTCATCCTCCCAATCCTGCCCCCCGCCTCTGAAAATACCCAGAGAGACCCAGGGCGCCCTATCCCTTGGGCCCCGCCCCAGGTCTGAGGGGGTTTCCACAAGGGAAAAACACATCAGGGAGGAAACTCCGGCATCTATTTTCCACTGTCAGTGGGGCAGAGCTGGAGCAGGGCACAGGGTACTCCCCCGTATTGCTGCCCCCTAGCAAAATCCCCAACGCTCTGCCTACTTCTCTTCTCTCAACCTGTAAGAATCCTTGTGCTTTGGGGGGAAGAAGCCGCAGGTCCTGTCCCTGAACAGATAGAGACTACTCAGGCCTCTGATCAAGGCTGGCATGAGACAGGAGGGCCCAGGGTTAGGGGCACTGCTATGAGGAGCTTCTTGGGGGAAGAAGAGTTAGAGCTCTCAGTATTCTCTATGCTCACTGGAGGTACTGACAGGCAACTCCTTAATGCTGGAGCTGAGCTACAAGAGACCAAGTTGACCTGGGTTATACAGAGTTGGGAGCAAATCCAGGACAAGGACCTGGGTCTCCTAACCTCCAGTCTGATGTCACTTCCACAAAGGAGAAGGTGAGGTCTGTTACTCTAGCTGGGAATAGGCCCATGTCTCTGGTCTCATTCAGGATGACCCTACAATGGTTTATTCTTTCCGGAAATGGGCCAAAGGGATCTGGTTGATGCCTGAGCCCTTTTTGCTTCCACATTCCCTTGACTCTCATGCCTAGACCATACTAGGCTATGATTCAGCATTGACATTACTGTATAGACAGCCATCCTACCCTGCCCCAACTGAGGAGCAACAATTCTAGGCTCTAGCTCCTGGGGAGATGCCCTCCGCCCATGACATGAGGACAAAAGAGGAAGCTAGACCCTAGACAGGAAAACCAATCTGTTCTGGGGAGGTGGCCCAGGCTTTGTCTTTGGTTTCCCTCCTCACATACTCCTACAAGCCTCACCACTAATGGGTTTACACTGTGCATGGAGAGAGAGGTCTTCACTCTGGGCCAGGGCCCCACCTTCTTCCTAGTTGCCCAGCTACCCTCATTGTAATATCTGTCTCACTATAGCTACAGCTTCTCCTATGTTGCTGTTTAAGACCTCCTAAAAGCTCATATCAGCCACCTCATCTGCCCAAACAAGCTGGCCAGAAACAACTCTCCATATCCTAGATTTCCAACCAGGATCTGTGACAATCTCACATTAGCCATTTCTTCCTAAAATAAGTACTGGTTTAAGCAGGTGGGGAGTCAGAACTCCTGAATGGTTTTTTAATGAGCCATGATGCTGAAAAAGGACCTTGCATGAACATCCTTCTCTGAACTGGAATTTTTTGCAGGTCCCTGGGATTTCCTCCTGGAGTGGAATACCCTATACCTCCCAGAAATAACAGGAGATATAGGTGGGTGGAAGAAGGGATGATTCATGGGAGAGGGACAACTGTGCAAAGGGAAGAGAACAGAATGAGGAACCAGATTAGCCCTTAAATCTAGCTGTGCTTGGGAATCCCAAAAAAGTTCCCCTCTACTTCTCTTTTTTTTCTAATGGAGAAAAATGAATACAGTAGACTTAAGGAGGTAGAGAGGCAGGATCTATCAGTATGCTTCCCAAAGACTTGAGGAAGGAGCTTTAGAATGGGGACAAGAGCTTATAAAACCAGACTGAGCTGAAGTTAGACTCGGGAGAAATTCTTGAAAAAGGGGGAGTAGGCTCCTGGGTGAGAGGGGGAATATTAAGGATGCCTGAAGTCAGAGGGGTCAGCAGAGGGCCTTCTGGTCACCAACGCCTTGCTGTAGCCCAGGGCACGTGGATTCCCAGCCTGGGAAGGCCCCTGAAGGCAGTAGGGAAGAGGGGGCAGACACCTTTGCCTTACAACCCTCTTCTTTTCCTGAATTGGAACTAAAACCGTTAAGACTGAAGTTAGACCAGCCATAGTCTTTCCTCCAGAATCCTACCTTTGCCCTCTCCCTTTCCTTCCATCACACCTAGCTGGCCTGGTCCCATTCTCCCTAACAGGTGGTGTTGCCACCAGTAAGCATTGGAGTCAGGGACCTTTGGGCTATCCCCCAGCCTCCAGACCTGGCCTCTTGGTTAAGCAACAAAGGGTCTGGGTGATTTTGATTTCCCATGGCCTCTCTTACCAGTCTTATTCCTGTGTCACTCTACCCTGACTACTACCGACTGCTTCTTCCTGCCTAACCACAACCTCACCCACTGCAGGTTCCCTTCATTCTGCTGGCTTCCCCTACTCTGAGCCATTTCAAGGCTGAGGGCAGTTATTTTGTCTCCAAAAGATAAAGATATAGACACACTGACAATCCCATGCAAACACACATATAGAAAGGGTTACCAGCCCTTTAATTGGCTCTATCACTGTCTCTCTGAGGTAGGGAGATTTGAAAAGGCTTTCAAACTCAATCAAAGATCTAGACCCCAAAGTTGGAGATAAGTGACTGAAAGGGAAGGGGATAGAGAGAATGAGAGGAGCGAGGGATGGTGGAAGATGCAAGAGGGTGGGTATGTGTTTGGGAGCCAGAAGTTGGGCAAGGAAGGAAGGAGGAAATCTGCAGGGAACAGAGATGGACACAGAGGCAGAGCAGGTGACAGGACAGGACATAGGCATGACTGTGTGTTTAGGTGAAAACACTGAAAAGGATGCAAGAAGAGGACGATGGAGGGTTTGTGGATAGGGTCTGAAGTAGGAACAGAGGAAGAGAAATGAGAATGTATACAGTTTAGGGACTAGCGATGGGGTGGGGGGTAGTGGGAGATGCTCCCAATAATTTCCCAAGTCCAGAGCCCCTGCTGCCTCCCAGAAGCTCTAGTCTCTCTAACTCCTCAAAGCTCCTCTCTAGCTCTCAGTCCTGCTTTCAGTGATGCCATCTTGTTAGGGGCTATCAGCACCTCTAGGCACTGGACAAAACCAGGACCTCTCCTTCCTCAGTTTACCCCCAAAAGAGAAAGGCCAGTCCCAGGTCAGCTAGGCACAGAGGATGTTTGCTTACTAAATACTTGTTGCTTGATTCCATGGATGGAGAGGATGGGCGTCAGAAAAACAGACATACAGACAGAGGGGGGCTGGCGGAGCTCCCCCGCCCTCCTCTGAGCGCACAGGACCTTGAACTGCAGCCTGTGAGTGTGGGTCCGGATTGGCACAGATCTTCCAGAGAGGGAGCTCTTTCTCTGCAGTCTAAGGCTTCACAGGCCACAGACACCGCCCCCCTCCAACCTCCCAAGTGTCACAACTGTCGGAGCAGAGGGAGCGCCTTCTCCAGCCCAGAAGGCCCGCTCCCTCACACACTTCGGAACCCCCCTCCCCAAACTTCTGAGGTCACCCCACCCCCGAGTCCCATGTCCCAGCTCTTCCACTTCAGAGACTTTTCTCTCAGAGCGGGAGACCCTCCCACCTCAGTGGTCCCTCGCGGCTCCCGGGAACCGGGGCAGCCTCCCTCGGTACAGAAAGCCACCCTCTCAGAGCCGCCGCCGGCTCGCAGTGGCCGGCTCCCCGCCCCGCCCGGCCGGCCGCGCCCGCCCAACTTGCAGAGAGCCGAGAAGCTCCCGCCCGCGGCCTCCCGCAAGCAAACTTCCCGGGCCCGCGTCCACACGCAGTCCCCGCCGGCCGGGCTCCCCTCTCCCGGACCCCCAGCCCGCTGGACCGCGCCGGGCCTCACCTGGTGCCCTCCCCGCCGCGGGGGAGCTGGGGGCGGCGGCAGCGGCTCGGGGCTCGAGAAGGAAGTGAGAGCGGGAGGCTGGAGGAAGTGGGGGGGGCGGGCCGGCCGGCCGGGGCGGGGCGCGGGGGCGGGCCCGGGCGGGGCGGGGCCCGACCAGGAAGTGCGGCGGCCTGGGCCCCCAGCTCTGGTCTCACCCCCACCCCCACCGCCTGCCCTGCTCGCGGCAAGGTCCTGCCCCCACCACCCCCACTCCCGCCAGACCCCAGCCCTCTGCCTCGGAGGCCCCTAAGTCAGGCCTCCTAATGTCGGTCCTCCTAAGGTCAGTCCTCCCAGTCTCCTCCTTTGCCACCCCCACCCCAGTAGAGGCCCTAGCCTAGGCGCTAGGCTTTTGCCCCCCTCCCCATATCTCGCCCCCCCCCCCCCCCCGCGGGAAGATGTTAAGAACAGGCACCCCTAGGCTGCGTGCCTTCAGTCAAGCCCAGGATCGATCGCTGGCCGAGGCTGGGGGTTGGCCAGAATGGGTCCGGCTGGGGCAGTCCCCACCCCTGCCCCGAGCCCTGGGGGAGTGCGGAGTGGTGGTGATTCAGCT
The DNA here is from genome assembly GCF_023721935.1 of Panthera uncia. Taxonomy (NCBI): domain Eukaryota; kingdom Metazoa; phylum Chordata; class Mammalia; order Carnivora; family Felidae; genus Panthera; species Panthera uncia. The sequence goes on along the minus strand of NC_064808.1, from coordinate 52,930,246 downwards.
GTGGGAAGGCCCCAGACCCCTGGGGAGGGTGCACAGACTGGGGGAAGGGGAGCTGGCGTCAGCACCCGGGGAAAGACAAGATCAGCGGAGGCGCCTGAAGAGCCGCGGGCCCCAAAAACAGGATGTCGTGTCGTCGTTCCGCAACCGGCTGCTTCGTGCGCCCCGGCTCTGGGGAGGGGGCGGGGCGGATGCAGGACTCAGGGCTCCCCTAGCCCGCTCTTCTAGTCGCGGCGCTCAACTGCTGAGGGCGGCAGGGCCGCACCCAGGCCCGAGATCCTGCAGGCACCCTGGGTGCAGTGGGTGGGCAGGCTCGCGGGCGCCCTCTGGTGCTTCTGCACCCAGGTCTTGCTCAGACTCGGAATGGATATCCTTCGTTCAACACTAAGTTTCTGAGCGCCTACCACGTGCAGAACTCCTTGCCGTGTACTGTGGAGGAAAACTGGGAGGCATTTAAAACAGGCTCCCTGTCTCCAAGAGGTTTTCCAGATAAAGGGGAAGAACAACTCCGAGAATAAATAGCTTAACCTTTCTGAGCCCCAGTTCTATCTTTGGTAAAATAGTATAACCTCTCCATTCTGTACTTGTGGAGAGATAACATGAAAGTGGATGTACAAGATCTGCTGTCAATGCCTGACTCAAAGTAAACATTCAACAAATGCCTTTAAAAAAAAAATCACTCTGGGAGCGCCTGGGTGGCTCAGGCGGTTGAGCGGTTGAGCGTCTGACTCAGGTCATGATCCCTGGGTCATGGGATCGAGCCCCGCCTCCTGCTCTGTGCTGAGCCTGGAATCTGCTTGAGATTCTCTGGCTTTGTCACTCTCTTTCCCCGCTGCCCCTCTCGACTGCTAGCTCTCTCTTAAAAAAAAAAAAAAAAAAAAAATCATGCTATAAGAATTAGTTTCCTAAACACAACACGCCTACCCACATCTTTGGGTCTTTGCCCATTCTGTTCCCTCTGCCTGCCTTCTTTCCTGTATTGACTTCCAGGTGAAATCCACTCAGACTTTCACAATTTGGCCTTAATGGACTACTCCCTCCCTGGCTGCCATTATCCTTCCTCTGACAAAACACGTGCACACACACATACACACATACACCCCACCCCACTTCTGCCATGCACTCAATAGTCTTTCTCAGTGCTGTCTAGTGGAAATAATGTAAGACACATATGTAACTTAAAATTTTCTAGTGATTACATTTTTCAAAAAGTAAAAACAAACAGGTAAAATCAATTTTAATGATAGGTTTTACTTAGCCCAATATAGCCAAAATATTATCATTCAACATGTAACCAATATAAAAACTATTGACTATAAAAATGAATAGGGTATTTTATAGTATTTTTTTATACTAAGGCTTTGAAATATGGTATGTGTTTTACACTTAGACTGAATCTTGGCTAGACACATTTCAAGTGCTCTATAGTACATACAGCTAGCGGGTATGGGGTAGGGCAACAAAGTGGAACCTCTGTCAGATTCAGACTAGTAGATGACTGAATAGATGAATTCAATTCCCATGAGCCTTCTGGCAGAGCTTGTCCTGATCTTCCTAAGTGTAGGCTGGGTCTCTCTCCTCCCTCTCCATAGCACTTGGGACAAAGTCCTCTCTGTGGAGAAGAGGAGAGCAGGAAAAACAAAAAGGTAATTTGATTCCCCTTGATATCCTACTGGGAGCACACAGTTGGTGCTTGGTGTTTGATAAATGAAGAAAGGATTGTGAGTTTTCATAAAAAACAGGATTTAGTGGAGGACTACATAACTAAAGCAGCTTCTATAAAGCCATTAAAAATTGTGTCCGACAAAGGTGTTCGAAGGACAAAGGTGTTCGAGTTGTGTTCCTAGAGTTCCCTTCCCAGGACTTGAAGGCAGGAAAATGGTAGCGCTCTGGCCTCCCTTCCTTTCAAACCAGAGTTAATTTGCTTTTATCTGATTTATATACTAGTGTTCTGGATAAAGAGCTTATTTTAAAAAAGTTTCCTGCAAAAAATATTTGAAAATCAGTTTTAGAAGTATAGTAGTAAAAGTAGGATGCACATTACATGCAGTAGGCCAAAAGTCAGACTGCATTTCCAGAGCCTTAGGTCTTGGGCATGCCTGGCCCTGGTTCAGCTTACTTTGGTGGGAGAACCTGACTTGTCCTGGAGGATTTCATGGTCTGGTGGGACATGGGACTGCTGCATATGAAGCTACCAGAAGAGGAAGAGCCCTGGGCTGCTGGGCTTCAGAAGACCTGAAGTCTAGTCTTGGCTCAGCCAGACCTGCTAGTGAGACTTTATGCTAGGCCTACCCTTCTCTGGGTCTCAGACTCCTCCACTGGAAAACAAGGGATTAAATTAGATGATACCCTTTGAGTTCTTTCTATGATATACTCTTCAGAATAATAATTAAGTAATCAAGGTTTATGCATGCAGCATATTGCTCATCGCTCTTTAGTACCATTTAGGTCATCTTGCTTTGTGCTCTAGTTAATTGTATCTGTGCCTAATGTGTGTCTCCCCCACTGGCTGGAAATCCTTTGAGGTTGTGTCTGATTCATCTTTGTGTTCACCCACTGGGCCTGGCACAGGCAGGCCTGAGCACCCATTTGCTGTCAGTATACATCTGTGGAATTAAGTTGCCATAATAAATGTGTAGAACCATCAGAGGTCAGGTGACTTAGAACCACATTTATGGCACAGATATAGGATGGACCAATATGGCCAGAGGAGTGGGAGACAGGTACTGGGGTGGAACTGTCTGCAAAGGGTTCTTGGAAAAGGAAGATGCTTAGCTGAAGAGTGTAGGAAGAGGGAACAAGCCCCAAAGGGCTGTTTTTTCTTCCTAGTCTCTTACTTGCTTTCCATGAATAGGTGAGTTCTTGGTAGGTGGTGTATGTTTGTGCTTACAAGCAGCTAAGAAACAAGGACACCCACTGGGACATTTAGAAGTGATGCCAAGGGGGGGCCCTGGGTGGCTCAGTCAGTTAAGTTCAGGTCATGATCTCCTGGTTTGTGAGTTCAAGACCCACGTCTGGCTCTGTGCTGACAGCTCAGAGTCTGGAGCCTGCTTTGGATTCTGTGTCTCCCTCTCTCTCTGCCTCTCCCCTGCTCACACTCTGTCTCTCTGAAAGAAAAATAAACATTAAAAAAAAATTTAGATCCTCTGTCCCCCACTCTCTCTGCCTCTCCCTCCCTGCCCTCCCCTGCTCTCATGCAAGCTCTCTCTCTCTCAAAAATAAACATTAAAAAAGAAAAAGTGAGATGATATATGAGAGTATTTGGTAGAGGTAGGACAGAGAGATCACAGATAGCTTCTGGAGCCAGACAGTCCAGGATTCAATTCCTGGTTGTATCACTTACGTTGAGACCTTTGACAAGTCATATGAACTCTCTCATTCATTCTTTGAACGCATTTTATTGAAAACTTTCTCTAGGCTAGGTATAATGTCACATGGCAATGACACAGAGGTGAAAACACAGTTAAGTCCCCATCCTGATGTAACTAGCAAGGGAGATAGATCTTAAACAGGTAAGTATACAAAAGTACAGAGTGCTGTAAGAGCATAGAACAGAGCCATTTAGTTTCATTTTAAAATGGGAATGACAATACTATGTGCTTTGTGGGATTATGAGATAATGCAAGTTGAGTGTTGAGCAGATTGCCCAGAGTACGACAAACATTCTCTATATGCCCATGACTTGGCTCCCCTAAAAAAACAGGGCAGAGACAGAAAGGAGGAAGAAAAAAAGCCCTGAAATGATCTCACCTCTGCCCTGATGTCTTCCGAACAGGTCTTCCCAGCTTAGTCTGCATGAGCTCCAGCCCCGATAGCTCACGCATGGCCCACACAGGTCTTCTGCTCAGCCCCAGTTGCAGCATCTTCAGATTAACCCTAATTCTGTGTTGTCCTTTCTCTGATGTGGCTTAGGGGACTCAGGCTTGGTGGCGCTCCTCTTGGTCCCCTGGTGTTCCCCCTCTTTCAGCCTGCCTTAGGGTTAAAAGTAGGAGTCTCTCTTTCATTACTCCCTTTTATTGCTACCACCAAAGACAAGCCCGATGTTTCATTTCGTGACATGGGAAGATGATGAGCAAAACAGGAGATAGCAAAAAAGAACAAATAGGGGAAGTGACAAATGAAACAAAGTTCTAGAGTTGCGTCCTCTGATCCATTGTTCCTGAATCCCTCTGAGGAACTAACTAGATGGGGGAAGGAAGGACTAGGGGCTTGCATGATCTAGTGGAGGGTCTCTCCTCCCAGGCAGGCAGAATAATAGTTGCCTTGTTTGCCTCCAGAACACCTTTGCATCTTTGTACCACCAAACTGAGTGGTACAGGTCATTTGGCATAATCCCCTCTGGGAATTCCTCCTTCTTCAGCTCTGGTGAGTTCCAGGAGCAATTCAGTTGGTGCAGAGTCACACAGCAGTGCCTGGATGTGAATCTAGGCAATCTAATTGCAGAACCCCTCCCCCTCACTCCATCTGTGTGCCTCTGCACAGCCTCACTGATTGCTTTAGGCAGTTACTTGTTCCTCCTCTGTGCTCCCTCACTTGCCCCTGTACCATTTCCTCTCAAGACATTATCAATAAATGCTCAATAAGTGAATATTACTATTCATATACAAATTCCCCCCAAAACCAAACTCTTCAAGGATAGGAACTGGGTTGTTATGAACAGGTGCTCAGTATATGTTAAGTCAATTAATGAACATTGGTAGTAAGATTCTAGACTTGATTTTGGAAGAGGAGGTGATTTTCTTTGTGAAACTAGCATAGGAAGAATTGTTAGAAGCCAAGATCTCTCTCTTCCTTACTCAGCCAGACCCTGTACAGCTTCGCAGTAATAGCTGTACTTGCCATTTTTGGACACCAGGGAGCGCCACTAATAACACAGCCCAAACTCAGGGATTCTAAACTTTTGTGAGCAGATTTAGGACTGTGTTACACTTCTACTGGAGATACTATCACTTTCAAAATGAAAGCTATTGGTAACCAGAAACTCTGTGGTATAGAGGAATGACAGCTAGGGACAAGACAGCCGGTTCATAGAGAACACACATCATTCATTTATGCACTTTTATTGAGTACCAGCTATGTACTTCATGTTCCTGGGAGAATATGAAGATGAATGAAATTCAGTCCTTGATGAACTCAGAAGCTAATGGGGAAGACAGATACTAATGAGAGAATCATAATCCAGTTATATAAGTACTCTAAGATATAGCAGAAGACTGGAGACACAGGGCAAGTCAGACAAGGTGCCAAAGGAATGAAGGGGTGACTTTTGAGCTGGGTATTTAAAAAAAATTTTTTTTTTGGACTAATCATAACTTTTGGTTCACGCTATGCTGTCATCATTGGTTAAAGCATGGGTGCTTTTCTTTCACTGGAGCTAAGACTTGAAGAATAGAGAGAAAATCCTAAGGGAGAGAGCTCGATGTGGTGGCCTCAGCCTCATTTTCTTAATCTATAATGAGTATAGCCTCTGTCTTATCTAGCAGAGCTCTTTTGAAGGAAGGATGAGATAGTAGATGTGAAAAATCTTGCAAATAGTGACATAGAGGGATGACAATTGTTAATCCAATTTGATTTAACCAATATCTGCAGAAAATCAGGAGCAAGGCCCTAAGAGGAATTCAAGGGAGATACACCCGGTTGAGGTAAAAGTGTATGGTAAAGGCTTGGTATATAGGTTTAAAAAAGAGAGAAGGGCACCTGGGTGTCTCAGGTGATTAAGCGTCTGATTCTTGACTTCAGCTTAGGTCATGATCTTGTGGTTTTGGGCTCAGGCCCTGCATCCAGCTCTGCACTGATGGTATGGAGCCTACTTGGAATTCTCTGTCTCTCTCCCTCTCTGCCCCTCCCTGCTCATGTGCCCTCTCTCTCCAGATAAATAAAGAAACAAAAAAAAAAAAAAAAGAAAAGAAAAAGAGAGGTGGGAAAAAAAAAGCTCTTTGGTTCCTCCTGAGACTCATAATGTGATGAAGGGTTCTTGCAGAAGCTACACTGACATGAGGACCCAACATAGGGGCTATTGAGGTGAGAGTCACAGCTTCAGATCCAGGAAGATCCATGCAGTCTCAGGATTTTCCTGTTTTGTAGAATATCAAAGCCAAACTGGATTAATAATCTGGTACTTATCCATCCTATAGTTGGGGAGACTGAGATCCAGAGGGAACTGGCTTTTCTGATGTTACATCATGATGTTGCAGGCAGAGAGAAAACCAAAATGTTTCTCCTGTTATCCAGGCCAGGGCTTTGGTTCCCAGGTACCATCTATTTTTATTTTTAATTGTGGTAAATTACACATAACATAAAGTTTACCTTCTTTACCATTAAAAAAAGTTTATTTATTTATTTGGCGGGGGGAAGGAAAGAGAGAGAGGGAGAGAGAGAATCCCAAGCAGGCTCTGCACTGTCAGCATGAAGCCTGATGTGGGGCTTGAACCCACAAACTATGAGATCATGACCAGAACCAAAATCAAGAGTTGGATGCTCAACTGACTGAGCCACCCAGGTGCCTCAGCTTCTTCACCATTTCTAACTGTACGGTTCAGTCATGCAAGGTACATTCATGTTGTTTGGCAGCCAGTCTCCAGAACACTTTTCATCTTGAAAAACTGAAACTGTATTCATTAAAAATTGCCTATCCTCTCCTGGCAACCACCATCCTACTTTCTGACCCTCTGAATTTCACTCTAGGTACCTCAAAGAAGTTGAATCATATAGTATTTGTCTTCTGTGACCAGCTTATTTTACTTAGCATAACCTCCTGAAGGTTCATCCATGTTGTAGCATGTAGAATTTCCTTCCTTTTTAAGGCTGAATGATATTCCACTGTATGTATATACCACATTTTGTTTATTCATTTATCTGTCCATGGACACTCAGATTGCTTCTACATTTTGGCAATTGTGAATAGTTCTACTATGAACATAGGTGTGCAAATATGTCTTTGAGGTACACCTGTGTGGCTCAGATAGTTAAGCATCCCACTTTTGATTTCAGCTGGAATCATAATCTCCCGGTTGTGAGATTGAGCCCCGCATTAGGGCTCTGCGCTGACAGCATTGAGTCTGCTTGGGATTCTCCCTCTCTCCCTCCCTCTCTGCCCCTCCCCATCATGTGCTCATGCACACTCTCTTTCTCTCTCTCTCTCAAAATGAATAAACATTTAAAAAAAGTTTCAAATATCTCTTTGAAACCCTGCTTTCAATTTTTTGAGTATATATTCAGAAGTTGAATTGCTGGATTGTATGCTAATTCTACTTTTAGTTACCAGGCACCATTTTAGCCTCATAGAAAATGCAGCATGCTCTGAGAGGTTCACATTCTTGATGTGAATTGGTAATAGACCCTCACTTCTTGCCTTCAAGACCCAGGCTTTTTGTATTAAATGGGTTATGCACCCATACTGCCAAAGAAATCGTGTGGTACTTAAGAGAAATAATGCAGTCGAGTTTAAAGGAAGTTAAGCATGCTTTACTTTCTTTTTCTCTAGTGTGTTCTCTTAGACAAATGAGTGAACAGGCAGGTTGGCTTAGGCAGAAATGATAAACTAGCAATCTGAGTGATTAATTTATGCTACAAATGTGTTTTGTCTGGTCTGTACAGGGTTTTTTACTTAATTGCTAGAACTAAAAAAAAAAGGGATATGTCATATAAAAGTCCAGCTTTTAACCTTCTCTTAATGATCCAACAATTACAAGTCCACCTTCTTGCCTGCTCTCCAGTGTGCCATAGTCCCCACCACTCCCTATATCCCACCTACTTCCCTCAATTATATTATCTATCTGCCATTTGAGCTTAAGACCCCTGACTCAGAGCATATGTCTAACAGAACCTAGGTCAGGGGCTCATCTTCTGTTCTGTCCAATTTTCCAGCACAGAGTTGTTATTCAAGAAATATTTTGGTGGTCAAATGAATTAACTCATGTCCACCAGGTTTTACTGAGCACTTATGTGCAGAGCCAGGGACTGGATCCTCCTTTCTCAGAAATGGATGAAGCACGGTTCCCTGACCTCTGAAAACTCAACCTTATGGGGTGGAGGGAGGCAGACATTAGTATGCTCCAGTTCTGGACTAGAGGCACTGGTCAGAAGTGGGAGCTTCTGAGGAGAAGACCTTGAACCGTATCTGGAAGAAGGAGAGGACAGCTATATGAGGAGCTAGAGGTAGGAGGGCAGAGAAGCCACAGCAGATACAAAGGCTGGATGGTGAAGGTTCAATGTGTTTGAGGAACTTTAAAGAAGGCCAGTGCGACTGGAGCTTAAGAAGAGAGTGGGGGAGAGTGCTGGTAGATGACGTTAGACGTGTATTTTTGTATCAACAGCCTAACCCTTAAGCCAGGCAGCTGTTAGGCAAATCCACGTTCTGGTCTTCTGAGGGCTCGCTCAGAACAGGTAGCTGGCTTAGCACGGTCAGTCAGAGGAGGACCTGGGCCTAATCCCTTCCCCTGACTCCAGTGCCAAGGACAGGGTAGGGCACAGAGCAAGTTTTAGTAAAGATCTGCTGACAGCGTACTCGAGAGAGAACAGGAAATGCAGGCTCTGTTGAAGGAGGCCCAGGCGCGGCTCTCTCTTGATTGGGGCACTCATTCTAGGTCGCTAACACCTCCTCCAAGCGACACAGGGAGCTGGGAGAGTGAGAGGCAGAGAGGAACCAGCCACAGGCCCTACCCACAAAAACCTCAAAGGGGAGGGGATTTGAGGAGCAGGTAGGAAAATAGGCTGTGACAATTAAGGGAGGGCATCCGACTTCGCTTGGATGAGGCGGGGAGAGGGGTCAGGAAAGCAGATGGGTCCTTTAGCCGAGACGTAAGGGATGTGCAGGGCAATTTTACGTATAGCGTTTTGTATGTTGCATTTTGTTTTCTGGCATTATTTCCTCTGAAAGCACTCGCAGTCCTTAATGGGCTGCCCCGGGGCGGGTCCTTGCTTCACTCCCCAACCCTCTGCAAAGGGGCAGGGCCTCCCAGGAGCTCCAGTCTTGTCTGCAGCACCCAGATTTGTCCGCCAGGGGCCGCTGCGCACGGGTGACTAAGCGCGCAGGTTCCTAAACTGCAGAGAGGAGAAAGCTGATTGGCTGCGCGGTGCGGCGGGCGGGCGGAGCCTGAAAGCGGGTCCGGGGTGGGGGCTGGGAGCGTGCCCCCGGCCCAACCGTGCCAGGCCGTTGTCGCTTTAGGCAGCCCGGGACTGCGATCATTGTGCCAGGGGCCTCTATCCAACCCCGCTCTAGAGCTGAGGCGACTGGAGCATCACCGAGGCCCGGAGACCCGGGCAGGGCAGTTACTGTCGCCGTCGCCGCAGGCCTGGGTTACCTGAGCAACTGCGTGTCCGTGGCCCGCCAGCCCAACCGCGGGCGGTTAGAGCGGGAGAGACTCACTTGAGGGAAGGGGAGGTCGGGACCGGACCATTGGTGCGGGAGGAGTGTCCTGGCAGAGACTAGGGCGGGCCGGGGTCTGGGGAAGCCAACCGCGGGCTGGGGGCACCCGGCAGCAGCTTCCAACAGGTTATTCCGGGATAAGCCCGGCGCTGGGGCGGGCCGGGCTTCGCTGGGGGCCGGGCGGCGCGGGGCGGGCCTGCAGGAGAGCACGCCCCCGCCCGCCCCGGGCCCGCCCCGCGCCGCCCGCCAGCCTGCCGGGGAGCCGCTGTCCCGGGCCTGGCGAGTGCGCGTCCGCCGGCTGAACCTGGGCACCGCCGCTCGCCTGGGCACGGGACTGGGCGGGGGCGCTGACCTCGGCCTAGGAGGCCTGGGATCCCGGAGCCGCCCGCGCCCGCGGGGACCTGCGAGTTGCACGCCCTCTCCCAGCCTGTGCTGCTCGCGGCTACTCGGCGGGGCGAGGCCAGGTGCCCCCCTCTTCCCCTTCCTTCCCTCCCTCCCCCACTCCGGTGTCCGCGGGAGATCCCGCCCGTCCGCCCCCCTCCCGCAGAGGTGTAGCCCGCTGCGGAGCTGACAGCGGCCCCGCAGCCACCCTGTCCAAACTCTCCGGAAGCGGCCGGAGCAGACCCGGCGCTCAGGCCGCCGCAGCTCCGGCGGACCCACTGTTGGACCGGAGGCACCCGCCCTCCTCCCGCGCCCAAACTTGGAGCACTTGACCTTTGGCTGTCGGAGGAGGCAGGCCGGCGGGTGGCTGGACAGCTGCGGCGCCTCGAGGGCATCTTGCCTGGGGTTCCAGGACTGTCGGCTATACTTCTGGGCTCCCGGCTTTGCCTCTGGGATCCCGAGGTGTCCACATCAGGCGCATGTTGACTGAGACCTAGAGTCATGGATGTGTGCGCCCGTGTAGCCCTGTGGCTCCTCTGGGGGCTCCTCCTGCATCACGGCCAGAGCCTCAGCCATAGCCACAGCGAGAAGGGTACAGGAACCGGCTCAGGGGCTAGTTCTGAGGAGTCCACTGCAGCAGGTAAGGCCTTGCCACGGGCTGGACTGGGCTGGGGGCGTTGACTCAGAACTGAGGTGCCTGAGTGGGCAGGTGGAACCTTAGGTTTCTACATATGAAGTTGGTGGAGGACCCACACATGGCACTGTCTGTTCTCAGTAACCCAAGGAGTTCTTTCTGTTCAGGAGCCACCGCTAATGTTTCTGTCTCTCGTGAACAACTTTCCTCCTCCCTCCCCAGGATGTCTTTTGTCGGTAACCAGAAGAGGCTGGCCTTTGGGGCACCTTGGCCTTTCGGTTTATCAAGCCAGGACCCTTTCTCAGGACTACTTGTTAGGAAGAATGGTTTGGGCAGATGATAAGTCTATTGCTCTTGGCCAGTTTCAGCACTTGGCAGCACAGGGGAGGTTGAGGCCACTTGGGTTGGGCAGGGAAAGTCAGGGCTGGGCCAGCCCTCTTGCCCTATAGCTTGGTGTTGAGGTGTGTCTTTCTGTTCCAACAAGCGTGGGAAACTTAGTCCCACCCTTCCCTTAGGTAATCTTCTGTCTTTAGCTATCCCATTTGAAATATCCACATAGTTCCTTAGAATCCCACTTACCACGAGGGAGTTAAATGGCTTTTTCTTATCATAGGTATGGTATGATTTCTGGGACCACTTGTTGATGTATTCTGTTTCTTCTGACTGATCAGGGTAGGGATTCTATAACATGTTTGGTCTGTTTTTCCTTATGCAAATCATGGAGACTTGTCAGATATCGGGAGCTTTGGTGTTCTGTTGCAGAAGGAAAGAGTACTTTTGTAAAATTCATTTGTTTTACACAAGGCTTAGAAGGAATTCCGTTTTCTTTCCCCATTTCTCTCACTCTGTTATTGTGATCTATCCAAAGTAGTGGGGTGCAGAGTGGGGAGGGTTTATAGCTGAGTTCTTGATGAAGGTAGGCAAGCTTAAATGAGGGGACTGCTCAATGGATACCCATTGATTCAAGGAGGAAAAGGAAACATAGGTCATGGTGGCTGGGAAGTTTCATGGATGGATCCAGATGATGGCTTTGGTGATAGATTCTTTGTTGGAAAACTCCCTTTTTTAACTTCTTTGATTTGGGTGAGTGTGATTCCAGATATCTGAAGGGCTGGGTTCCAATTGAGGTCAGGATTGTCCTGTGTCCAAGCATAGCACCTAGGCTGTTATTTTGAAGATAGGTCTTTCTCACATATTAAACCTCTTTCTCCATATGCTATCTCCTTGGGCCCTGAAATGTAGCTCAAAGCTTGGTTTTTGCTGGGTTTGTGAAGGGAAAGACTAGTAGGCAGATGTAGATCAAACTGGAGCATCTCTGCTGTTTCAGTGACATTCCTGTTTATAACTGATAAAATGGTCCTTTTCTCACCCTAAAATATGAGTGCCTGGCATAAAATGAGGTTTTTTTTGGGGGGGGTGTTTTATATCTTAGACACAGGCTAAAGGGATAAAGTTTTGAATTTTAGGCATTAGCTTGCTATCAAGATTTGTGTGTATGTGCACGTGTGTGACCACACCTGCCTAAAGTAAGAGGCATTCTAGCATCCCTCAGAACCACCCCATGACTTGGGCTTAGGGGGACAGCCCTCTTTACAACATATCTTAAAGGACTGGCTATGCTGATTGTATCACTTAGGCCTCTTGTTTGGTTTGGTTCCTCTCAGTTCAGAAATAAGTTTCTGTTAGGGGTGCCTGGGTGGCTCAGTCAGTTGGGTGTCCAACTCTGGATTGCGGCTTGTGTCATGCTTGTGTGGTTCATGAGTTTGAGCTCCGTATTGGGCTCTGCACTGATGGCACAGAACGTGCTTGGGATTCTATCTCTGCCTCTCTCCTGCTCTCTCTCAAAAATTAATGAACAATAGAGGTGCCTGGTGACTCAGTTGGTTAAGTGTCCGACTTTGGCTCAGGTCATGATCTCATTGTTCTTGAGATTGAGACCCATGTTGGGTTTTGTGCTAATGGTATGGAACCTGCCTGGGATATTCTCTCTCTCTCTCTCTCTCTCTCTCTCTCTCTCTCCTTTGCCCCTCTCTCACTTGCTCTCTCTCAAAATAAATAAACTTAAAATACATAAATAAACATTAAAAAAATAAATTAGTTTCTGTTGTCATAATAATACTGAATACTAAGGAGGGAGGTCTCAGACAGATACCCTAGGTGCTGGGCATGGTTATAGTTTGTGGGAACCTGGGGACCCCAGCACTATTGTTCTAGGAGTTTATCCCCTTGGGCCTGGCCTGTCTGGGACTTTGACTCAGGGACTCATTTTTTTGCAAAGAGGTGGTTCATAGACAGGACTCTGCTAAAGGATTTGAGGAGAAGCTTTCTATGCAGCCAGGCACTCTCCTAGCTTTTCCAGTCCCCATGTATTCTTAGAACACAGGACTTTTACTTGTCTGTAAGCTTGCCATTTCTCTAATCAGATTCAGCATACCTAGTCAATTTATGTGTTCTCTACAGTTTATTTTTATTTATTTTTTTAGAATGTTTATTTATTTATTTTGAGAGAGAGTGAGAATGAGCGGGGGAGGGTCAGAGAGAAGGGGAGAGAGAGTATCCTAAGCAGGCTCTGTGATGTCAGTGCAGAGCCCGACGTGGGGCTGAATCTTACAAACCTTGAGATCACGACCTGAGTCAAAATCAAGAGTTGGATGCTTAACTGACTGAGCCACCCAGGTGCCCCAAATTTATATATATATATATATATATTTTTTTTAAATTGATTAACTTATTCATTAAATTTTTTTTAATGTGTATTCATTTTTGAGAGATGGAAAGAGAGCATGAGTCGGGGATGGGCTGAGAGAGAGGGAGACACAGAATCTGAAGCAGGCTCCAGGCTATGAGCTGTCAGCACAGAGCCTAATGTGAGGCTTGAACCCATGGACCATTAGATTGTAACCTTAGCCAAAGTCGGATGCTTAACCGACTGAGCCACCTAGGCACCCCAAGATTTTTTTAATTTTTAAGTAATCTATACACCCAATGTAGGACTTGAACCTAAGACCCCAAGATCAAGAGTCATATGTCTACTGACTGAGCCAGCCAAGTGTCCCTTGCTCTCTACAGTTTATATTTTACAATTACACAGCTATTTTTCCTGTAAAAGTCTCATAATAGCCTACTAGAATGCATGGCAGGTGGTATTATCCCCTATTTTATAGATGAAGAAACTGGTTCTGTGCAGTCTTTAGACAAGTTTTATATTTCTTCCATCTTCTTTGGCTCTGCTTTGTTAAAGGAGTGCTAGGCAGGGCTGAGAGAATGTTACTTTCTTCCTGGTGAATTATTTAGGCAGGCCCTGGTGACTGTAGCTGAGATCCAGATCTTCTGCAGGGGCCAGAGAATTGGATTTTTTTCTCTTGTTGGACGTATATGTTTATCTGAAAGTCCTATTCCTTCAGTGAAGGCAGGTGGTCTGCTATGAGGCTCTCTCATTGGACAGTAGGGAGGCCATTCTTGTCACCTTTCTCTGATGCCTGCACACCCAGCTGTGCTAAGTTACTTTCTCAGTAAAGATATGTGTGCATCAGAGTGCTACCCTGGGGACTGCATTTCTGAAGCTGTCCTGGAACTGATGCTTGGAACTTCCCATACACTCTGGGCTCATTGCTTCCAGAAACTCAAAATGTTTTCTGTAGAATGTTTGTGGGGGGATCCCAGGTGAGTCAGGTTGTGACTGCCAGTGTTGGAGATACTGAGGGTCTCTGATCAGGAACTGTGGTGTGACTCATTATAGCCACAACAGGGCCTTGCAGGATAGGCATCTAGGCAGTTTGTGGACTGCAGGCTGGTTTCTCAATCAATTCCTGATGGTAGTGGGAAGGCAGAACTCTGCCTGCCCACCCGGCTAGTTGCTGCTGCCTCCGAGGCTATAAATGGCCTGGCCATCTTGGTGGCTATGCTAATTTTAGCTGAGGGTAGCTCCCGGAACTGGACTGGGGCCAAGAGCAGGTGGGTGGGACTTGGCTGAGGCTAATATTGGGGCTGAGAGAGGGTCACATTAATCCTGGGGCAGCTAGGACATCATCTGCATCCATACCTTGGCTTTGACAATCACCTCTTAGCTAGGTTAATTTATTCAGCAAACCTCAAAGAGTGGCAGTTCGTGTGCTATTTATTCAACAAATGTTTGAGTGTCTTCTCTGGACCACACACTATGTTTGGTGGTGGGAATTTAAGGATGAACAAAACAGACATGTTCTCTGCCCTCAAGGAGTTTACAGTCAGTCTAGTAGGGAAATAGGAAATAAATCCATAAATAAATATATTGTGTGGTGGGTGCTGCAAGAGAAAGCATAAGCAGAGTGCTGTTTGGAGAATAGGAGGAGGACAGAGATCCAGCTGAAGTAGCAGCTCAGTGCCTAGTAAGACATTAATAACAGCAGCAATAATAGCAACTAGCCTTTGTGAGTTCTTAGTGTGTGGCAGGCATTATTCCAAACACTTTGTTTCATTTATTTCTTACGTGATCTGGTGTGCTAAGTATTAGCCCTGTTTTATATTTGAGGAAATGGAATCATAGAGAGGTTAAGTAACTTGCCCAAGGTTATACAGCGAGTGGGAAGTAGATCCAGTATTTGAATCCAGGCAGCCTGACTCTTCTCCCTGCCTTCACCGCAGCCCTTAGGTTACACACTCTCTCACAACTTGTGACAAATGCTGTGATAGAGGTATTGTATATACACACAAAAGAGTGTGGGAAGCCCAGAGGAGCAAGTGACTAACAGTGCCTGGGAGAGCTGGGGGAGGCATTTCGGTTTCCCCCATAATTTTTTCTCAGATCTTGGGAGATAAAAAGTGGTTGCCTAATTCAGAAGTTAAGAGGTGGAAACATCAGTTAGTTCAACCCACTTATTTTTACAAACGAGGAAACCGACATCCAGAGAAGCATCAAACCAAAGTTTCACAGTGGGTTACTGGTGGAACTAGATGAAGACAATCGAGTCAAGGACCCTGACTTAATTGGTTATTCAATCCGCAAGCCCATAACGAGTGCTTACTGCTTGCTTTGCACTATAAAAGAGACAGGGCTACCAAAGAAGTCTAAATCTGGGGGGTAGGGGTGGGAATATTTATTTAGAGAATATTAAATGTAGCATAAAGCACAGGCTTAATGAAGCAAAAATCCAGGCAGTGTAGACACTGTAGACTAAGGATTAAGAGAGCTGTGTGTGGGTTGGGCTAGGCTGAGGTGGCTGGGGAGGGCTTCCTGGAAGGAAGAGTTGGGTAGAGGCAGAAGGGAACGAGGAGGGAGTAGTGGTCTTGACTTGGGGAAGGCTGGAGGAAAGGGGGCATTGTAGATGTCTGGGTCACCAGGGTGAGCACATGGAGTCTCACTGTTTGGCGGCTGGCTGAACAATAACTGGGCAGAGTTGCTTCATACTTGGCCAGTTACCTAGCATGAGGGCCTGTAGACAGAAGATTGCGCTCAGATGTAATCTAGCGGCAGAGCTAAGAACTACCATAATTTTGAAATAATGATGAGTGTAAATAATATTTTGAGATGCCTACAACAGTGTAATGTAATGTGAAAGTGTCTATCATTTCTTTTGGTGACAAAATCATAGGTCCTGTTGGTAATACTGTGGTTGGTTGCCCATAATATATAATAGAAGGAAATATTAACTTTCAGTAAAAGAATATTGGAAATAAAGATGCAATTTCCTTCCCATCCAAATTCACAGTCCCCTCTGAATTCTGTCCATGGTCTCCTTAGGAATGTGGGGCCTTCATGTTAAGAATGCCTGTTCTCTGGCAAGGAAGGGACGAGGTCTTGTTGAGGGGAATGGTTTCCTAGGGCTCCACAGGACTTGGGTTTTGAGCACAAAGAGGCCCCTCATTTCCTGCTGAGTAACTTGGAGATACGTTGCTTAATGACTTCACGGGCATGCTGTGGTACGTTTCCCTTTATGGGAAATGATACTCCAGGAAACCCAGCAGCTCTGGCTGTTAGACTTCTAGGGAAAGAGAAAGACACCAAACTGGGCTTCCAACAGAACTTTCCCTTTCTTTCTTTCTTTCTTTCTCTCTCTCTCTCTCTCTCTCTCTCTCTCTCTCTCTGGTTACTGCTGATAAAAAATACGAAATATTTTGGGGCACCTGGGTGACTCAGTTGGTTGAATATCCAACTTCAGCTCAGGTCAGGATCTCGTGGTTTGTGGGTTCAAGACCTGTGTTGGGCTCTGTGCTGACAGCTTGAAGCCTGGAGCCTGTATCCCCTCCCTCTCCTTGCCCCTCCCCTGCTTGCACTTTGTCTGTCTCTCTCTCAAAAATAAATAAACATTAAAAAAATATGAAATATTTAAGATATATAACAAACTATAAAGAATAATACATTGCATACCATGTGCCCAGGACACAGTTTAAGAAATAAAGTAATAACAATACAGAAATTTCTTTATTACCCCCAGGACACTTTGTATAAATTTCTAATGTAGCACATAACACATTGTATATGTTTGCTTTCTCCCAAGTGTAAGCTCTGTGGAAGAAGGGAGGAGGGATTGTCCTTTATTCATCTCTGTTTTTTTTGTGCCTAGCCCTAAAACCTATTTTAAAGTTTGTTGGAAAAAGTGGAATCTGGGCCTGTTTGAATGGCTCATAATTTCTCTCTTCCCTTCAAACCATCACATTCTTGGCTTTTCCTCAATCTTTGGGGGTGCTGCTCACCCAGGGTACTTGATATTTTCATCCATGCTCAGTACTGTTCATTCCTTTATAATCTATTTTATTTTATCCTCAACTTTGGAAGTTGGTAGGACTGTTTTTATTATTATGCCCTTTTTAAAGGTGACAAATTTACAGCTGAGAAACTTGTGTTCTTGGTCCTATATAGTTCTGACAGGATCAGAAGTATAACTCTGGGGATCTGTGTTCTAAGCCTTTACTGTTTTCTTTCTTTCTTTCTTTCTTTCTTTCTTTCTTTCTTTCTTTCTTTCATCAGAACATAATACCTGTTGATGTGTTCCTCACTGATCTGACACTCAGAGCCCTTTTAGCCTAAGTGGTCTGGCGATGGCTATATCAACATGGGTGTTTGAATAGTCTAGTCATATATCAGAAAGTACTGCTGTGGAGGCTGGTGGAGTCTACAATCTTAAGAACCATGCTATGCTGTTGGAGTCCTCTGTGTATGTGCTTGCCTTCCTCAGTATACCATAAGCTCCTCGGGGCTTAGGACAGCAGGTTCCTAGCACGTTGCTTAGCATGTAGTATACTTTGTATTTTATAAAGTTTGTAGAACTAAACTGAAGGGGATTTGTTTTCTGATTCTGATTCTCCTGTAGTTCACTAAGCTGGTTAGAAGTTGAAAAAATTTTCCTTGGAAAGGGTTAGCTAACGTTGAAGAAATAAGCTTCACTTACTTAGAAAGTTCACTGTTTTAGAATTTCTCACTCTTGGGGCGCCTGGGTGGCGCAGTCGGTTAAGCGTCCGACTTCAGCCAGGTCACGATCTCGCGGTCCGTGAGTTCGAGCCCCGCGTCAGGCTCTGGGCTGATGGCTCGGAGCCTGGAGCCTGTTTCCGATTCTGTGTCTCCCTCTCTCTCTGCCCCTCCCCCGTTCATGCTCTGTCTCTCTCTGTCCCAAAAAAAATAAATTAAAAACTTTGAAAAAAAAAATTTAAAAAAAAAAAAAAAAAAAAGAATTTCTCACTCTTTGTCTCTGTTAGGAAAAATCATCTAGATCAGTTTGGGTCCAGTAATAGCCTCATTTCACCTGGAAGAACTTTGTGTAGGATTTTAAAGGCACCAGACTCTTATCATTGCAGTCCTTAACAAGAGAATGCAGTTAAGAGTAGCTGGGAAACTGTCTAACTCCACAAGGACCCATGTGGAGTGGGGAGGAGAGGGTTGGCAAGTGAGTGGGTGGGGCTGGATAGAAGCCTAGATGTAGAGTGAGAGGATTGTCTCGGCTTTGCAGAAGGGTCTGAGTTGGCCACAGCCATCATACATAAATATCTGGATTTAGGGGGACTTTAGAATTCCAGCTCCTTTCCTTGCTAGCTGTGGATCTAGTGGAGGGCAGGTCATCTCATCTCTTTCAGCCTTAGTTTTTTCATTTGTAGAAAGAGAATAAATAACCTTAGTGAACAGATTTCTAGTGAGGATCAAATGAGATGACTTCTATACTGAAAAGGCTTCATAAACTCTAAAGTACTATGTAAGTAGGGATAGCTGGGGACTGAAAAGCCTCAGTCAGAATCCAGGTATCTACTCATGGTGTTGCCTCTCTAAGGGTAGTTGCTACCCTGAACCTGCTGGAGATCCATTCTTTACCCTGAGGTGTACCCATCAAATGTGTATAGGCTCAGGGTGTGGCCAAACTAGGCTTTTATTCAGGGTTTATTCTAGGCTAAGGGAAGCTGTTGATAGAATCTGGATGCTGGTATTTGACTTTATTTCCGGCCCATACCCCCTTCCTTTTATTGGGTGTAACCACTTCCCCAGCCCCACCTGCAGACTTGAAATGGCTGACCAGATGGGCCTGGTCCCCACCTGTAATGGTGCATAACAAATTATCCCCAAACTTAGAGGCTTAAAATAGTAAACATTTATTATCTCATGGTTTCTGTGGGTTCGGAATGTGGGTGTCACTTAGCTGGGTGCCTCTGGCTTAAGGTCTCTCATGAGGTTGCATCAAATTGTTGGGCTGCGGCTGACGTTCATTTGGGGGGAGAGCATTTGCAAGTTAATTTGCGTGTTTGCAGACCTTGGTCCCTTGCTACAGGGACCTTTCCATTGAGCTGCTTCATGACGTGGCAGTTGGTTTCCCCCAGGACAAGTGATCCAAGAGGGAGTGCCGAGGATGGAAATGACAGTTTTTTTACTGCCTAATCTTGCAGTTGATGTGTCATAGCTTCTGCCATATTCTATTTGTTAGAAGCAAGTCAGTCAGTCTAGTCCATACTCAAGGTGAAGGGCCTGCACAAGGGCACGAATACCAGAAGGATGGGATCACTGGGGCCATCTTAGAGGATGCCTGTGGTATCACCCTAGGGCCATCATCTTGGGAACAATGGCTTCTGGGTGCTATGCCCTCTTAGCTTTTCTTCGACTTCCTTTGCTTGTCTCCTAGAGTTTTGTGGAGTCTCTCTGTACTTCCTTTGATATTATATCTTCTTGGTTCACGCATAACTTCTTTGCTTTGACATGTAGAGTTGGCATGGCCCCTCCCTCTATATTCCTCCTGTGTCTTAGGCCCAATCCTAAAGTAGCTTTTTATCCTAGGTTCTAGCCCTGCCTCCCACCTCCTTGTTTGATATCTTCAGTTCTGAAGCCCATTTTACATCTACTGACCTTGGAGCCTTTACTGCCCCAGCTTGGCCTCAGAGAGCTAGACTTACAAGTGGCATTGAATTGGGACTTATACAATGACAGATGGAAAACTCACTCTGACCTTTTAGGATATTGGTGTTAGGTGCCAGGACTTAACATCCTACTGTGTCAAAGCTGAAGGGCTTTTAAGGACTATCTCTCCCCAACTCCTCATTTTACATATGAGAGGAATAAACTTGCTGAAGGTGGTAGCCAAGGCTAGAATCTAATTATGTCTGATTCTCCTTCATGTGCTGTTTCTACTCTGTTGTGGAGTCTTTCTACCCTAGTGCAGCCAGTTTGGATTGTTAGAGGTCTGAGACCTATACAGAGGAAAACCAGAAAGTGGTTCACAATGTTGTATTTTGTTTACAGAAATTGGGCTGGGCAGAATTGGGAGTATTCAAAAGTCAATGTCAAGCACTGCTTCTGAGGAGTTTCCCCGTACAGCTAGAGAGCTTTCACATAAGGCAAGGAAAGGAGCCAGTAATACCTGTGGCATTTGGTGACTAATATCTGCATTCTGTACCACTCCCTTGGCATCTCAGTTCAGAGCAAGAGAAATCTCTGTCTCTTGGGATGTACAGAGCAGGCTCCCTGAAGGGGGAGCATCAGAGAGCTTTAGTGCATGTCTCACCATTGTTAGGCCCAGCTGCTTTCATAATGTATGGACTTGGGGCCTCCACAGCCAGGGTAAATGTATCTAAAACTTTGTGTGGTTACTTGTGGCCACCTGGAAGGTGCCAAGGGCATTCTTTGGGCACTGAGAATTTGACAAAATCTCGCCTACGTTGGCGCAGCTTGCTGGGGCAAGCAGACTTGTGCAGAGATGGCTATGGCCCTGTAATGTTTGTCAGAGTGGAGCAGATTTATTTCATGAGAGGCCGCGCAAAGAAAAACCTCAAACCAGCCATCAGTGTTGTACTTTTGTTTTCTGCTGGGGAGCTTGGAATAGAGATGGTGTAGGCTCTGAAGACCCTCTGTGGGTGGTGGTCTCCTTCCTGACCTAGGGTTCTGGTCCCAGGACATTTTGCCTACTTCGTCTTCCTCTGTTCCTCTCTCTGTCTCTTGGCCCAGCCACACTTTTTCCTTTATCCTGGTCTGCAGGACACACCTTCTACTGCCTCTCTTTCACTTTCCCTTCTGCCCTTGTACTCTCTTCTCAGACTGCCCCTCCCTCTCCTCCTTTCTTCCTACCTAGCCTCTTAGTCCTCTGTGAAGGGTTCCCTGACATTAGTGCTAGCCATGAGTTCCTTCTCATCTCTGATCAAGCTGGTAGCACTTGCTATCTGCAGTACTCTGTGCACTTCACACCCTGCTCATGCCTCTTAAAGCAAGAGATAGCCCGATGTAGAAGCAAGAGCGCTGGGCTCTGGCTTAAGTCCTTACTGGCTGTGTGACCCAAACTACTTGAGAAATGAGGTTAAAAGAGAGTTAACTTATATGAAAGGGTTGTATAGATTTTAAAGCCATTTTTTTTGTTTTTGATTTTTTTGTTTTGTTTTGTTTTGCATATTTTCCTCTCTCTTGAGGACAAGAGCCATGTCTGTTTTGTTGACCGTAGTACCTATCCTTAGTATCTATCACTGTGCTGGTCAGAGAGTACGTGTCCAATAGACATTTATTGAATAAATGAATGGATAACAATGAGTTGATCCTTGGGTTGAGTGGACATGAAGGGAGAGTTCTGAGTAAACTGACATCAGTTTCTGTGAAAAGTTTAGACAAGAGTGCTCTGAGATGAGGGCTAGAATGCACATGGTGGGTTTTCTGAGGAGTTCTGTGAGCGTTATTTCTTTGCAGACTAGTACTTTATCCCTATTTATTGAGCACCTACTGAAGCTGTGCTCAATGACAGCTATTAGTTATTCTGGGAGATGGTTTGGCCCTTGACTGTGGATAGCAGTTTTTATTTGCCACATCAGTGGCTACCCTGAGCAGCTGGCTGTGGGGGGAGTGCATATGGGCCGCGCTCAGACAGGGCCAACAAGAGACCTGTGGACAAGGCTTCCTTGGGTCCTGCTGTCCCTGTCTTTTGGTTCCACATAGGTTTACCTCAGTTCAAACTTGAGGCAGCCACATGAACAGAATAACTTTAATTGCTTTTCTTAGCCTGCTTGGGGAATTGAGGAGACTTCTTTCCTGCTGGGCTTGTTGCATAGCAGGGAGGTAGGATAGTCTGGTAAGATGACTGGCTTTTTAAATGTTATCTCTGATTCTGGAGCTCCCTGGGCCTCCGAGAACTCCAGCCTGAGCAGACATCACACCAGCTTTCCTTCAGGGCATTCAGGAAGCGCCTCTAGGGACACTTGGTGGAGGAAGCAGAGGTGTAAGAGAGATAGCTGTGCTGCCAGCATGGCCCAGTGAGGACACATCTGTCCCTTGCCTCTGTTAGCCACATACACTGAGCTCCTGGCTGCCTTGTGTGGAGTTCTGGCCTACGTTAATGATCAGAAATCTCACGGGCAGGGAGGCAGGCAAGCTTCCAAATCTCATATGCTTCTGATTCTCTCTCTCCAGGGTGATTTGGTAGCTCTGCTCCTGCTCAGCCTCTCTGGGTTATCTCAGGCCTCTCAGGAAGCTCTCAGAACTCTCATCACTACAGTGTATGTTAAAACAAATGTGTCCACGTTTGCCAAGTTCCCAGAGCCAGCATCTAAAATGTAGTGGCCAGGGTGACGGGTGCCCTTCAGGTAGAATACATACACAGGTTAGAATGCAGTCCATGTGTGTGTGTGTGTGTGTGTGTGTGTGTGTGCGCGCGCGCGCATGGGTGTTGGCCGGGTAGCCAAGCTTGTGGAGGTTTGTTTCAAGTAACTTTTGCTGACAAGGGCAAAGTTCACTGGAACTCATACTTCATATTGCGGAAGAGATAAATATGTAATTAAGACAACTCAAATAACTTCAATGATAAGAATGATGATGATAGCTACTATTCATTGAGCACCTGTTGTGTTCTGGGCTCTGGGCTAAGTGTTTTACATCTGCACAATACTTAAAGGTGAATATTTTTCTCATTTTGTAGATAGGGAGACTGTAGCTCTGAGAATTTAAGTGATTTTCCCAAGGTTATTAAGCCAGGATTTGAATTTAGGTTTATCTGACCCAAAGGCCAATGATGTTTCTATTTTAGTTTAATAACTTGTGGGGAGGGGAAGAAACCGCTATATGAATTGAGATAGGTGCATTTGGATTTACAAATGTATAGTTTCCCAGATGGTTAGTGGCATAAGTTTGTTCTGTCATCTAAGTGCCCTGGAAGAAACGGGATTAGGAATTTGGAGGTGAGGAAGGGAATGAGAGGGTGTATTTCACTTATAAATCCTGAATGGGAATATCACCCTGGTGAAGTATACTGCTACCGAGTGGTGTGTATTCAGTCTGTATCTTCCCAAACTAGCATTATGGTTGAGATCTTCTGGATATAAGCTTTGGGACAAAGTCTGTATCTTTGTAGTCTTCTTTATTTCTTCAGGCAACATTTAACATGTATGTCATATGGTATATGACAGTTCCTGCCAGTAGAAGTACTGTGTATAATACGGAAGTTAAGATATGCATTGATACTTTTCCTTATTATAATAAGAGCTCCTATTTATTGAGTACCTGCTCTGTACTAGGACTGGGCTATATACTTTCAAGTACGGGATCTTGTTTAATCCTCACAATGGGTCCCCCATTTTATAGTTTATTGTGCAAGGTAATCCAGGTTCAGTGCCCTGTGAATGATACTGATGGTCCTTTTGGAAAGTGAGATAAAGGAAGCTTTGTGGAGGTGGGAGCAGCTTAGTGGCTCTTTGGGTACTTTAGGCAGAAATATAAGGTAGGTTGAGGCAGGCATTCCATGTGTAAAGGCATGGAGTGAAAAAAAGTAGTTTTTTTTTTTTTTTTTTTTTTAAGGGGGGGTGCAGGTGAGTGAGGGAGAGAGAATCCCAGGAGGGGCAGAGAGAGAGAGAGAGAGAGAGAGAGAGAGAGAGAGAAGTGGGGTTTACCTGAAGTGGGGCTCAGTGGGACTCAGACTCATAAACCATGAGATCATGACCTGAGCCGAAGTCACATGCTTAACGACTGAGCCACCCAGGTGCTCCAGAAAAAAGTAGTCTTTAGGGGACATTAGTTAGTCCAGATTGGCTGGAGAGTAGCATCTATGAAGGAGAGTACTATAAAATTAGGCATAAAAGATTGAGGAAAGATGAGGGAAGGCCTCAATGCCAGGCTAAAAAATTTAGGCTTCACTTTGTAGTCAATAAGTTGTTCTTGCAGGTTTTGACCAAGGGAGGACATGACCTGAGCTTTGCTTTAGGAAGATTAATCTCACAGTGTGTACACAATGTACTGATAGGGGTGAGGTTGGACGCAGGGAGCCCAGATAGAGGAGACTTTGCAATTGTTCACGAGAAGGGATTAGGGTCTGCATTGTGGATGTAGAATCAATAGGACTTACAGTTTAGGGGGAGGGAGGGAAGGAAAGAGAAAAGTCAGAGGTATGTCCATGTTTTGAGTTTGGGTAATGAGGAGCCTGGTGGTGCCATTATCATAAAATACATGGCAGTCAGAAGGAGGGTCAGTGCTAGGGGGTGATGAATGACGGGGGTAGTTGACTCTATTTCAAGTGCTGGGCAAGGCGCTTCGCTTCACAGTACTCCAGGAACCAAAGACTTCTTTTCTCTACACACTTGTTTCAGATCTGTCCATTTTATAGATGAACTCTCTGGTGCCTAAAGAAAACGATTTGCCTAAGGTTACACAGTGACTCCTTGGTGGATTCTGAGTCTGAGAACCTAAGTTTCTTGTTTTTTAGCTATTAAGCATCCTAACAAAGCTGGGCTTTCACTGTAGGAAAAGTAGAGAGTCTTGGAGATAGAAAAATCTGGGTTCAACTCCAGGCTTTGCCATTTTCTGCTTATAAAATCTTGAAAAGTTTCCCTTTTCTCTCTGAGCCTTAGTTTCCAAATTTGCAAAAAAAAAAAAGGAATATTAATCTCTACCTTATGGAGGCTACGGAAGATAAGGTACTTAGTAAAACTCTTAGGTGCTGTGTGAGGGTACTATTCCAGGATAATGGCGGGGGTGGAGCCCATGTATATATTGAGTATTTTGGCCAAATGAGAGCAGACTTAAACTCACAGTTTTTCATGGAAGGTCTTCTTTCACTTTAGGCTGTCCTAGTCTGCCCACTTGTATTTGGGCTTTCTGGTCTGGGAACGTGCCAAGTTTTCCATAGTCCTGTATCTCCACTTTTCTAGTGGGAAATAAATTTATTACTGAAAGAACACTGAGTGATCACATCCTATCAGCTGTTCTTGGCCTGAGAGAAGATGAATACGACCCACTTTGCCCCAGGGTCTTCTGCCAACCTTCTGCTTCTGCTGGTTTAAGATGTTGGGGCAGAGTGATAGCTGAATTTTAGGCTATGCTTTGGGAGAGACTCCTGCTAGACCAGGGTAAGCCCTGGGAACAGAGGTACTAGGGTGTAGCTACTGCTCAAAGCTAGTGCTTGGAGTCCTCTTGTGGTCATCTCTTTGGTTTAGTTTATATGTTCCCGAGTCCTCTTGAGAAGGGGGAGTAAGCTGCTTGTGTACTGTCAGGTAGCAGATCTGTGGTTATGAAGCTCTCTGTCATGGAAGCGGGCCTGAAACTGGCCATCTTGTCTGATGTCTTGTCACACACCCTCTGAGAGAGTAGAGGGAGAACGCGAGATTTTCTGATTAATAAAATGGCTGCTTCTTGTTTTGTAGCTTTGTCTTTAAAAAAAATTTTTTTTTAATATTTATTTAATTTTGAGAGAGAGAGAGAGACAGACAGAGCATGAGCAGGGGAGGGGCAGAGAGAGAGGGAGACAGAGAATCCAAAGCAGGCTCCAGGCTCTGAGCTGTTAGCACAGAGCCCGATGTGGGGCTCGAACTCACGAACTGGGAGATCATGCCCTGAGCTGAAGTCAGCCACTTAACCAACTGAGCCACTCAGGTGCCCCTTTGTAGCTTTGTTTTAAAGTATTTTCTTTTCACTTATTTCCCTTGAACCTTTATTTCTTTTTCTTCCCTCTTCCTAGCTTGGTTCTCTTGAGTCTCCACAGTTTTCTTTATGGAATATGTACTTTAATAAAAAAGAACACCAGGGGCACCCAGGTGGCTCTGTTGGTTGAACATCCGACTCTTAATTTTGGCTCAGGTCATGATTTCACAGTCTGTGGGTTCAAGCCCCACGTCATGCTCAGCGCTGTCAGCTTGGGATTCTCTCTCTCTGTGCCCCCTCCCAAATAAATAAATACAACTTAAAAAAAAAAAAAGAACACTAGACTAGGAATTAAGTAGTCATAATTAACATGGGTTGTGATACTCTTGACCATTCTAGGCCTCTGTTTCCCCATACCAGGTATTTTGGGGTTAATAGACCCTATCTCACAAGGTTGATGTGTACAGATCTTATGAAATAATGTGACAAGTCTTACACAAATGTGAGCAATTTATTATTAGTTTTACTTTGAATTGTCTGGTCATCTGTATAATTCCTGTCTCCTTACTACCCTATGTCCCCTAGGTTCTCACTTTTCCTTATGACCTTGCTTTTTCACTCTCAGTGACAACAGGAAAACTTGCAAGGGAGAAGAGCCAGAGCCTTTGGGAAACGTAAAGTTTGTTGTTTTTCAAGTGTAACATCTTGTCATTAACTTGAACTTTACCCCTTCGTGCCTCAGTTTTCGTATTTGCCTCCTGGTTTACCATGTAGCTCAATTCTTTGGAGTCTTGAAGTCATTTCCATTTTGGAGAATCTCCTTTAAAATACAAGCATGACTGGGGTGAGGTTACCCCAGAACTGAGAATCCAAACTAGCCTTTGCTAGCTTTTTGGGTGTGGATCAGCTAGGGTATAGCTACTGGGAGAATGAGTCACAGTAGGACACTGGGGTGGAGGACTGGAGCCTGGCAAGAAGGCAAGGCTTAGTTTACTGATGCTGGAAGGGTGTCAGGGCCTCAGGGCATACTTGATACTGCCTCTCTCACAACCCACACCCAACTGCTCTTCCTGAGCTGAGTGAGTGCCTATACACTCAGCCAGGAGTTAGAGCTTGGTGAGGCCCGATTCCCCCAAGAATTCAGGGCTGGAAATTAGGGCACTTGAGCAGATCTAATTGGATGAACCGGGTGAAGGGCAGAGGCTTTCCCTGGGGGCTCCTTTTAATCTCCTGTGGTTATAGACTTTTAAGGTTGGACTAATTAAAATGTTGGCAGCTGGACTCAATCCTTTCCTTGCACTAGTACCAGAAGTTGGCACAGGGCTGTCTTTGCGGGGAGCTGAGGAGTGGGTTTCCATTTCCTCATCTAACTAGATGCATAACCATGTGGTGTTTGTCCAGAATGGGTTGCCACATGTCTTGTGGTGGAGAGAGATATAGGCTGAGACCTGGATCCGGATATGCCTGGATTTGTTACTCTCTTGACTCCTGAGATGTCCTTTCAGGTTGACTCTCTGTTCTGTTAACCCCCAAAAGGCTTTGCTCTGTTAGCTGGAAAGTAATTTTCATTGTCTTGGGGCATCCCTCCCTGATGTGTGTTCCTGTTCTAACCAGAAAAAGGGAGAAAGAAAGGATAGTTATTAATTCCCACCATGCACCAGGTTGGAGCTAGTGTTTTACATAGCTGTCTTTTGACAGCTGTCTGTCCATTTTACAGATGAAGAGATACTCATGAAAGGAAAATAATTTGCCTGATTGTCATTATAGCCTGTAAGCACCTGCACCAGAATTCAAATCCAGGTCTCTCCCAAAGCCACTGGTTACCTTCCTAAAGAGGCACATATGATTTTATACCCTCCTATGCTTCCACGCTGAGCTGATTTCCTACCTCCAGAAAGACTTCTTCAGTTTCTGTAGTCCCAATTATTTTCTTCGCCTGCATTTCCAGAGCCTTCTGCCCCTCTCTCTAATCTGGCTAATATTCATGAGGCATGGATACAGACACACACACACACACACACACACACACACCCCTACCCATTTGACTACTACCACTTCTGCAAGGGGTAGCACTCAGGATGTGTTTGTTAGAGAACTGAATGAAGTTATAGTGTTAGAATTTTAGGTATTATGACAAACTGGTAAAGGGAAAGGTTTTGGGCAGTCTTGGCTAGATCTCTGAAACAGGCCAAGCCTGAGTCTGAGTCTTCTTGATTTGCTCAGAGTGTGCTATGTTCTACCAGATGCAGCAGAGCCTTTTACGTAGGATGTCTTTTGGGTTCCTGGAGTGCAGGCATCTGTTCCCTTCGGTAATTTTCTTTGGCATCTGGCTTTAGAGTTTGTTTCTTTCTTGTAGTTTCCTTGCAATGAATAAAGTTAGAACAACGCTACCTGGAGTAAGCAGAATGACAAAGCCCTCAGCCTGGCCTTAGTTGCTGAAATATACCTGTTGGCTGTGAGAGGGGTGGGAGTAGGGGATGGAGGTATGGGGTTGGGTTATTTTTGCAAAGAACATACTCAGTTATTAACCTGCATTTGAGGCTTCTGCTTTCTGCAACCTTTACCTAATGGTATGTGTCACTTCAGAGGCTAAAGTCTTTCCTAAAACAGGCAAGCCTGTAAAAGCATTTTCATAAGTTGAATTATGTCTCTAATTTGAAAAAATTATAAAAGTATTTTCAGGGCTTTTTCTATACATATAGCATATATGCTTAGTGTTTCATACCAAAGGTCCTTTGGGGGATAAATGGCAAATTAGAACATAACAAAAAACAGTTAAAACACCTTTAATGGGAAAAGTAACAAGGTATTAGTAACAATCAAAAATAAATACCATGATAGGATGAAATGCAATGGTTTTTCTTTATCTCTTCTGTTTTGATAATATGGGAAACCTGAAATCGCTTATTCAAATAGAATGGTCTAGATAGTAACATGACATCCTTTTGTTTTCTCCAGTGTTGAGAATAGATTATAAGATGTTCTTAGGTGAAGGGGAGGAGAACACACTCGGGACCAGGGAGAACTGTGCTTTAGCTCAGCTACAGTTCTCAATTGTGTATAAGGACCCAAGAAACTAGTAACTAAACTTTCTGATGTCTGTTTGTGAAATGGGAACAATATGTACCTTGTTTAAATTTATGAGGATTAAATAAGATAATGTACATAAAGTGTTTTGTAAACTCTGAAGTTCTACTCGTGTCAACTCATTGCCACCACTATAAGGAAGCCTTTGGTTTAAGCCTTTGGTTTAAGCCGTAGGTGTGAAGAAGGATGTGGAACTGATGAATAAATAACAATGCTGTTTGGGCAGCCTCTGAGAGGAATTCTTGTGAGGTGAGGGCAAAGACCACATTCATTCCTTTAATACATACCTGTCAAGTCCTGCCTGGCAGAGGGGAAGAAATACAGAGATCTCTTATCTGCTTATTAAATATGTGGTGTGCTAAATATGGAGGCAGCTTTGTTCAGGAATGAAATCTCTATAAAGACAGGGGTTCTCGCCTGTCTTATACACTGCTGTATATTCACCCAAGACTAGTGCGTGGCACATAGTAAGCTCTCAATAAGTAACTGTCGAAAGAATTTTGACAATTTTGGAATCAGGCAGACTAGGTTCATATGTGGGCTCTGCCCTTTACCAGCCCCTTTCCTGATCAACTTGTCTGATCTTTCTGGTGCTCAGTTTCTTCATTTATAAAATGGGATGATGATTAGCTATCATACAGGACTATTGGGAGGATTAAAAACATTGAAAAATTTGGGGAGTGTGGGTGGCTCAGTCAATTAAGCATCTGACTCTTGACTTTGGCTCATGTCATGATCTCATGGTTTGGGAGTTCGAGCCCTGCATCTGGCTCTGTGCTGACAGCACAGAGCCTGCTTGGGATTTTCTCTCTTCCTCTCTCTCTGCCCCTCCCTTGCTCCTGCTCTGTCTCTCTCTCTCTCTCTCTCTCTCTCAAAAATGAATAAACATTAAAAAAAATTTAAAAATTTAACAAATTTTGTAGAAATTCTAGTAAGTGCTCTATGAAAGATGATTTTCCCTTCCTGATTTACAAAGTGTGATGGAAGTACAGGGGCAAAAGCACATCTTCTTGGGGAAGCGTAGCCAGTGGCTTCAGATGTTTGGTGTGACCATATCTTCCTAATGCATAAGATGAGAGTTACTGGTGTTATTTCTTCACAAAAGGAATTCCCTGGGATTGAGCAAGGATGTTAGAATTAATATGTTTTGCTTCTCTGCATTTCCCATGGTCTTGGTAGGAAGGCTGGCTCTTATCTCTCAAGGCAAGGTAACTTTGGTGCTACAGGTTTATGCAGAGGCTGTTTGCAGAAAAAGCAGCTTCCACTGGAGAGTCTGGACTCACCTGATTTGGATTAGGCTTTTATAGCCAGCCATCACCCCCCCCCCCCCCCCACCATGCCCCACCTCGATAATTGTTAGTTATAGCTTTGAAAGCGTGTACTCAGCTTGACTTCTGTTATGGATCAGTTGTAAATTCTCCCAGGACTTGGAGCAGAGCATGTTTGCTTGGGTTAATTAGGTATTTATGAGTTGACCTTTACTAGTGAAAACCTAATTTTTTCCTCATGCCTGAGTGACTCCAGCAGGCTGAGGGCCTTGTTCTGAGACATTCCCGGGACCTTTGGAAATTGCCACAGGTTTGCCGTCTCTTGTCACACGTGCACAATGCCCGTGGGATCTATCTGCCCCTAGGTAAGGGTGCCCAGCATGCTCCCTTTTATCGTATGGTTTTAAGACACTGCAAATACCACTCTCCTGTCTTTCATCATCATTTTAGCCTTCAGGGCTTTCTCTTCTGGTTTGGTTTCTTGGGAGAAATTGTCAGGCCATCAGGTAGAAAGGGCTTCTTGCTTGTGAATTGGAGCCACTTGGCAAGAAGTGGGTAAAGAGTATCTTCCCGGATGGGAGTGGTCAGGCACTGGGTAAGTTAGTTTGGGGGTTCAGTGAGCCTGCTGACTTCTAGAGTCAGCACGTGCCCTAGCTATGTCCTCAGTGCCCTCCTTCTGGAGCTGAGCATTGTCACAAGGGAGATCTCAAATGTGGGCCTGAGAAAAGGGAAAGGGAGGAGGGTTAAGGAAAGGAGATAAGGGAAGAAAAGGGAACTTTGCTGAGCTGATGCCTCCTGCTAGGTGCTTTAGATCAGTTATTTCCTTTAATCTTCACAACAAGCTTGTGAAGTTTACTGATGAGGGAAAGTGAAGCCCAGAGAGGGTAAGCAACTTTTCAAGGTCACAGTGGCAGTAAATGATAATGGTAATAGATATCATCTGTTGTATGTTGGGAAGGCACACACCAATTCTCTTTCTTTAATGTACTTTATATAATTTAGTGCTCACTACCATCCTATGAAAGATTCTTATTATTTCTGTATTGCAAATGAGGAAAGTGGAAATTAGCTTTGGTTACTTCATGAACGCCACTCATCTAGCAATAGCAGTGCGGGGATTTGAATCCAGACTCCTGTGATTAGAAAGCTTGTTCCTTGATGTTCACGTCACTGCAGACAGAAGAGCTAGGACACCAGTGCACAGTCATGAAAGCACGGTTCATGTCTTTATCTCTCCCAGTATCTCCATAAGCTATGATAGTGCCTACCACATTGTTAGTGCTCAGTAAGTGTTTGCTGTGAAATCCAGCTCTACTCTCTCCTATTGCTCCCTGTGGCCAACTGCATCCTGCCCTTGGCCTGACTGTCTTCTCTCCACAGTCTGGCCTTACCTAACTACCCACTGTGTCCTCCCTGCCCTCCCAGCACACAGCATCTGATCCAGCACCGCTGCTGTCCTGCTGCTTCACCCCCTTTGCCCTGGCTACACACTTATTCTGCCATCATCCTTCAGTCCTGTCCATTCTTTTCTATATAGTTTCTCTGAAGAATCCCAGAGACTTCCCCTTTCGAGACTATAATCTTCCGGATCTGTATCCTATAATTAGGCACCTAATTATCTGCTGTTTCACCTTATAATTGTTTCATGGACATTAATCTTCTCTCCAACCAGCTAGTGGTAATCATATCATCATGACTCCGCAGTTGGTTTGTGCTTTGCACTTTACAAAGCACCCTTCTGTTGAAGATGCATCTTTTTGCTCATCACACCCATAGGAAATCTGTGAGATGTGATAGTAGGGGATTATTATTTCTGTACTATAGCAGAAAAAACAAATGCAAAGAAGGCAGGTAACTTCTCAAGGTCATATAACTAATTAGGGGCAGAACTGAGACTATGTCTCAGGTCTACTGATTTCTGGCTTAGTGTTTTATTTGCCATGCCTTCCATATTAGTATTTTTCCCTCGCATTTCCTGGAACCCTACCTCCAAGGGCCATCTAAGGCAGAACATCTACATTTGGGTTTTCAGGAGGCTTGCTTGGTGACCTGGGGAATGATGGAGTAGGCCAGATAGCAGTCTCAGGTACTTCTCAGAGGTGTCTCAGAGGTTGCTACTGTCTGAGAGAGGTTTTGACCCTGTGGCTGCCAGGATTAATGTTAAACTGAGAAGAACTGGTTTATTTTGAGTGGTCAGAACATTCTCTCATAGACATTCAAGAAATAGGGAAGGATGTATGATGCTGGGCAATTTCACGTTGTGGCAATGGCATGAGCTTTGGGAGCAGGCAGATTAGAGTTTAAAATCTGGCTTTGCTATTGTTTATTAGCCTCATGGCCCTGGAGAAACCATTAATCTTTATGAGTTTTATGGCTATTGTGAGAATGTATTTAAGGGCCACATAATGGCCCTTAATAGTACCACATAATGTACCATATGGGGCATTCATCTTTGTTTTTTCTTTTTAGTTGAGGTGAAACTCACATAACATAAAATTAACCATACACATCTACAACTCAGTGGCCTTTAGCCCATTCACAATGGTGTGTAACCACCATCTCTGTCTAGTTCCAAACCATTTTCATGCCCCAAAGGGATCCCATACTTGTGAAGCAGTTGCTCTACTTCACCTGGTGGCTGCCAATCTGCATTCGGTCTGTACGGATTTACCTGGTCTGGATATTTCATATGAATGGAATCATGATAAATGTTACCTTTTGTGTCTGGCTTTTTTTCGCTTAGCATAATATTCTGGAGGTTCTTTTGTGTTAAAGCATGTAGCATGTATAATGAAGCAGTACTCCATTCCTTTTTATGGGTAGCTAAGATTCCATTGTATGTATGTACCACAGTTTGTTTACTCATCTCTAGGTGGATACCTGTTACCGTCTTTTTTTTTTTTTTTAATTTTTTTTGGTGTTTATTTATTTTTGAAGAAGAGAGCATGAGTGGGGATGAGGCAGAGAAAGAGGGAGACACGGAATCTGAAGCAGGCTCCAGGCTTTGAGCGGTCAACACAGAGCCCGACGCGAGGCTCGAACTCACAAACAGCCAGATTGTGACCTGAGCTGAAGGGAGACACTTAACCCACTGAGCCACCCAGGCACCCTGACTGGCTGTTTCCATCTTTTGGCTGTTGTCAATAGTGCTGCTGTGAACATGTGTATACATGTAGTTGTTTAAGTACCTGTTTTCAATTCTTTGGGGTATATTCTAGGAGTAGAATTGCTGGGTCATACGGTAATTTCATGTTTAAGCTTTTGAGGAACTGCCAAGCTGTTTTCCAAAGTAGCTGTACTGCTTTACACTCCCTCCAGCAATGTGCAAGGGGTCCAATTTCTCCACATTTTAACATTTGTTATTTTCTAGCTTTTTTTTTTTTTTTTTATTATAGCCATCCAGGTGGGTGTCAAGTGGTATCTTATTGTGGTTTTGATTTGCATTTGTCTGATGACTAATGATATTGTCTTTTCCTCTGCCTCTTGGCTATTTGTATATCATCTTTGGAGAAATGCCTATTCAAATTCCTTGTCCATTTTTTAATTGGGTTTTGTCTTTGGTCGAATTGTGTAATGGTTAATTTTATGTGGGCTGGACTAAGGGATGCCGAGATAGCTGATGAAACATTATTTCTGGGTGTGTCTGTGAGGATGTCTTCAGAAGAGATTGTGGATCAGTAGACTGAGTAAAGGAGACCATTCTCACCAGTATCAGTGGGCATCATCCAATCTTCTGAGGGCCTGAATAGAACAAAAAGGGGAGGAGGATGAACTTGTTCTCATTGCTGGAGCTGAGATATCCATTGTCTCCTACTTTTGTACATCGGACCTGCTCATTCTCAGGCACTTAGACTTGGGCTAGGACTTACACCATCACCCTGCCACTCCGCCCAGGCCTCTGGACTTGGTCTGAATCACACCAGCAGCTTTCCTGATTCTCTGCAGATGGCAGATGGTGGGACTTTTTGGCCTCCATAACCATGTGAACCAATTCCTGTAATAAATTTCCTCTGGTATATCTGTATCTGTCTATATATATATATATATATATATATATATATATATATATCACTCTTGCTCTCTCTCTGTACCTATTAGTTATGTTTCTCTGGAGAACCCTAATTAATACAAATTATAAGAGTTCTTGTTATATTCTGAACACTGGACATCCATTTTTTTAAAAAAACATTATTTTGTGGGGCGCCTGGGTGGCTCAGTCAGTTAAATGTCCAACTTCAGCTTGGGTCATGATCTCATGGTCCATGGGGTTGAACCCTGCATCAGGCTCTGTGCTGACAGCTCAGAGCCTGGAGCCTGCTTCAAATTCTGTGTCTCCCTCTCTTTCTGCCCCTCCCTTGCTCGTGCTCTGTGTCTCTCTCTCTCTCTCAAAAATAAAATAATTAAAAAATTAAGAAATGTTCTTTTTTGTTGTTGTTTTTTATTGTTTTTTATTGTTTTATTGTTGTTGTTTTATGTTTATTTATTTTTGTGAGAGAGAGAGAGCACACACGGGTGAGTGAGCAGGGAGGGGAAGAGAGAGAGAGACACAGAATTTGAAGCAGGCTCCAGGCTCTGAGCTGTCAGCATAGAGCCTGACATGGGGCTTGAACTCACAAACTGTGAGATCATGATCTGAGCCGAGGTTGGATGCTTAACTGACTGTGCTACCTAGGCACCCCAAGAAACATTCTTTTGGGGCAAACCTTCCTTGACTCAAAAATCACTCACTCGGCTTTACATCCAGATGGCCAACTGACACATGAGAAAATGTTCAACATCACTCCTCATCAGGGAAATACAAATCAAAACTACAATGAGATACCACCTCTCACCTGTCAGAATGGCTAACATTAACAACTCAGACAACAACAGATGTTGGCGAGGATGCAGAGAAAGAGGATCTCTTTTGCACTGCTGGTGGGAATGCAAACTGGTGCAGCCACCCTGGAAAACAGTATGGAGGTTCTTCACAAAATTAAAAATAGAACTACTCTATGACCCAGCAATTGCATTACTAGGTATTTATCTAAGGGATACACGTATGCTGTGTTGCAGGGGCACATGCACACCAACGTTTATAGCAGTGCTATCGACAATAGCCAAAGTATGGAAAGAGCCCAAATGTCCATCGATGGATGAATAGATAAAGCAGATGTGTATATATATACAATGGAGTGTTACTCGGCAATCAAAAAGAATGAAATCTTGCCATTCGCAACTATGTGGATGGAACTAGAGGGTGTTATGCTAAGTGAAATTAGCCAGTCAGAGAAAGACAAATATCATTATGACTTCACTCATATGAGGACTTTAAGATACAAAACAGTTGAACATATGGGAAGGGGAGCAAAAATAGTATAAAAACAGGGAGGGAGACAAAACATAAGAGACTCTTAAATAAGAATACACAGAAGGTTGCTGGAAGGGTTGTGGGTGGGGGGATGGTCTAAATGGGTAAGGGGCATTAAGAAATCTACTCCTGAAATCATTGTTGCGCTATATGCTAACTATGTTTCAGAGGAGCACATGCCCCTTAACTAACCTGGATGTAAATTAAAAAATAAAAAAAAATGTATATATATAAATCACTCACTCATCTTTAAATATACCTAGATCTTTTATGTCTCTCAGCCTTTGATCATACTTTTTCTTTTGTCTGGAATATCCTTCCCTTATTCTGGTGGCTGAAATTATAATTGTTCTTCCAGGCTCAGATCAACTGGTACCTCCTCTGAGAAGCTATATTAACCCCTTTCTCCTCCTTATTCCATTAGTTAGGTGCTCTTGACTATGAATATCTCTATAATGGTATACTTTTTTTATTGTTTGCTTCAAACCACTAGGTTGTATTTCTAGAGTCAGGGATTATATTTTGATTTATTTCTGTCCTTATCATCTAAATGGCTTGGCGTATAGTGGATGTTAATAAATGCTGAATGAAACGAGCATAGACTGGAGTTTTGAGTGTAGAGTGGAGGTTTGCTTGGCAGAAATGGTATAGAGGGGATGAGTTGGGAGTTGTACCATTTATTCATTCATATAGTATTAAGACCTTACTCTGTGCCAGGTACTCTGTTAGGTACTTGATATGCAGTGGACAATAAGAATAATAGTTTCTGTTGTCTTATATTCAAGTAGGAGGATAGGCAATAGATAAGTAGACATGTAATATAGTTTCATGTAATAGTAAGTTCTAGAAAACAAAATAAAGCAGGACAACGTGTTACAGAGTGATGGGGGTGCTATCTTAGGTAGGATGGTCAAAGAAAGCTCTTTTTAATGTTTTTTAAAAAAATTTTGTTAAAGTTTATTTCTTTATTTTGAGAGAGAGAGAGAGTGTGCGAGAGCACATGAGTGGGGGAGGGGCAGAGAGAGGGAGAGAGGGAGAATCCCAAGCAGTCTTGGCCATCAGTGCACAGAGCCCGATACGGGGCTCGAACCCACGAAACTGTAAGATCATGACCTGAACTGAAATCAAGAGACAGACACTTAACTGACTGAACTACCCAGGCACCCAAAAAATGCTTTCTTAAATGGTGAGTAGCATGATGCTTGGCTCTATGTTTTCTAAGTCAAGAGAATGAATGAGCAGTATGGGAGCCAGCCAGATGTTTTCAACACCTGGAAGTCCCTAGGTATTGTACATGAATGTTTATAGTAGCATTATTTATGGTAGCCAAAAAGTGGAGACAACTCAAATGTCCACTGAGTGATGAATAAACAAAATGTGATATATCCATATGATGGAATATTATTCAGCCATAAAATGGAACAAAGTACTGATACATGCTACAACATGGATAAACCTTGAAAATTTATGCTAAGTGAAAGGCAACATATTATGTGATTCCATTTATGAAAATGTCCAGAATACGCAAATCTGTAGAAACAGAAAGTAGATTAGTAGTTGCCAGGGGTTGGGGGAAGGGGTTATGTGGAGTGACTGCTAATGGGTATGGGGTTTATTTTTAGGGTGATGAAAATGTTCTGAAGTTAGATTGTGGTGATGGCTGTATAACGTTGTGGATATGCTAAAAGCCACTGAATTGTACACTTTAAAAGGGTGAATTGTATGGCATGCAAATTATATCTCAATAAAAACAAAACTTAGATTTGCTAAAAGCTGTTGTTTTTAACATGGTTGTAGAAAGTTATCATTTATTTTCTTTCTGACTGGAAGTCTTTCCCCGGGACTTCAGCCCAAAGGTGAGGATTTAGGAGCCCATTCCCAGTTTTAGATGTGAGCCTGAACATGATTTTAGGCATGGACCCACCAGTGGCTAGGTAGAGGATACCTAGCCTGCTGGATAGGCTAGGTATAGCTGGATAGCAGGATACATTGTCCTGCTTTGGTTCAAGGGACTTTTTGTGCGTTTAGCTGGGGTAAGTATGGATGAATCACTCCCTATAGTCTGAAAGATGTGGGATGTGAAGAATGAGCTGTCATCTCTGTTCTGATGACATCTTGAGTATCACACAGTTGTAGATCCAAATATAGGTGCTGAACCATTTGCCCTGAATGCTTCATGGATAATTCCCTGGGAACCAGTAGAGGATAGGGAGAGAGATAATCTAAGCCTGTGGGAGAAAACCAGGTAAAACCAGGTAAGAGATGCCAGTGACATATTTTTTTTCTCATCTTTTTTTAAAGATGATCTATCAAAAGCTCAAGGGAAGTTTTTTTTTTTTTTTTTTTTTAACTCTGTAAACACTTATTGGTGGACTCTCAGGTGGCTGGTCCATTGACCTTGTCCTGAAGAAGTTCCCAAATACACCCGGGAGGTGAAACAGACATCTAGGCTGCCAAAGGTCCACGGAGTGGTTCCGATAGGATGTGCACAGTCAGAGGAGGGAGAGATGGCTGTAAACTTGGTGATAAGAGGAAGCCTGGGAAATCCATCTTAGGCCCAAGTCCAGAGGGCAGCATGTACTTGGTGTGGGACAACAGGGAGAGTAAGGCAGGATACATTTTTTCTGTGTTGTTTCTGTACCTGCTCACTTTCACTCTACAACAAACAGACCTTTGAGGACCTGCTCTAAAGCTGCCCTGGTACCGGACAAAGCTGGAGACATAGGCATTATGAGACTTGGGCCCTGCCTTTAGAAGTGCTTAATGTTTTGGGGTACACAGAGCTGGAAACAGTTGACTCCAATGGTATGGATCAGGGTGTGTAATAGATAGGGATGGACTCGGTGTGTAAGACTGCAGACCGACGGACTCTGATTTGGGATTAGGTAAGGCTACCCTTGAGCAGGCATTGAGATAGGGCCTTGATGGAGGAACCTTTTTAGGTCATTGCCAGAAGGGGAAGTAGAGGTACAGAATGCTTCTTTGTCAGATGTGGGCCTCTCATTTTGCCCTCAGGTTTGAAGAGGAATAAAGGGTCTATGTCCAGGAATAGCGCTTTCCCTGCCACCCTTTGAAGCAGTGCTAGGCTGACTGTGGAAGGCCCTTCCCTGTCTTGCACTTGTTCTACTGCTGTTTTGGAAAGATGAAGCCTGAGAGGTGCCAGAGCAATGCCAGTTGCTATGGGGCCGGAAACAGGTGAGGCTTGTAGCCCTGCTCGAGTTAAGGAGTGAGGGGTTTGTCCTCTTCAGCCAGCTTAAAGCCTGCCTTTGCTATGAAACTGGATAAGTAGTCTGCACAGCTTGTTTTTCATTTGGGGCTATTTTCAGCCCTGGAGCCCAGCAAGGTGGAATGATTGAGATGCTTTTGTAGGGTTCAAGCTTTTGCCAGATCCTATTTGCCAGGATATGGACCCAGCCATTTCCTGGGAGGTCAGCTTTTCCAAACGCTCAATGTTAAAAGGAAGAAGCATTTTCATTTCCTCTCAATGGGGAGTGTAGGACATGTGAAGGTGGGTGTTTAGTTTAATATTACAACCCAGGTCCTAAATGGAGATGCGGTATAGTTTGGAACATTGCCATATGGTCTCTAAAGCAGTTTTGAGGAACTCATCTGGATCCTTCTTGTATTTTTGTGGTTATTGAGATGGCCAGGCCCTACTACAGGCGGGCCTCTCTAAATGTATATACCTGATGCTGGCCAAGGACTTGATGTCTTCTGTGCCTGCCTGTCTCTAGGGCTAACAGAACAGATAGCTCAGCCTTGCTTACTGGCAAGTGACCCATGGTGGTCCATGTCTGGTAGTCTTCTCGAGAGTTCCCTATTTAGTGAGTGCTTATTGTGTGCCAGGCAGCTATGGTGAGCACCATGCTAGATGGTGAGGTTTTATCAGAGATACCTAAGACAATACCATCGTCTTACTCCTAGGGCTTAACACAGCGCCCTGCATATAAATAAATACTTATGATTTAATAAATGTTGGTCCAAGGACAAACCAAACCAAAATCAAAATAGTTTTTATAGGAACTCAGAAGGCTTGTGAGAAGGGAGACTACTATGTGCCAGGTACTGTATAAGTGCTCTCATAGACATTTAATTTTTCATACATCCTTCTGAGATGATTGTTGTCAATATCTTATAGTACAAATAAGAGGTTAATTACTTGGCAAAAGTCACTTTATTATTATTTTTTTTAATGTCTATTATTTTGGGGGGGGGGTGGAGAGAGAGAGAGAGGCAGAGAAAGAGGGAGAGAGAGAATTCCAAGCAGGTTCTATGCTGTGAGCACAGAGCTATATGCGGGGCTGAATCCCATAAACCGTGAGATCGTGACCTGAGCTGAAATCAAGAGTCAGACACCTCGGGTAGCCTGGGTGGCTCAGTTGGTTAAGTGTCCGGCTCGGCTCAGGTCATGATCTCACAGTCCGTGAGTTCAAGCCCCGCGTCAGGCTCTGTGCTGACAGCGCAGAGCCTGGAGCCTGCTTCAGATTCTGTGTCTCCCTCTCTCTCTGCCCCTCCCCTGCTCATGCTCTGCCTCTCTCTGTCTCAAAAATAAATAAAAACATTAAAAAAAAATTTAAAGAGTCAGACACCTTAACCAACTGAGCCACCCAGGTGCCCCCAGAGTGACTTTCTATTAGCGTTGTCTAGACTCTTTCTTGAGGCGCTCCATCTTGGCATGGAAGATACCTAATAGACCACACGTTGCCTTGTTTTGAGTATTGTGTGGGTGAGCAGGGCTAGTCTGAGTCTTTTTGAAGTCGGCAGGAGGTGCATCTGTATGCCTAAGTGGGGAGCTGGTAACACAGATAAGGATAGGAAACTGGGCATAACCTTGAGGAACTACCATCTAATGGGGGGGGATAGGTAAGTCGATATTATAGGATCTACGTAAAAAGGAGCCATAAACCGAGGAAGGACCCTTTTACTTTGTGAGGGGTATGGTGACCAGGAACTGCTACCAGGAGGCCTTCTGTACCTCAGCTCTTGTTCTTCTTTTCCATACCTGCAGCTCCTCATGGTAATCTTCCTTACTACCTGGACATGCATTTTGACAGTTCTATGAGTCTTACCTTGTTGTCAAGATTGTTATTCCTTGAGACTAGGTGCTCATGTTTTTCTTGCCACCACTTAGACTTGGGTCACTTACTCAGTCCGAACCTCAGCTGTGTTATCTGTAAAATGAGGCCAATGATAGGTAGGTAGATTACAGTCTGAAAGCCGGGACCAATCCGGGTGTTGATCTCTGGAGATTCACCTTATTCTCCCAATTCTGTGATTTCTGTGATCAGACCTAATATAAGGCTGGGCATCTAGGAGGCTTTGAATTAAGGTTGTCACAGAGAGTATTTTATGGCACCTCAAAATTCTAAAACTTTTCTCTGTCACCATTGTTAGATCCAGCAGTGACAGAAGCTCTTGGCTTCTGTTGGCCAGGCTCTTGGACTAAATGAGCATTTCTAGCCTGACAGTAAGGCTTTGGCTGAAGTCTCATAAGCTCAAGAGGATATTGTATTCCCTCCCCCTTTTTTTTTAAATTTATTTATTTTGAGAGAGAGGGAGTGCAAGTAGATGAGGGGCAGAGAGAGAATGAGAGAAACAATCCCAACCCGGCTCTGTACTGGCAGCACGGAGCCCAATGTGAGGCCCGAACTCACGAACTGCGACAAGATCATAGCCTGAGCTGGTCAACTTACTGAGCCACCCAGGTGCCCCTAGAGGATATTGTATTTAAATATATTTCCTAGTGTGGTGTCTTTCATTGTCAGCTAGGTCAGTTAGAGATAGTGGTTTCCTGATTTGCTTCTGGATGGCCTGGCTTAAGCAATGGGATCAGGACCCCACCCTGAAGATATTCACCTTTTTAGGCATTGGGCCAGACATCTAAAGCTCCATGAAACACTCTGTTCATGTACAGTACCCACTTGAGCTCTAAAACTTGTAAAATAGTCAACTTTGGTATAAAACTTGGGCTGGGGTGGAGTCCTAAGGAACCTAGCAGGAGGTCACAGGAACTCTGAGCTACAGCTAAGTCCACCACTAACTAATCAGACAGTTAATAATAATAAAAATCATAATGTTAATTGTTATAAAAAATGTACTTTGAGTACTTTTGTGTTATGTACAATTATGTATTCACCTTATTTAATCCTCACAGTAGCCAGTGAGATAGATAGATATTGTTATTCTCATTTTATAAATGAGGAATCTAAGGTCACATATCTAGTAATTGGTGTAAGTGGGACTCAACCTAATTAGAAATGTCATGTTCTAATTCTAAGACTTAAGTTTTTAAACATTGCACTATGCTGCCTCCCCAGTGATCTGGATATATGCTTATATTTCTATGGGCCAGGCTGCCTCTTTGGGAGTGGGGGGAATATAGTAACAGGTTGTTTCTTCCTTAGCACCTGAAAGAGTTATTTATTTTTGGAATGCATGCTGAGTGCCAGGTACTGTGTACATACCACAGATACTAATTTTATTA
The DNA here is from genome assembly GCF_023721935.1 of Panthera uncia. Lineage (NCBI taxonomy): Eukaryota > Metazoa > Chordata > Mammalia > Carnivora > Felidae > Panthera > Panthera uncia. The sequence goes on along the minus strand of NC_064808.1, from coordinate 52,888,407 downwards.
AGTAATATTTGTATTTATTCAATAAAAAAAAAGTTGCATGGCATAAAGTAAAGCACATTGAGCTAGATCCAGAATCCTGGCTCCATTTTTTGCTAGCTTTGTGACCTTTGAACAGCTTACTCAAATTCTCTTAAATCAATTAATATGTTTAAAGCTCTTAGAACAGTGCCTAGCACAGAGTAAGTGCTCCATAAATGTTAGCTATTATTAATACTGTTTCTAAATTGGGGGCTAATAAATGTATCAGGCTGTGGGAAGACAGTGGTAAACAAGATAATCTCAACCCTGACCTTACAGAGTTTACAGTCCAGTGAAGGAGATAGGTTTTTTTTTTTTGTTGTTGTTTATTTTTAAAATTTATATCCAAGTTAGTTAGATATAATGCAACAATGATTTCAGGAGTAGATTTCTTAATGCCCCTAACCCATTTAGCCATCCCCCTCCCACAACCCCTCCAGCAACCCTCTGTTTATTCTCCATATTTAAGAGTCTCTTATGTTTTGTCCCCCTCCCTGTTTTTATACTATTTTTGCTACCCTTCCCGTATGTTCAACTGTTTTGTATCTTAAAGTCCTCATATGAGTGAAGTCATAATGATATTTGTCTTTCTCTGACTGGCTAATTTCGCTTAGCATAACACCCTCTAGTTCTATCTACATAGTTGTGAATGGCAAGATTTCATTCTTTTTGATTGCCGAGTAACACTCCATTGTATATATATACCATATCTGCTTTATCTATTCATCCATCGATGGACATTTGGGCTCTTTCCATACTTTGGCTATTGTCGATAGCGCTGCTATAAACGTTGGTGTGCTTGTGCCCCTTCGACACAGCATACGTGTATCCCTTGGATAAATACCTAGTAGTGCAATTGCTGGGTCGTAGGGTAGTTCTATTTTTGATTTTGTGAGGAACCTCCATACTGTTTTCCAGGGTGGCTGCACCAGTTTGCATTCCCACCAGCAGTGCAAAAGAGATCCTCTTTCTCTGCATCCTCGCCAACATCTGTTGTTGTCTGAGTTGTTAATGTTAGCCATTCTGACAGGTGAGAGGTGGTATCTCATTGTAATTTTGATTTGTATTTCCCTAATGAGGAGTGATGTTGAGCATTATTTTATGTGTCGGTTGGCTATCTGGATGTATTATATGAGAAGTCTCTATTCATGTCTTTTGCCCATTTCTTTGCTGGATTATTTGTTTTTTGGGTCCTGAGTTTGATAAGTTCTTTATAGATTTTGGATACTAACCCTTTATCTGATATGTCATTTGCAAATATCTTCTCCCATTCTGTTGGTTGCTTTTTAGTTTTGCTGATTGTTTCCTTCACTGTGCAGAAGATTTTATTTTGATGAGATTGCAATAGTTCATTTTTGCTTTTGTTTCCCTTATCTCTGGAGACATGTTGAGTAAGAAGTTGCTGTGGCTAAGGTCAAAGAGGTTTTACCTGCTTTCTCCTCGAGGATTTTGATGGCTTCCTGTCTTACGTTTAGGGCTTTCATCCATTTTGACTTTATTTTTGTGTATGGTGTAAGAAAGTGGTCCAGGTTCATTCTTCTGCATGTCGCTGTCCAGTTTTCCCAGCACCACTTGCCGAAGAGACTGTCTTTATTCCATTGGATATTCTTTCCTGCTTTGTCAAAGATTAGTTGGCCATACGTTTGTGGGTCCCTTTCTGGGTTCTCTATCCTGTTCCATTGATCTGAGTGTCTGTTTTTGTGCCAGTACCATACTGCCTTGATGATTATAGCTTTGTAATACAGCCTGAAGTCTGAGGAGATAGATTTTTAAACAAATGATTGGAAATATGATGAGTGCTGTGAAGAAGTGCAGAGTGGTATGGGTCCCAGTACAGAGGGACCTAACACCATTTGAGGGCTTGGGAGTCTCTGAGGAAATGTCACAGGTGGGCCCTGGGATGGAATAGGAATAGCACAAACTCTGGGACCGACTGCCCTGCCACTTATCATATCAGTGCCACTTTGGGCAAGTTACTTAATTTGCCTGTGCCTTTTATCTGAATAATGAGGATAATAATAGTATCTCTCTCACAATGTAGTTGTAAGGATTACTAAGTAATATTTGTAAAGCGCTTAGGAGTAGTGCCTGGCACATGGTAAGTACGTATAGGTTAAATGAAATAAGTAGATGAAGTACACTCTTCTTAAAGCATGTATCTTGGTATTCCTGTCTTTAAAATCTTGTATTAACTTGTCCTATCTGGTAGGTTAAAGTCCAAGTTCTTTAATATGGCAAATATCATATTTTCTTGGGATGGTCCTTGTTTACAATTACCTTTTCTGTCTCTCTTTTACCCTCAGTAACCCTGTTTAGACCATAAATTACATGGCTACTCATCTATGGTGATCTTCCACATGAGGCCTTCCATGGTCTGACCCCTTTGTCTGGCTCCAGTCTCATGTTTTGACATTGATCCACTAGCACTTTACCTAAGTGTTTCTGTGAACTACTTGCCATTTCCCAAAGCCATGTTGTATTTTATTGTTTTGGGGTTTTGTTGTTGTTGTTTTTGCATTTCTGAGCCTTTGTATATGCTGTTCTCTCTGCTTGGAATGACCTCTCCTTTTCACCTCCATCCTTCTTCCCCTAGTACCGCCCTCCTGGCATATATATACTCATTCTTCAAGATATACCTCAATTATCTTCTATGAAGACTTGGCCTTACATACCTAGTTAGGCTATTTTCTCTTTTGGGCCATTACTGTAATTAGTGTAACTCTTCATTGTGCTTCTTATCCCTGTTGTACTGCAATTGTTTACTTTCATGGCTTTCTACCACATTGTGAGTTGCTACAGGGCAGGGACTGAGTACTCTTTATTTCATTAAAAAAATATTGAGTTATGGCATAAATATGATTAAGTGAATTAAATGCTTGAGGAATTTTTACATATGTGTATACCCTTGTAACTATCACCTAGATCAAGATACAGATACATTTCTGCATATTCACAGTCTGGCATAGTGATCAGCAAACCTTTTCTTTAAGGGACCAGCTAGTAAATATTTTAGGCTTGATGGGCTGTATGGTTTTTTTGTCGAAGCGGCAAGTTGTGCAGGAAAGCAGCCATAGACAGCATGTAAATGAACATGCATGACCGTGTTCCAGTAAACTGTTTGCAGACATGTGTTGGGCCAGATTTGGCCCGAGAACCACAGTTTGCTCATCCGTTATCTAGCACAGTGCCCAAAGATAGAACAGAAATCGAGTAAATGTCTGTTGAATTGTAGACAAAGATCTTGATCTTAGAAACCATTTTCTTGAGTTTTCCAGTAGTGGAACAGCTTGCACCTACAGATAGGGCCTGTGCTTTTGGGGAGTACATCTTGAAGCAGGTTGCCTTTTCACAAGTTGTTTGTGTTCATAAGGGACTAAAAATGTCACCTCTTCCAGCACAGTTTTGGTGGCCTGTGGTCACTGGCAACTTTGGGGTCCATGAGTGTATTTGTGTAATCCCTTGAGGTCATGGACTATGTCTTATTCATTTTGTCCTTAGTGTCTACCATAGGGTATTGGACAGGGACACTTAGTAAATTTTGAATGAATAAATTGAATGAATGAATTGAAGTTGGCTTTCAGTAGTAAGCCTAATGGAAATTGTACATTTACTTACGATAAAAGTATCTTTGCTTTTGGTTTTTATTAACACTAGTTTTCTCTTGCTGGTGGGTGCTTTGGCTGGCAGTTGATGGCATCATAGGACATAAACCTGTCCAGTGAGTGAATGACCTTGAACACAAGTATACAGCCAAAATAAGCAACTGGTCCCACGGCCCAGTGCTTGAATGTCTACATGTTTACTTTCACTTTCTTGCTCATTACTATCAAAGCCAGGACGGTGAGGTGTGTGATCTCAAAATATTGTTATGAAGCCTCGATTATTGTATATAGTTGGTTGAAATCTGGATTAGCATTTTGAAAAGAAAAAGTGGTGATAATAAACACAGCTGAAAACATTGAATTATTTCTCAATAGGTGCACTTTGTTTATAGGCAAAATCATTCAAAACATGAGGGATTGCAGAAGGAAAATAGAATCTAGGTGTTGATAAAAAGGATGGATTTCATTATTTCTGAGTCAGAAATAGGCAGTTAAACTGTCATTAACATAATACTTTTTTTCTCCAGTGGTTGGCCTTCTTCACAAGTATCTTGTACTATATTTTTTGTCATTTGCGAACACGTTATTTAGAGACCTGGAGCCTAAACTGAGGGTAAATTTTCAGTAATCTCTAGGGAACTTTCTTATTACTGCTCTCCCCCCCCATCCTCCCCCCCCCCCCCCCCCCCCCCCCCCCCCCACTATAGCTGGCCAGGCACACAGTGGTTGCCCACAGAATTGAACCTTAATTCCTGCTGCCTCTCATGTCTTCACAAAATTTTATATGTGTTTTCTGAAGATTGGAAGGGATTGGCATGAAGGTTGGGGTGGGATGGGGGTTGAGTAACTTCAGTGTCAGGAATAAAAGGCAAGTTATCTCCTAAGTGGTCCTAATGATGATCATATATACTTTTAGAATACAAAGAATTTAAATTTCTTATTTTATTTGATCCTTGTTGCTATCCGGGGAAGTAGCCCTATTTGCACAAGGGTAAGAAGAAGCTCAGAGGTAATTCTTTAAAGGTGTCACGCTGCTATTAAGGCTCAGAGCCAAGACTTGAAGCCAGTTCTTTTACTTAGGTGTCTGTATTCCGTATAATGCAGCCTTGGTTTCAAACTGTTTTCTAGGTATTCTAAGGCTTCCCAAGCTGCCTCAGGGATCACTGTGGAAGAAGTGAGTCATTGGGAAGAACTCTAGGCTTGTCTCACATGTCTCAACCATGGCCCCTCCATATTGAGCTTATTTTTTAACTTAAAAAGATCTTTTTTATTATTAAATTTTAAACATATACAAAACTAGAGAGGGCAGTGTAATGAACCCCAACGTGCCCATTACTCCCCATTTACAATTATGTACTCAAGGCCAATCTTATTAATCCTGTTTCATCTTTACCCTCCCATCCCTTTGGATTATTTTAAAAAATGTTTAAAAAAATATATTTTAAATGTTTATTTTTGAGAGAGAGACAGACAGACAGAGTGTGAGCAGTGGAGGGGGAGAGAGAGAGAGGGAGACACAGAATCTGAAGCAGGCTCCAGGCTCTGACCTGTCAGCACAGAGCCGGACATGGGGCTTGACTCACGAACCGCATGATCATGAACTGAGCCAAAGTTGGACGCTCAACCGGCTGAGCCAACCAGGCATCCCCTTTTGGATTATTTTGAAGCAAATTCTAGGCATGTTATTTCATTCGTGAACATTATTATGTATTTCTTAAAGAAATAATAATAAATTTGAAAACATTACCAAAATATAATGATCACACTTAAAAATATAACATAATTCTTTAATATCATCAACTAGTAAGTGTTTAAGTTGATTTGTTCACATCAGTGTCCAATGAAGATCTATACATTGGTTGATATAAATCTTTTTTTTTAATCCTTTTTTTAGTTTGATGTAGTTCCATTTTTTTATTTTTGCTTTTGTTGCCCTTTCCTGAGGAGACAGAACCCTCCTGAAAATTGCTCAGACGAATGCCCAAGAGCTTATGCCTCAGTATTCTTCTAGGAGTTTTATGGGTTCTGGTCTTATATTTAAGTCTTTAAACCTTTTGAGCTTATTTTTGTATATGGTGTGGGAAAGTGTTCCAGTTTCATTCTTTTCCATGTAGTTGTCCAATATTCCCAACACCACGTATTAAAGAGACTGTCTTTTTTCTGTTGTATGTCCTTGCCTCCTTTGTTGAAGATCAATTGACTGTATAAAGTTAGGTTTAATTCTGGACTGTCTATTCCATTGATCTATGTGCCTATTTTTGTGCTAGTACAATACTGTTTTGATTACTATAGCTTTGTAGTATAGTTTGATATCAGGGAATATGATACCTTCAGCTTTGTTCTTCTTTCTCAAGATTGCTTTGGCTATTTGGAATCTTTTGTGGTTCCATACAAATTAAAAAAATTCATTTTAATGTGAATTTATTTGTGAGCGAGAGAGACAGAGTGTGAGTGGGTGAGGGGCAGAGAGAGAGGGAGACAGAGAATCTGAAGCAGGCTTCAGGCCCTGAGCTGTCAGCACAGAGCCCGACGTGGGGCTCGAACTCACGAACTGTGAGATCATGACCTGAGTGGAGTCGGACGATTAACCAACTGAGTCACCTAGGTGCCCCGGTTCCATACAAATTTTAGGAGTATTTGTTCTAGTTCTGTGAAACATGCCTTGGGTATTTTGATAGGGGTTGCACTGAATCTGTAGATTGCTTTGGGTAGTATGCACATTTTAATTGTATATCTTTCCATTTGTATGGAATAATATGGTATATTTTCCAAATTTATTTGTGTCTTCTTTTTTTTTTTAATTGTTTTTAGTGTTTGTTTTTGAGAGCGAGAGACAGAGTGTGAGTGGGGGAGGGGCAGAGAGCCAGGGAGACAGAATGTGAAGTGGGCTCCACGCTTTGAGCTGTCAGCACAGAGCCAGAAGTGGGGCCTGAACTCACGAGCTGTGAGATCATGACCTGAGCCACAGTCAGATGCTTAACCCACTGAGCCCCCCAGGCGCTCCTATTTGTGTCTTCTTTAGTTTCTTTCATCAATGTCTTACAGTTTTCCATTTTTTAAATCAATGTCTTACAATTTTAATTTCTTTCATCAGTGGCTTACAGTACAGGTCTTTTACCTCCTTGATAAATTTATTTTTAAATTTATTCCTAGGTATTTTATTCTTTTTGATACAATTATAAATGGGATTTTTTCTTAATTTTTTTCCTGATAGTTCATTATTAACATATAGAAATACAATAGATACAAATAGGCAACTTTACCTATTCATTTATTAGTTCTAATAGTTTTCTGGTGGAGCCTTTAGGGTTTTATGTGTGTAATATTATGTCACCAGCAAATAGTGACAGTTTTATATCTTTTCCGGTTTGGATGTCTTTCATTTCTTTTTTCTGGTTGGTCTAAGTCTTGAGTTTCTTCTATTTCATAGCTTCCCTCCCTCTCCCCATTTTATTTCTTTTCCCTGCAATTCTCTATTGAAGAAAGTGAATAATTTGTCCTGAAAATTTTCCCAGTTTCTGGGTTTTGCTGATTCTTTCTCTATATTGGCATTTAACATGTTCCTGTGTCCTCTGTATTGTACTATAAGTTGGCAGTTGGAGCTTGAGCCTTGATCAGATTCAGGTTTGCTTTATTTTTTCTTTCTTTCTTTCTTTCTTTCTTTCTTTCTTTCTTTCTTTCTTTCTAAAAGTGTTTATTTTTGAGAGAAAGAGTGCATATGAGTGGGGGAGGGGCGGAGAGAGAGAACACAGAGAATCCTAAGTAGGCTCCTTGCTGTCAGTGTAGAGCCTGACGTGGGGCTTGAACCCATGATCTGTGAGATCAGGACCTGAGCCAAGATCAAGAGTCGGATGCTTAACCGACTGAGCCCCCCCCCCCCCCAGGCACCCTCTTTCTTTTTAAAAAATGTTTATTTTAATGGGGCACATGGGTGGCTCAGTTGGTTGAGCGTCTGACTCTTGGTTTCAGGTCAGGTCATGATCTCACGGTTCATGATTCGAGCCCCTCATCTGGCTCTGTGCTGGCAGCACGGAGCCTACTTGGGATTCTCTCTCTCTGTGCTCCTCCCCTGCTTGCACTGTCTCTGTCTCTCAAAATAAATAAATAAAACTTTTAAAAAAAGTTTTATTTATTTATTTACTTTGAGAGAGAGAGAGAGACAGAGCGCACAAGCAGGGGAGGGGCAGAGACAGAGAGAGGGAGAGAATCCCAAGCAGGCTCTGCTCTGTCAGTGCAGAGCCTGACATGGGGCTCCATCTCATAAACTGCAAGATTATGTCCTGAGCAAAAATCAAGAGTCCGATGCTTAGCTGACTGAGTTACCCAGGTGCCCCTCTTTTCTTTTTGAAGGATGCCCAACTACATCTGTTTTTCTCTCTTCTTGTAATGTTAAGATTGCTGAGTGGGTTCAGATATTGTCAATTTGATCTATTTGTTAAAATATTTCCCATCAACTTTTCCCTGATGATTTTAGGAGCCATTGATGTTTTCTACCTAGATCTATTATTTTGTTAGAGATCTAATTAGATATGGAGACTCCTAATTAGATTTAATTTGAACTGCATTTGAAAGAGAGAGTTACACTGTTCAAAAATAAAGTTTGAAAGTTATTGGATTGTAACTGGTCTCTAAGAGCACCAATTACAACAGGAACCAGGAACTGAAGTGGGGACAGTGCCTGTAACAACTTATAATACTTTTTAAACCGTCTTTACTTCCTCATGTGTGCTGTTTTTGGCCTACATTCTTTCTCAGCTCAACAGTTAAACCCTCACAACAAAAAGGGCCCACATGTTTTAACTTTTAAAGAGTAAAATGGATGGACTGTCTTACTCTAGAGCCAGACCTGAGGGAGGGAGCCCTAAGGGGTGGAATGAGAGTTCTGCTTTAATGAACAAAGGAGGTGGTTAAGTCCCTGGGGCCTGTGTAGCCAGAAGAAGAGCCTGAAAATGGCATTGGCAGCATCTAAGACTAGATACTTCTAGTTGAGAATGGGAGGAACAGTCCCTTATCCTTATTCCTTATTCCATACCACGAGGGGACTCTTTGGTCTAACCAAAGGGCCTGCCTGCTTAGGCTTCATTTCTGTCCCATCTGACGTGTTCCAGGCCCAGGGTCTTGGTAGCTGTGTTTAAGGCTGACTCTTAGGAATCCTAAACTGATAACCGCAGGACAGCCTGATGGCTCCTTGTTTTTGGCTCTGTTCTAAGGAAGGCCAAGGGCAGGAACCTCTTTGCAATAGCTTTGGCTGATCCTTGGCCGGCAATAACTTATGTCATTCTGGCCAAGAGAAGAGCTGCTGTGGAGCACTTGGTGTTCTCTAGCCTTTGCAGAGGTCACAGGCAGACAGGGCAGGGGAGCAAGGCCTTAATTAGCTAGGGACTGCTAAAGCAAAGCCATTTGGCAGTGTCTTACCTCAGCTCCTCAGATCCTCAGTGGGACTGGCTCCTTCTCCTGGTGACAGTGCAAATACTCCCTCCTTTTATAGCTTTATGTCTCTGAGAGACCTCTCTTGTTCCGTGAGCTTCAACACACTTCTATGTAGTGCTGTTAAAGGCTGATATTAAAAGCTAGTTAGGTGGAATGATAAAAATTCCTTTCATCTGAGCAGTGCTTTTTAACCACTCAAGCACGTTTTACTTCATTTGTTCTGAACCAATAGTCTGTGAATTGTAGATGAGGAAATTGAAGCTCAGAAAGGAGAAATACTCAATTAAGATGATTGCTAATTTTACTCTGGATTCCCAGACTAGAGGTCTTTCTACCAGTATATGAAAGACAAAGGGAAAGGTGGAGGATGGTAAGTAATATTGGGTAGCTTTATGTGCCAGGCACTGTGGAGGGTGCTTAGCTTAGTTTTCTCACAACATTATATGGTAAACAATTTTACCACTCTGAACTCCAGACTGGTGAAGTGACTTGGCCAAGGTTATAGGTAAGAAGTGGCAGTGCCTGGAATCAAGTCTAAGTCTGTTTGGCTTTAGAGCCTTTGTCTTTCTATCATTATACTATATTCCTTGCCAGTTTATTTGAAAAAATATTTATTGAGCCACAGATGTAGTGCTAGGTATAAGGGATATTAAAAAGTGTAATATTCAGTAATCTCCTCATGGAACTCATAATTTTGGTGATGGTTCACTGCTACATTATTGGGAATGGGGGCAAGAAGTAGATAGGGGGATAGGAGGCAGTGGGAGCTCGGGGGCCTCTAATTTTTCATGGTAGAGGATTTGTTGGAGGAGGCTTCCCAGAGAAGTATGTACCTCAGCTAGTCTAGTGATGAAGAACGTAGGCCCTGGGTCAGTCTGCCTGGTCCCATCACTTGCTAGTAATACTTGGGTCAAGTTGCTTAACCTCTCTGAGCCTGCTACCTTATCTATGACATGGAGATAATCATATTATCTACCTCAAAGGGCTGTTGTGAAGATTAAGATGAGATAATTCATGTTAAACATTTAACAGATTGCCTGACACATAATAAGCTCTCATTAATTGTCAACCATTATGGTTATCATCGTCTAACCTGTGTTTCTCCTGTATTCAGCTCAAGTGGAGACAAATTAAGCCAGGTTATCTTAGGACCTCTTATTATCAATAAAGTGGGGTTTATTTAAGTCATTTCAGAATATTCCATTGAAGCCTAAGATTCTGTCAAAGTAAAAACTGCCATTTAATTGTTTCCAGGAGAGCAACTGTTTGTATCTGATGGTAACCCAACCTGGCTTGTGCTCCCTAAAGCATATCTGTTCAGTCCCAGGACATCCAATAAAGACCCCTCTTTCCTCTCCTACCTCTTCATTGGATAGGCCAGAAGCAGGCCTCCTTTAGAAACTAGGTCTATTCCCCTAGAGCCCCTTTTCTTTATCACTAGACTAGCTGAAGTACCCACTTGGAAGCCTTTCCTGGCAACTTCCCTGACCATATTAGCATGCTCCTCAAGCTCCCATCACCTCCTTTCCCTCTAGCTATTCCTATGTTCCCATTCCCTCTATCATAGCAATGAGCCTTACCAAATTATGAGTTCTATGAGGGCAGAGATTACTAAATCTGTTACTTCCTTGTATCCCTTGTACCTAGCATTGCATCTGCAGCCCAGTAAGGATTCTTTTTTTAGAACAAACAACTGTCAAGGAATATAATAGTATAATGATAGAAAGACACAGGCTTTAAAGTTAGCAGACAGATCTGAATCTAGGTTAACTTTCTCCCAAAGCTTATTGTGCTGGAGAAAGTAACGTGATTTTAGTACTCCAAGTAGTACAGGTACTCTTTCCTACTTTAGGGTCCTGTCCATTTGGGGAACAGTATCTGTATACATTTGCGGTATACCTGTTTGCAATAACAGTACCTGTATACATTTGTATAAATAAATGCTCATTATAAAGTGTACATTTTAAAATAAGTTGGGGCGCCTGGGTGGCGCAGTCGGTTAAGCATCCGACTTCAGCCAGGTCACGATCTCGCGGTCAGGTCCGTGAGTTCGAGCCCCGCGTCAGGCTCTGGGCTGATGGCTCGGAGCCTGGAGCCTGTTTCCGATTCTGTGTCTCCCTCTCTCTCTGCCCCTCCCCCGTTCATGCTCTGTCTCTCTCTGTCCCAAAAATAAATAAAAAATGTTGAAAAAAAAATTTAAAATAAGTGTTCTTCATGGGCACCTGGGTGGCTCAGTTAGTTAAGCGTCTGACTCCTGATTTCAGCTCAGGTAATGATCTCACCGTGGTGAGATGGAGCCCCTCATCAGACTCCATGCTGGGTGTGGAGCCTGCTTAAGATTCTCTTTACTCCCCGCCCTCCCACTTCCCATCTCCCTCTGCCCCTCCCCTGCATGTGTGCACGTGCTCTCTTTCTCTCTCAAAAAATAAAATAAGTGTTCTTCAAAAAAAAAGTAAATTAAAAAATAAAGTAAATGTTCTTCAGAATATCACTATCGTATGAAAAGAAAATAGGTATTCTGAAAGACCTTTGAGATCAAATTTGGAAAAGCTGGAGGCTTTAATATGATAAGGAAAGGTATGCAGGGTTTCCTACATTTTTTTTAAGCTTAAACTCATGACCCTGGATCAAAAGTCATATGCTCTATGGACTGAGCCAGCCAGGTGCCCTTCCTACATTTTTTTTTTTTGGTTACAGAATCTCGACCCCCTCCCCACTAGTGCCCTCCCTCCCCCCTCAAAACCCCCATCTATTGACATTACATAACACACTAGTGTTCTACGGAACACTCCTAATGAAGTACACAAAGTGGCTTCCTGTTTTTCTGTTAGTAGGGCTTGGAAAAGTAGAATGGCAACCTGTCCTTTGGTCTTAGAGCTACCCTTCTTTTCACAAACTGGGTTGTTGCTACAGAGAGCTGGATCTTGGGTAATCCACCGGTCCTTGGTTATGTCCCAGAATCAATGGGAGATTTAGCTAATCGAGCCTCTACAGATGGCATAGTCTTTTGCTTCTGGAGGGGAAGATAAATGCCCTTCTTTGAGGAAACAACGCTCAGTTCAATCAGGGAACTATCTATCTGCTCTTTTGTGAATTGGAGCTGGCCCAGAAGAGGGTTGGGGGTGGATTGCATTCAGTAATTTCAGTCTTATAGAGTTCTGGGTTCCAGTCCTCACTGTGCTTTGACTGAGGTACTTCGATTTTCTCAACCCTAGTTTTCTAATTTAAGGATGAAGAAATTGGGTTAGATTAAGTACATTTAGTAAATATTTATTAAACGTTTAATGTATCACTGTTCTAGGATAATGGGCATGTAGTGATGGAAAGCCAGACACTGCCTTGTGGAACCTCATCTAGTAGAGATGATGTGAGTGGGGAAGTACATGTTACAGATTAAGACTTTAGTAGTTGAGGATCACTGTAGTTTAGCAGGCTTCCTGGAAATGGTGTGACTTAACTAGTCTCTAAAGCTCTGTTTAAGGTTTACATACTGCACAAGTTCAGGGAGGCACTTGGATTGTAAAAATGACCTGAGTGTCGGTAGGAGTGAGCATAGATAAGAGTGCTCAGGTGAAGGTGTTATCCTGTATTGCTCTTAGGTATGGCGTCACCCATGGCCACTCTGCTGAGGGAGTGTTTTCCGGGCAGCTGCAGGTAGCACTGCCAGAGAGAATTTGCAGCTAAGGACAGAGGGAGGGCCTGGGGAGATGGGGATTGATATTGTGGGTAGAGGCAAAGAATCATAAGTGATGAAGTCAGAAGTTAAAAGAATTGGGAATTGGTGAGTTGTAGCATATAAAATGGGTCAGGGCAACAGTTCTTGTCTTGGGCTATGAATGACAGTGGGACTTGAAACCTGAATATGTTTATATATAGTTTACCAAGTTCTTACCACAAGCCAGGCACTGTTTATTTATTTATTTTTAATATTGCATTTATTTTTTAAAATTTACTTACTTATTTTGAGAGAGAGAGAGAGAGAGAGCGAGCATGAGCAGGGAAGGGGCAGAGAGGGAGGGGGAGAGAGAATCCCAAGCAGGCTCTGTGCTGTCAGTGCAGAGCCCGATGTGGGGCTAGATTTCACGAACTGTGAGATCATGACCTTAGCCAAAACCAAGAGTTGGATGCTTACCCTCCCAGGTGCCCAAACCAGGCACTGTTATTAGCATTTCTAATGGTAAGCTTATTTAAATTTTTATTATTTAATTATTAGGGTATTTATTAAAAAAATTTTTTTTAACGTTTATTTATTTTTGAGACAGAGAGAGACAGAGCATGAATGGGGGAGGAGCAGAGAGAGAGGGAGACACAGAATCGGAAGCAGGCTCCAGGCTCTGGGCCATCAGCCCAGAGCCCGACTCGGAGCTCGAACTCATGGACCGTGAGATCGTGACCTGAGCTGAAGTCGGACACTCAACCGACTGAGCCACCCAGGTGCCCCTTATTAGGGTATTTAATCTCTATACCAATCCTAAGAGGGTAGGTACTATTGTTTTCTTATTATAAAGGTGAGAAAACAGAGGCCCAGAGAGCTTAAATAACTTGCTCACACTCACATGGTTAATAAGCAGTGGGGTTAGGATTCAGGCCTGGATGATATGTTTCTAGGGTCCTTGTTCTTAATCACCATGCTCTGCAGCTTTAGGCAGTGAGAAGCCATCATAGATTTCTGGCTAGTGAAGCCACTTGTTGCAAGTAGTGTGGTGCAAGGCAGTTTCCCAAGGAGGGGTGGAACTGAAGGCAAGAAGGTTAGCCATAGGTTGTTGTAGTACTTACCTTACTTACTTTTGGAAGTATGTAAAGGTCTTGAAGATATTTCACACATGACTTCCTGAGGTGAATCTGGCAGTGGCCAGCCCTACTTGTAATGAGCCCATTTTAGAAATCATTTTGTAAAGAATTTTAATCTACAGGAAACTCTCCTATCCCTATTGAACAGGCTGTTCCAGGCAGAAGGGCCCTGGGATCAGGTCAGGAATACCTCCTTTGGGGTCAGAGTCCAAGCAGCATCTGGAAGCATTTGCAAAAGGGGAAATATTAAGACTTCCTGTTGCCACTAGAGTTTGCACTCCTGATAGGGGGGATAGTCATGGTTGATATCAGTCTGCTTGTTTATCATGAGAGACTGGGCAAGTGGGCTGAGTTACAGAGATGTGACAGACACAATCCTAGTCCTTGAGCAATCCACAGATTACTGAGAAGATAAGCATATAAGCAAGTACACTCCATACAGTGTCACAGGTGCTACAGTAGAGGAACATAGACGATGTACTGGGAGAAAGGAAGGAGAGTCTAAATGCTTAGCAAGAGGGAGTCAGGGAAGGGTTCAGAGATGCTTAAGGTGGATCTTTAAGAATGACCAGAAATGTACTAGGCAGTGTGAGGAAGTACATTGAGTGTTCAGGGAATGGTGAGTTGTTCCTGGTGCTGGAGTGACTGTTGGGCTGCTTGGGAGGGATTCTGAATGGCAAAGAGCTTACATCCTATTGGAGTTGAGCTTTACCATAGATGTTTAAGATGCAGAGTGACATGGTCAGAGTGGTGTTCTAGAAAAAGCTCTTTGATACCTGTGCTCAGGAGGCTGAGAATGGATAAACTAGAGGCAAAGAAGCAGCTGCAAATGGTGAGGCTGGAACAAGGGCAGTGGTCATGGGGATTGAAATTTTGTGAGTGAAGGGCAAGGAAATGTTAGGTGATTGGGTATTAGTGTGATGCCATTCACACATGGAAATACAGGCTGGAGAGCTGGTGTGGGGAGTTAATGTTGGTTTTGAGGTGCCTGTGGGTGACACTGGCTACCAGGGAGAGAAGATGGGAGTTTTGGAGCTCCTGCAAGAGGTAGAAACATAGGTATGAGAATGACTTCTAAGTGAGAGTGGAGGCCATTAGAAAGAGATGAAATCACCTGATAAAATCCATAAAGTGGGGAAAAGATGGAGGTTGAGGATAGAGCCCTGGGGAACTCTGATGTGTGTAGACAGAAACACCAGGGAAGGAGTCTGAGGAGTAGGAATCAGAGAGGTAGGAGAAAGTTCTGTCTGGGAAGCCAGGAATGGGAAGATTTTTAAAAGAGGGTAAGTGTCTATCAAAGCAGAGAACAAGGAGGGTGAGTCCTGAAATGAAGCTACTGAGTCATTGGTGACCTGGTGACGGCAGTTTCAGTAGAGGGGTGGGGACGGAAGCTAGACGCTAGACTGCCCGTGGCTTGGGGAGGGAGTAGGAGGTGAAGATACAGAGGCAGCAAGTATTGACTTTTTGTTTGAGAAATATAGTGGTAAGGGAAGGAAGGAAAGAAGATGATGAGGAACCAGGGAAGGCAGGTTCAAAGATTTTGTTTTTTCAAAGTTGGCAGAGTAGAGTGGGGAGCTGAGCTGGTGCAGGTTGAGGGAGGAGAGATAGAGAAATGCAGCCAGTGAAGGTGCCCTGCCTCTCTCAGAGCTTCAAGTTACTGTGGGAACCCTATACTGTGGTACTGTGTTGAAGCCTGTGTCACAAGAAAGAGTGTGGGATAGACACAGGGGACCTTGATGTTAATAATAATTAACGTAGCACCATATATTGAGTAACCTTTGCACGCTAGGCATTTTTCTAGAAACATCGAACAGAATTCTAACGCTAACCACAACTCCCAGAAGTAAGTACAGTATAGTCACCATTTTCCATGTGAAAATAGACGAGTTAAACATTCAGGCAGTTAGAGGTGGAGCCAGTGTTTCGGCTGAGGTCTGTGAACCTACAAGGTGTGTTCTTTCCACTCTGCTGTGCTGTTTTTTTCATTAGAAGTCGAATCCTGAAGACTCTAAAGGGGGCCTTGGAAGGGGGTGCGGAGGGATGGATGGCCCAGAGAGATAAAGGTAGAGCTCTGTAACTGGCCCTACCCTGGAAGGAATGTGACTTAATCTCTGGAGTGAAGGAGAAAGGTCTTGGTCCTGCCTTGCTCTGTTTTCTCTCTGCTAAGCCTTTGGCTTTCACTTTATTTGTCTCCATCTTTCTATAATTTCCTACCACGGCCTGTTGTTGACAATTTACAGAGCCAAAAAGATCAACTTCTAAGCCTAAGCCATTCTTTTTGACAAACTGCCTGTGAGGATTTGCTGAGCTGTAGGATGCCACTCTCTTTGGCACAGGGCACATGATAGGCTTCTTCCTGGTAAGTATTTTTATTTGAATGGAATAATTTTGGATCAGTGGAAAGAGCAAAGCACTGAAAATTAGAAGACATGATTTCTAGTATAAGTGAGCAGCTAGGTTAGCCCAGGCAGGTCACTTCCCTTGCATATTTACTTGACGTAAGGCAGGGACTGTGTTTCACTCATCCCTGTATCCCACACACCTGGCTCACAGCCTGATTGAACAGGTGTCCTGAGTAAGTTTATTCTGCTCATCTGTTAAAGGAGGGGATTGGACCTTTTGATTTCTAAGTCACCCCAATTCTAAAAGCGTATTGTTCTATGAGGATTTATATACTTTAATTTAAAAATAATAAGTGTGGTAATTTGCTTAGGGCCTAACTACTTGCCAGACACTGTGTGATGCTCTTTACATATTTATTTTTTTAGATTATTTTTAAAAGTTTAAAATTTTGCCTTGGTTGTTTAGAAATATTATAGTCCCTTGGGCTGTCAGCTCCATGAGGACAGTGGTACCTCTGCCTGTTTACCATTGTAGCCCTAGTGCTAAACACAGTGCTGGGCATGTTATGGGATGCTCAGTGAGTATCTGTTGAACACATGAATGAATGGATGTATTATTATTACAACAGTCCTAAAACACAGGTACTATTAGAGCCATCTTACTAAGAAAATTCTAGTTCAAAGGTCATAGATCTAGTACGTGGCTAAGAGAGAGGATTCAAACCTGTCTGTCTAACTATAGAATTAGTGCCTTTACCACTTAATACCACAATGCCTCCACTTATCTGATTTTTTTTTTTAAAGTAATCTCTATACCGAATGTGGGGCTTGAACTCAGGATCCTGAGATTAAGAGTTGCATGCTCTTACAACGTGCTGTTCAGGTGCCCCTACTTATCTGATGTTTTTTTTTTTTTTTTTTAAGTTTATTTATTTTGAGAGAGTGAGAGAGAGAGCATGAGCACATGAGTGGGGAAAGGGCAGAGAAAGAGGGAGAGAGGGAATCCCAAGCAGGCTCCACGCTGCCAGTGCAGAGCCTGATGTGGGGCCTGATCTCATGATCCGGAGATTAAGAGTTTCATGTTCTTCCAACATACTCTTCCAGGTGCCCCCATTTATCTGATTTTTTTTAAGTTTGTTTTTTCTGAGAGAGAGAGAGAGTATGTGTGTGTGTGAGCAGGGAGAGGGGCTGAGGGGAGAGGGAGAGAGAATCCCAAGCAGGCTCCGTGCTGTCAGTGCAGAGCCTGACATGGGGCTCGAACCCATGAACTTCGAGATCATGACCTGAGCTGAAATCCAGAGTCAGAAGCTCAACCAACTGAGCCACCCAGGTGCCCTTATCTGATGGTTTAAAAAAAAAAAAAATTTTTTTTTAACGTTTATTTATTTTTGAGAGAGAGAGACAGAGTATAAGCAGGGGAGGGGCAGAGAGAGAGGGAGACACAGAATCTGAAGCAGGCTCCATGCTCCAAGCTGTCAGCACAGAGCCCGACGCGGGGCTCGAACCCAGGAACGGTGAGATCATGACCTGAGCCGAAGTCAGACGCTTAACCGAATGAGTCACCCAGGTACCCCCCTTATCTGATGTTTTAATCAAAAATTTGAAAGGATGGAAGAGAATGAGGAAAAATGCAGAGCAGAAAGTCAAATTTTCTTGAGGGATTGGTGATGGGGTTAGATGTTGGGCACCAAAGTTTTATTCATGCTAAAAGTTGTTGAGTATCTCTAGCACCTTAAGAAAACAAAGGGTTTGTAAAAGCAGTTATTATTCACTGGGTATTTCATTCTTGTGTAATAAATAAATGACATTTAGAAGCCATTTCCTTTGTTTTAACTATCATCTGTTCATTGAACACTCTCGAAGTTGTGTTTCCAGCTCAGACTTCTCTGAACTTTAGACTTGTGTATCTAACCTCTTAATTGACATTTTGGATGCCTGATCAGCATTTTAAACTTACCAAGTTTACGTTTATGTTCAGTCTGTCAGCAGTTTCTATTGTTTTTACCTTTAAAACATATCCGAAATTCAGACATTTTTTATAGTCTCTGCTACTACCACCTTGATCTGAACTCCTGTTTTCTCTTGCCTGGAGAGGTAATAGGCTTTTAGTTGGTTTCCCCAATTTTGCCCTTGCCTGCCGACAGTTTGTTTTATATAAAGCAGTCATAGTGATCCTTGCAAAATGTAAGTCTAATCACATAGCTCTTCTGTTCAGAACCATATCTTTCAGGGAAAAAGCCAGAGTCCCCCTTTCTCAGTTCCCTGGTTTATCTTCATCTCCCCTCCACCTGCTCACCCTGCCCCATTGGCCTCCTCACTTTTCCTGGAACAAGACAGATATGCTCTTGCCTCAAGCCCTCTGCATTTGTTCTTCCTCTCTCTCCTGTTTCTGTGTGGCTCCTTAGTTCATTTCTTTCAGATCTTTTGGTCAAATGCCATCTTTGGAGTGAGGATTTCTTTAATCATTCTATTTAAAAATAGCAACTCCTTCCCCATAGCACACTGCAACCTCTTTTTCTATTTTTCCCCATGGCATTTATCATCCTCTGATATATTTATTTCTCAGACCTTCCACCTTGTCCCCACCCCCACCCCCCACCATCAGTTCCATAGCAGCAGGGAGTTTTGTTCACTGCTGAGTCCTCAGTGCCTAGAACACTGATGGGTGTATAACATATGCTTTGTAAATATTTGTTGAATAAAATATTTTGGGGCAGGTACATTGCTAGATGCTTTGTATATATTTGTTTACTCTTCTTCACATCCCAGCATGATACCACTATTATTCCCATTTTACAAGTAAGGAAAATGATTTGCCCAAGATTGCATAGCTGGAAGGTTGTAAAGCCTAGGTCTGTTCCACTTAATACACTATTAGGCCCAAATAAAATATTATAGAAGGATGGAGTCTAAGTATTATTGCTTTGCTGCTGAATGAAGTATGTAAACCTTATAGGCCTAGATACCAGAAGAAGGGCAAAGTGTGAATGTCCTGAATTGGGCATTGTTCATTTTGTCACATGGGAACACGCTGCTATTTGTGATGCTGCTACAGCTAGAAACCTAAAACATCCTGGAAAAAGGCCTCTGTGGGAGATCTGCCTGTGTGCCATTTGACACACCTTTGGCTTGTGCACACAGAAAGCTAGAAAGGTTTTGTAACGATTTGGAAAATTTTCTCCCCCACTCTCTGGGAAAGACCTTCTTTCCATAGTTTGGAATAACATTAGAGTTACTTCAGGCCAATTGCTTCACATCACTCTTGTTTCCTGAGGCTTAATGTCAGCCAAAGTCAGAGTGTCAGTCGTTTCCAGGGTATACTGGAGTGTGGCTTTCTATGGTATGGTGGTTAGAAAGACCTAGAATGAGATGAGGCTAGAGTCTGAAATATCTTTAGGGTAAACTGTGGCTGAATTCAAATGAGATCCTAATAGAGGTGTGGCATTGTGTCAGAAAAGAAGGTGAGGGACAATGAGATCAAGATTCAACCCCCCCCCCCCCCCAATGGCTGGGATTTATCTATCTCCTGAGTCTAGGGTACCCATAACACCCCCCTCCTCATTTTTTTTATTGTGGTAAAAGACATATCAGATTTACCATTTTAACCATTTTTAAGTGTGTAGTTCAGTGGCATGAAATACATTCATATTGTTGAGAAACCATCACCACTGTCCATCTCCAGAACGCTTTTCATCTTCTAAAACTGAAACTTATACCCATTAAACACTCACTCCATTTTCCTGCCCCCCCTTCCGCCCCCCGCCCCAAGTCCCCAGCAGTCACTATTCTACTTTCTGTCTCTGTGATTTTGACTACTCTAAATAAAACCCAGGGACCAGTAACTTTGAGGTGAGAGACCTGGTGAAGCCTTGGACTTATGAGAGACCCAGACAGAGGGATCAAATGTATTCAGGGTAGGCTGTTCTCAGTGACATGACAGGAGTAGAAGAGGAGGAAGTGGAAAAAAGTCATCCTGGCATGACTTGGTCAATGACAAGTCCAGAGAATAGTTAATTAGTGAAGTGTGGATCAGAGTGATCCCCAGAGTAAAATGAGACTGGGATCAGAGCTGTACACAGGGATTAATGAAAATCAGATGAGAACATTCCCCAGAGTAAGATAAGCCTGGAGGAAAAAGGTATGGGGGTGATAACACCATGCCCAGGGTGAGAGAAAGAAGATAGCATGCTTGAGCAGTTACAAGTAGTAAAGGAAATGTAGTGACAAGAAAGAATTTTAGGACAATGTGTTTAGGAGATGAGGCTAGGGAGACAATCAGATGTCAGACTGTAGAGAGCATTGTATGTCATGTTAAGGATTTGAGACTTTATTCTTTTGCCAATGCAGAGCCCTTGAAAAGTGTTTTTTAAAATTTTTTTTAATGTTTGTTTATTTTTGAGAGACAGACAGAATACTAGTGGGAGAGGGGCAGAGAGAGAGGGAGATACAGAATGCCAAGCAGGCTCCAGGCTCTGAGCTGTTAGCACAGAGCCCGACGCAGGGCTCGAACCCACAAACCATGAGATCATGACCTGAGCTGACGTTGGACGCTTAATCAACTGAGCCACCCAGGTGCCCCTGCCCTTGAAAAATTTTAAATAAGAGATAGATATGGTCAAATTTTGTGTCTGGTTACTGTGCCCTGTATTCCCAGGAGAGCTGAGGTCAGGAGAGGCTAGAAAAGACCATGGCAACCTAGGGACTGCAGGCAGATGTTTGCTGGAAACCACAAGGATCTTGCTTACTGTCTGAGCTGGGATGCATGAGGAGGGGCTGGGGTCTGACCTCAGGGAAGTCCTCACTCTAGGAGGCTTTCCTGGACTTTGTCAAAGACTAAGAACCTCAGCAGTAACACAGCATTGTGAATGAGCTAAATGCCATTGAATTGTTCACTTTAATAAAAATGGTCAATTTTGTGTGATGTGAATTGGATTTTTTTTCAATAAAAAAATCAAAGGGAGTCAGGGATGGGACTAGGCATCGCAGAATGCCGAAGCCTGTCCTCTTTTGGTCCGTCCTTCCTATCGTCTGCCAGAGTCCTCTAATAAGTCTGTCTAACCATGACCCTTCCCTGCTCAGAAGCCTCTGTTGCTTTCTCATTCCCCACAGATTATAAAAGCCAAGCTTTTGATGGAATCTGGTGTTCATGACATTCCATTATCTAGCTCCTGCTTATTGCCTTTTCAGCAAGCATCTTTGTGTTCATTCCCGCTCTCCATTTTGCTTGAATGCCTTCCTTCCGTGTCTGGCAACTCCTCATCCTTCAGTGGTCAGCTCCACTGTCACCACTGTTTTAGAAGCCACCTCTGATTTCCCTGCCCATGGGTAGGCAGCCCATTTCACAGTTATTTTTTTATTATACTTGATGTGTCTCTGTTAGTTACCTCACTGTATTGTGATTGGGAGTTTTTTTAAAGACAGGGGCCCTACTTCATTTTTTTTTTTTTTTCCTGTACCCTGAGCCCAGTATTGCACAGAGATGGCTGTCACTGATTATATTAAAGAAAGTCTTGGGGCGCCTGGGTGGCTCAGTCGGTTGGGCATCTGACTTCGGCTTAGGTCATGATCTGGTGGTTCGTGAGTTCGAGCCCCGCGTCAGGCTCTGTGCTGACAGCTCAGAGCCTAGAGCCTGCTTCGGATTCTGTGTCTCCCTGTCTCTCTGCCCCTCCCCTGCTTATGCTCTCTCTCTCTCTCTCTCTCTCTCTCTCAAAAATAAATAAATATTTTAAAAAAAGAAAGAAAGAAAATTTTATTTCTACACCCTAAATACCCAATCACAAAAGGCAAATAATAGGCTATGTTGGTATTGGTCAGTGTGGTGAGGCTAATAGGAGGCAACAATCCATAGTTGTCTTGTATCTCTTTTCTTTCCACCCTAGCCAGCGGGTTCCATGGAACAAGAACTGCAGCTACCTCAGGGTAGCTGGGCTTAGAAATTAGTTCTTTGTTTCATCGGAAAAATAGTAATAATAAAAAATAAAGAATAGCTGAAGTGAGTATAGATGGCAGAGACTGTTAGTTGTCTTTGCAAATATTGTCTCTTTCGTTCTTTTTTTTAAACGATAAGAGCACCTGAATTTTAGCAGGGCGGATAGCAGCTTTTTATAACTCTTTTGCAACCAAGTGTGGCCGCATGCCCAGGTTGGGACTAGTGGGATCTAAGTGGAAGTGGCGTATCTACCGCTTTTAGGTCATGTGCTTAAAAAGAGTGGCTAAGTGTTTCTCTTGCCCTTTTTCCTTCCCGCCAGCTGGGGCATAATGAGAGCTATGGCACTTTCTGGTTCCAGCGATGAAGTGTCACATTGAGTGAGGATGGCAAAGTTCCACTCTCTGCCCTAGACTGCTCACTGCTAACATACTATATGAGACAGAAATAAACTCCCCATGGCTTAATCCACTCTAAATGGGGGTCTTTCAATGACAACAGCTTTACCTGCACTCTCACTGATGCAGGGAGGCCTCTGATACTGCAGTCTCAAGTTGCTTCCTCTTGCCGCTCCTGGATGTTTCTTGGTGTAGTCACTGGGTTCTTACCATTTCTTGCCCTGCCTCTTAGCCTAATTCCTGTTGTTAAGATGATTCTCTGAATTCTGTCATCTACTTAAATAATTTATTGAGGTGAAGGTTATATCATTACAAAATTAGCCATTGTAAATTGAACAATTCAGTGGCATTTCGTACATTGACAATTTTATGCAACCACCACCTCTGTCTAGTTCCAAAACATTTCTGTTACTTCGGAGTAAAACACCTTATCTACTAAGCAGTTTCTTCCCATTTTCCCTTCCCTCCTGGCAGCCATCAGTTTGCACTCTCTTTGTGGATTTAATTATTCTGGATATTTCATGTAAGTGGAATCATACAATATGTAGTCTTTTGTGTCTAACTTCTTTAATTTAGCATAATATTTTGGGAGTTTGTCCACATTGAAGCATTTGTCAGTACATCATTCTTTTTTTTTTTTTTTAAGTTTTTTTGATTGTGATAAAATATATAACAAAATATGCCATTTTAACCATTTCCAAGTATATAATTCTGTGGCAATATTTACACTCACAGTGTTATACAACCATCACCACTACCTGATTTCAAAACTTTTTCATCATCCCAAACAGAAACTTTGTACCCATTAAGCAATAACTCTTCATTCTCCTCTTCCCCTTAGCTCCTGCTAAATTCTAATCTACTTTCTGTCTCTATGAGTTTGCTTATTCTAGACATTTTATATTGCCTGTGTTTCATATAGGATCATACAATAATTTTCCTTTTGTGTGTGGTTTATTTCACTTTGTATAATGTTCATAAGGTTTATCCACGTATGTATCAGAAAACCTCATTTCTTTTTATGGCTGGTATTATATTAGAATACACACACACACACACACACACACACTCCACAATTGTTTATCTATTCATCTGGTGATAGACGCTAAACACTTGGGCTGTTTCCACCTTTTGGCTCTTTTGAGTAGTGTGGCTATAGACATGTATGTACATGTCCTTGTTTGACTACCAGTTTTTTTTTTTTTTAAAGTAGGCTCTATGCCCAACATGGGGCTCAAACTCATGACCCTGAGATCAAGAGTTGCGTGCTCCACCGACTGAGCCAGCTGGGTGCCCCTGAGTGCCAGTTTTTAATTCTATTGGCTACATACAGGACCTAGAAGGAGAATTATGATTAAATTATAATTCTGTGTTTAATTGTTTTAAGAACCACCAAACTGTTTTCCACAGCAGCTGTACCATTTTACATTCTTACCAGCAATGTATAAGGGTTCCATTTTGCCATATCTTTGCCAATACTAGTTAATTTTCATTATACTAGTTATTTTTCACTTCGTTGGTTTTTTTTTTAAATTTTTTTTTTTTAATGTTTATTCATTTTTGAGACAGAGAGAGACAGAGAATGAATGGGGGAGGGTGAGAGAGAGAGGAAGACACAGAATCTGAAACAGGCTCCAGGCTCTGAGCTGTCAGCACAGAGCCTGACGCGGGGCTCGAACTCACAGACCGCGAGATCATGACCTGAGCCGAAGTCGGACGCTTAACCGACTGAGCTACCCAGGCGCCCCTCATTTCGTTGGTTTTAATTACAGCTATCATAGTGAGTGTGATGTGACATCTCATTCTATTATTTTTTTCTAAAGGATTTTATTTCATTTTAATGTTTATTTTTGAGAGAGAGACAGACAGAGCATGAGCGGGGGAGGGGCAGAGAGAGAGGGAGACCCAGAATCAGATATAGGCTGCAGGCTCTGAGCTGTCAGCACAGAGCCCAACATGGGGCTCAAACTCAGGAGCCGTGAGATCATGACTTGAGCAGAAGTCGGATGCTTAACTGACTGAGCCAGCTAGGCATCTGTCATTGTGGTTTTGATTTGCATTTCCCTAACGATTAATGATGTTGAGCATGTTTTCATGTACTTATTGACCATATGTATATCTTTTAAAAAAATTTTTATTTTAGGGGCACCTGGGTGGCTCAGTTGGTTGAATGTCTGACTTCGGCTCAGGTCATGATCTCACAGCTCGTGAGTTGGAGCCCTGCATTGGGCTCTGTGCTGACAGCTCGGAGCCTGGATCCTGCTTCAGATCTGTGTCTCCCTCTGTCTCTGCCCCTTATCCACTCGCATTCTGTCTCTGTCTCTTTCAAAAGTAAATAAACATTAAAAAATTTTTTTTTATTTTAAGTAGTCTCCACGCCCAATATGGGGCTTGAATTCATGACTCGTAGGTTAAGAACCACATGCCCTACTGACTGAGCCAGCCAGGCACCTCCCCTCTGTATATCTTCTTTGGAAAAGTGTCTGTTCAATTCCTTTGTCCATTTAAAATTAGGTTATTAAGTGGCATCTGGGTGGCTTAGGTGGTTAAGTGTCCAACTTTGGCTCAGGTCGTGATCTCACAGTTTGTGAGTTCAAGCCCCACATTGGGCTCTGTGCTGACAGCTCAAAGCCTGGAGCCTGCTTCAGATTCTGTGTCTCCTTCTCTCTCTGCCCTCCCCTGCTCAATGCTCTGTCTCTCTCTCTCAAAAATAAATATTAAAAAAAATTTTTTTTTAATTAGGTTGTTTGTCTTTTTATTGTTGAGCTGTTAGAATTCTTTATATATTCTGGATACTAGACCCTTACCAGATATATATGATTTGCAAATAAATATTCCTTCCATACTGTAGGTTGACTTTTCATACTCTTGATAATATCTTTTGATACACAGTCATTTTTAATTTTCATGGAGTCCCATTTATCTATTTTTTCTTTTGTTGCTGATGCTTTTGGTGTCGTATCTAAGAATCATTTCCAAATCTAAGGTAATAAAGATTGCCCCTGTGTTTTCTTCTAAGAGTTTTATGGTTTTAGCTCTTACATTTAGGTTGTTGATTGATTTTGAGTTAATATTTGTATAAGATGTGAGTCTAACACACTTTTAAATCCTTGAATGTATGCTGTTGGGATTTTCCCAATCAGTAACGATTTTTGGGTCTTCAGATCCCGAGAGATACAGAAGTTGTGTTAGCTACTATTGTGTGAAGTGCTCCTTTTCACCAGAGGTGTATCTTAGAACACATTTCCTCCTCTTCAGATGCTATCCACTGATGTGCATTTGATAGGTCCAGGGCTGCTTCGAGAGTAAGGCCACTGACATTTAGGGCTACCAGCCAGTTGATTAACATACATTTTTGTATGTGCAGTGAGATGCTGTGCCATGGGCTTGTCTGTATCTTAGGCTTTGCAGAAAGGGAGGAGAGCGAGGCTTGCATGAAGCAAGGCCAAGCTGCCAGGGGTCAGGGAAATAATGCTGTCAGGTTGCAAGTCTGTACTGAGCCCAGTCAGGTTCCTAGTCCTGCTTATGGCTTGTTGAGAACTACGTAAAACAGTAATGAGTAGCAGAAAGATATAATTTGGAGACAGAAGCCTTGATTTCAAATTGGATGATGTCTGGTTAGTCACTTCTCTCTGAATTTCAGTGTCTTCAGATATACAGCTTGAATGTTAACTTCATAGGGTTGTTTTGTTTTTGAAGATCAGATGAGATTATCAATGGGAAAGTGATTTGGAAACTGTAAAATGCTGTGCGCATTTAGGAATGTAATGAAGTCAAGGGGAAAACTAAGTCTTCTGTGAGTTGTTGTTGTTATTGTTTTAATATTCTCCCCCCACCTATGATTTACAGCAAAGGTTTGAGGCTTATTGGCCAGATACATTTTTCATTTTTTTTGAATATTTTTACATTTGTTGTGACTCTTTTTGCAAGTGACAGAAATATAACTCAGACTGACTTAAGCAAGAGAGGAACTTATTGACTGTAGTAACTAAAAGGCTAAATGTATATTTACCTTCAGAAACAGCAAGATCCCAGAATTGAATGATGTCATTGGGCTTAATCTCTTTTCCTTTGGCTCTGCTTTTCTTTGTTTTGGTGTCATTCTTAAAAGACTCCACCCATGCAGTGGCAAAGATCAATATCAGCTTTGGGTGTGCATTCTACTAGCTAAGCAACCACTATCGAAAGATAATACCTCTTTCTTGATGGTGCTGGCAGTCCTGGGTATGATTTCGGCTTGGGTCATGTGTCCACCGTAAAGTAATCACAGAAGAATGCTGGACTTTTATTGGCCAGCAGAGTTACATTGTTTCTACTCAGGGAACCCAGGGGTCAGGGTCTGCTCCCCTGGAACCTCTTGGGCTGAGAGCAGAGAGGAGTGGTCCCCGCAAGGGAGATCAAGATGCTTTTACTTAAGGGCTTGGGAGGTGGGGAGCTAGTTAAATCAGCAAAATTCGTAGACCTTCACTACCAAAAAAAAAAAAAAAAAAAAAGTGTGTTTCCAGTACTTAAAACTCAACCGAGTACAGCTGCTCTGCTTGACGAAGTAAGATATTGCCAAGGAACCTGGGTGAGAGGAGAGGTGTGTAGAGCAAAATTTAAAACTTCTAGACAGTTTATTCAGTACATATTTGTCTAAGGTGTGATAGTCCTTGAATCCTTTCTTCCTATCTATCTGGCCTTTTATAGGAGAGATTGCATTTTTCCTCCAAGTGAGGTAAGTAGCTGAGCCAATTATTGCCTAGAGCTGAAGATGTCAAGGGCCTTGCTTAGCCTTGACACCACACTGCTTTTATTGAAGAAGCCACAAGCCTTTCAAATTTAAATAGGGAGTCAGAGAACAATAAGAAGTCACTTTACAATGTATTGGTTAACCAGAGGATGAAATATATTTATATCCTCAACATTTGCAAGGGCTTAGTATGCTAGAGTGTATAGAGCTGTGAGCTGGATTCTGTTTTGTAAATTGAGTGAGAGTAAAGCCACTCTTATATATCAGCCAGGTGATCATGCAGCCAATAGCCATTCAGTATTGTGTTGTGTGTGTGTGTTTTTTTTTTTTTGAGATAAAATACATTTAACATAAAAGTTGCCATTTTAGAGTGTACAGTTCAGTGATTTTTTTTAACAGTTTTGTGCAACCATCATCACTATCTAATTGCACAACATTTTCATCATCCCCAAAAGAAACCCCATTACCCATTAAGCAGTCACTCCCTATTCTCTAAACCTTGGCAACTATAATCTACTTTCTGTCTCTGTGGATTTGCCTATTTGGACATTTTATATAAATGGAATCATGTCTGGCTTCTTTTACTTGGCATAATGCTAATATATATTTATCTTACTACTTTCTTATGATACTTTCTAGAAGTAGAATCATCCCATACATCTACCAAGTAGTCATTTCTTCTATCCTCAAACGTATAATTGGGATGGACATACCTAACAATTGGAGTAGCACCCACATCAGATCCTTGACCTATCAAATAAGCTATCACAGTGGGGAAGGCCAAGTGGAAGCCTTTGAAACTGCTGCATGCTCCCCTGGTCAAGATAGTGAATCAAAACCAATATCACATTCTGTGAGGGATGGTGGAGGCTAGGGCTAGCCTTAAGTATCTTAAAAATGCAGGGGTGATGGTCCCTATTCTGTCTACATGTAATTCATTAGCCTGTCTTCTTGCAAAACTGCGTGGATCCTGGAGAATGTAGACTCCAGCAGTTTAACTGAATAGCCCTAATTATGGCTGCTGGGATGCATGTGGTATCTTTGCTAGAGCATGTGAATATGTGGCCATTAATTTGGTGAATGCATTCTTTTCTCAGTCAGAAAAAAGGATCAAAACCAGTTTGTATTCAAGTGGCACAGATATCAGTATACCTTTATAGTTTTTCCCAGGTCTATATAAACACTTACACTCTTGTACTCTTTGTCATAATCTGGTCAGAAGAGACCTGGACCATCTGGCCATTTCATAGAACATCACTTTGATCTATTACACTGACAACGTCATGCTATAATCAGCATGAGCAAGAGCCCTGGATAAGATATATGCTGTTCCACATGGATTCTGTCCCATTCTTTGCCCAAGTGAATGTATTTGGTTTTAAAATATGTCCACAAATTGTTTGATACCTGTCCCATCAAGAGCCTAATTCCCCTCCCCTTGACCAAGCCAGTCCCTGGTGACTTGAATCTAACAAATAAGAATAAAGTAAAAGTGATGGTGTATGACTTCAGAGACTAGGTCATAGAGGTAGTGCAGTTTCTTTGTCTCTCTGTCTTTGGGATCACTCATTCTGAGGAAGCCCACTACTGTATTGTGAGGATATTCAAACTGCCTATGGAAAAGCCCACATGGAGAAGAACTGAGGCTTCTTGATAACACCCAGCACTGATTAGCTAGGAACACCAGTGAGCCATCTTGGAAGCAAATCCTTGAGGCCTAGTTAAGTCTTCAGGGACGATAGCCCTTTATAAACCTTTATGAGAGACCTGAGCCAGTTAAGTCACTGTCTGATCCCTAACTCTCCATAAATGTTTATTGTTTTAAGCAACTTAATTTTGGGGTAATTTCTTATGCAGCAGTAGATATTAATACACAGCCCCACGAGCTATGTATGAGAGTTCCAGTTGTCTGACATCCTTTCCAACACCTAATATTTACCTGTTTTTTTCATTTTAGCCTTTCAGGTTAGTGTGTAGTATTACTGCATTGTGGTTTTATTTTTTAATTTAATTTTTAAAGTTTATTTATTGAGAGAGAGAACTTGAGCAGGGGAGGGGCAGAGAGGGAGGGAGAATCCCAAACGGGCTCCGTGGTGTCAGTGTGTAGCCTCATGTGGGACTTGATCTCATGAACTGTGAGATCATGACCTGAGCTGAAATCAAGAGTGAGACGCTTAAGCGACTGAGCCACCCAGGTACCCCACTGCCTTGTGATTTTAATTTGTATTTCCCCAGTGACTAATGAATCTTTCTATTCATAAATATATGAATAATATACACATATGATAAATATATACATATACATATGTATATATGATATATATGACAAGTCCAGACAGTGTGTGCAGATTATATATCATATATATATTTTAAGCAGTGTATATTTATGATATATATACACACACATTTATCATATCTATATCTACACATACACACACATACACTGTCTAGATTTATTATTTTGTTAATTTTGTTATTTTTTTGTTAATTTTGTTATTTTTTATTTTGTTGCTTGTTATTTTATTACTGGTTTGTTAGAGTTCTTTATGTATTCTGGATACAAGTTCTATATATTGTGAATATTTTTTCTCAGTTTATCAATTTTTGCCTTCATGTTTAGCCCTTTTTGTGTTCTTTTCTTTTATTAATTTATTTAAAAAATTTTTATTAACTTGTTTTATTTTTTATTTCTTAAAATATACATCCCAATTAGTTAGCATATAGTGCAACAATGATTTCAGGAATAGATTCCTTAGTGTCCCTTACCCATTTAGCCCATCCCCCCTCCCACAACCCTTCCCATAACCCTCAGTTTGTTCTCCATATTTATAAGTTTTGTCTGTTTTGTCCCCTTCCCTGTTTTTATATTATTTGTGTTTCCTTTCTCTTATGTTCATCTGTTTTGTCTCTTAAAGTCCTCATATGAGTGAAGTCATATGATTTTTGTCTGTCTCTGACTGACTAATTTCACTTAGCATAATACCCTCCAGTTCCATCCACATAGTTGCAAATGGCAAGGTTTCATTCTTTTTGATTGCCGAGTAATACTCCAGTGTGTGTGTGTGTGTGTGTGTGTGTGTGTGTGTGTGTGTGTGTGTATCTGTATATATATATATCTCATATCTTCTTTATCCATTCATCCATCGATGGACATTTGGGCTCTTTCCATACTTTGGCTATTGCTGATAGTGCTGCTATAAACATGGGGGTGCATGTGTCCCTTCAAAACAGCACTCCTGTATCCCTTGGATAATTAATTTTTTTAATGTTTACTTATTTTTGAGACAGTGCAAGAGACAGAGTGCAAGCAGTGGAGGGGCAAACAGAGGGAGACACAGAATCTGAAGTGGGCTCCAGGCTCTGAGCTGTCAGCCCAGAGCCTGATGCGGGGCTTGAACTCACGAACCATGAGATCATGACCTGAGCCAAAGTCAGACACTTAACTGACTGAGCCACTCAGGTGCCCCAATTTTTGTGTTCTTTTAAAGAAAACTTTTGCCTACTCCAAGTTCAAGAAGCTATTCTCCTATTTTCTCACTTTTAAGCCTTATTATTTCATACCTTTTGCATAGTCCTGCAGTGATCTGAAATTACTTTTTTGTGTGTATGGTGGGAGGTGGTCAAGGTACATCCCTCCCACTCTATCCCTGTATGGATATCTAGTTGATCTAATAACATTTATTGAAGAGATTACTTTCCCTTCTATACTATAGTGCCACCTTTGTCATAAGTCAAGTGATCATTATGTGTGGGTCTGTTTTGGAATCTGTATTCTGTTCCATTGCTCATTTTTTTTTTTATTTAAAAACTTTTTTTAAATGTTTTTATTTATTTTTGAGACAGAGAGAGACAGAGCATGAGCAGAGGACGGGCAGAGAGAGAGGGAGACACAGAATCTGAAGCAGGCTCCAAGCTGTCAGCACAGAGCCCGACATGGGGCTCAAACTCACAGACTGTGAGATCATGGCCTGAGCTGAAGTTGGATGTCCAACTGACTGAGCCACCCAGGCACCCCTCCATTGCTCATTTTGTATCCTTGCAGTAATACCATACTGTCTTAATTGTTACTATAATAAGTCTTGATATTTGGTAGTGTAAGTCTGTCAGCTTGTTCTTCAGGACTGCCTTGGCTGTTCTTGGTCCTTTGTATTGCTATATGATTTTTAGAATCAGTTTGTCAATTTCTGCTAAGGAAAAAACCTATTAGGAAGGAAGGAAATTTGACTGGGTTTGCATTGAATCTATATATTAATTTGGGAGGACTGGCAGCTTAACTAGATGTAGTCTTCCAATTCATGAATGTGATATGTCCTTCCATTTATTTAGATCTTTAAAATTATTTTATCTATAATAGTTTGTAGGTTTCCTTTTGGTGGTCCTATGTATCTTCCACACCCCTCCCCCCACTGCCACCCTGGGATTTGATGTATTTTTGACACAATAGTAAATGGTACTACTAAAATTATAAAGTCTTATTTTTCTTTTATAAAATAAACCATTTCAGTGTAATCTTAGCATTCAACACTTCCGTCTTCAGTTTCTCTGCTACAGTACCTTGCTTAGGAATGACTCAGGAGAGGGGTGCCTGGGCGTTCAGTCCGTTAAGCAGCCCACTTCGGCTTAGGCCATGATCTCGAGATTTGTGGGTTTGAGCCTTGCATGAGATTCTCAAGCCCTGCTTGAGATTCTCTCACCCTCCCTCTCTCTCTGCCCCTCTCCCACTTGTGCATGTACACGTTCTCTCTCTCTCTCTCTCTCTCTCAAAATAAATAAATAAACTTTAAAAAGAAAAAGAAGAATGACTCAGGAAAGAATTCCATGTATACTGCTATTTCTTTACCCTCACCCAGAAGCCTTTTAAATAAGGATTATTGTTAAATTCAGTTAAATCAGTTGCTTTATCTGTGAGTATACATAAGTTGTTTTTCAAAAATCTTATTTTTAATTTATAAAATTTTATTTTAATAAAAGAAATCTTAGACTATAGAGGATATTTTTTCTCTTGTACATTTTCCCTTTAGTGGTCCTTAAAAGGCAGTTCCTTTTGTATTTCATTGTTTAACAGAATGTAGCAAATCCTTTAACTGGCACATGAAAGAAAACTTACATTCTACCGTATAGCAAATCGCCTATGCTCCATAATTTGTAATATTTTTTTAAATCTTAGGAAATATTTTGTATATGTTAAAAAAGCATTTGCTAACAAATGAATACAATTTGAGAAATAGAAAAATATTGCTTTTCATATACTATTTAATCTCATTTTTTACTGCAGCAAGAAGGAAATAGTGTTTTACCAATGATATGTGCCTTTTGTTTTTCTCTATTAAGTAAGAAACCCATAAAGAGATTTCTTAACTGGATTGAATACCTCTGGACTTTAAACATCACAGAAAATAT
Organism: Panthera uncia; assembly: GCF_023721935.1. NCBI lineage: Eukaryota > Metazoa > Chordata > Mammalia > Carnivora > Felidae > Panthera > Panthera uncia. Next base: position 52,855,768 of record NC_064808.1, on the reverse strand, counting down.
ATAGAGGCTTATCTTTAGATTTAATTTTTAGATATGTTTTTAATCCTGATAGCTTTATTTCATTAATTTTTTTTTTTTTTTTTTTTTTTTTTTTTTTTTTTTTTTTTTTTTTTACTTTTAGAGACAGAGTGCATGAGCAGGGAAGAGGGGTAGAGGAAGAGAGAGAGACTCTCAATCAGGCTCCACACTCAGCATGGAGCCTGACAGGGGTCTCAATCCCACGACCCTGGGATCATGATGAAATCAAGAGTCAGACGCTCAATCGACTGAGCCACCCAGGTGCCCGTATTCATTATTTAATATAAGGGTCAGCAAGCTATGCCTACTTCTATAAATAAAGTTTTATTAGAACACAGCCACATTCATTTGTTCACTTATTATCAATGGTACTTTTTTTTTTTTTTTTTTTTTTTTTTTTTTAAGTAATGTCTACACCCAACTTGGGGCTAGAACTCACAACCCTAAGATCAAGAGTCACATGCTCGACCAACTGAGCCAGCCGGGTGCCCCATCTATGGCTACTTTTATACCCTAATGGCAAAGTTATTTAGTTACAATAGAAAACATATGGCCTATGAGCCTAAAATAGTTACTATCTGACCCTTTGCTGAAAATATTTGCTGACTCTGATTTAATACACCAAGGCACAGTATATACCAAGGATACAGCTCATTGTTAATAATAGATGTAAATCCATATTTTAAGTAGTCTCTTGATAATTTTGATTTTTGGGGGGACTTACTTATTATTTGAAGCAATTAGATTGTTTTTACCCTGTAATGTAGCTTATAGAAAAGTAATACTAGGAATAGAGGGGTCAGCTGTCACTTTCCTATGATTTATTTTTGTTTGTAATTTTAATAGTATCTTCAATCCCTGCGTATTGTTTTTTTATTTTTCTTTACTTATTTGCAAGAATTCTTATTTGTCTATGTGGTAAGGGTTGGTTTGGTTGGGAAAAAAGTAGAAACCATAATACATAAGCTCATTTAATCAGATATGTATTAACTGCAGTATGTCATAGTATCCTAAAAACAAATTAGTGACTGCAAGCACTGATGTTCTCCCTCAGACACCATGGAGCTCCCGCTCTATCCTCAAGACATCTTGCATGTGGTAGGTGATGTGGAAACATCTTGCATGTGGTAGATGATGTGGAAACATCTGACATACAGACCCAGAGAGGGCAGCATCGTTGGTCTGTACAGTTCATATTGGTAAAGCAGAATTCTTATATTTTAAGATTAAAAACAATATAAAATAATTCTTTCTGTACTTTCATTGGAAAGTCTTATGCATCCCATTTTGGAGATGACTGTCTTAATATATATTGTTTGTGTAAATTCTTTCTGAATGTAGACATGATTACTGAATATAAATAAAAGTTTGTAGCATAATACAACTCTAAGTCCAATAAAGACTACCTTGTGTAGTCGGCAGCTGCAGTTACAGAATCTGGAAGCCAAGCCAAGCCTCACTGAGATGCTTCATCTGTCCTTATCCTGTGTGGGCAGCTCTATTCCACTAAGATTTTGTGCCTGCAGCTAATTAAATCAAGGATTTAACCTTAGAATGGATAATATAGGATGGTGACTTCTTGCCAGTCTGCAAGCCACCAGAAACGCCACAGCGAGTAAGACCACCGCCTAGCAGGCCTCATTAGTTGGGGATTTACTTTGTGGAGTTGACAGAAGTTTAGGTATGGAGCCACACTACCTGGGTTCAAAATCTGGACTTCTTGTTTTATTAGCTGCATATTCTTAGACAATTTTACTCTCATCTCTGTAGGCCTCAGTTTCCTCTTATGTTAAGTGGGGAGAACGATACCCAATTTGTAGGGCTGTTATGGAAAATCAGTTACTCCATATAAAGTGCTTAGAATAGTATCTGGCACATGTTAAAGAAATGCTCAGTGAGTATGTATTAGTTCACCTTTTGAAGGTTCAGATTTTGTCAGTACATTGAGAATATTTATCTCTGTAAGCAGATTGTCTTAACCAAGTTCACAAGGCTGGTATATAAAATGAGAATGCCAATTTTTAATTTTACCTCAAGAAATAGAACTATCCCAAGTACTAGAATCCCTGTTTTGGTAGGACCATGTCTCTTCTCCCTTTGGGTAGCACCATGGAACACCAAATCCTCACCAGAAAGGTTATGGTGAACATAGAATCTGAATTAGGGGCATTAGTTAGATGAAGCCAGTGTTTTGCATATAATGCCAAAGTGGCTAAAATGGATATTTATTACCCTTTTAAGAATTTCTTCACTTAAAATTCCAGATGTTTACTTCCACCCTCTTTTGTTGCTTCTTTCATTCTGATCCACTCACCATGAACTTGGACTCTGAAGAGCTGGTGTTGTGAGGAAGCAGACCACAGTGGTGGTGGTATTTGGAGCAAGGTGGAGCTCCTGGAACAGCAGAGGTAGTGGTGTTCCAGGGGCCATGTTACAGACGCTAGGAAGAGTGGAGGTTGGCAGTGGAACGTGAGGTGTGCTGACAGACACATTCTGCCACATGATTTTAGGCATTGTTCTTGGCATCCACCTCTGGTTTTCCACTTTTCCAGGTGGTCTGAGCTTCTCTTTAAGATGCTATTTTTCTGTTTAGACTAGTCAGAATCAATTGAGGTTGTTGAACTTGTAAACTAAGTTGTTCTTGCACCTGGGAACCCTGGCTGATACAGTGGCTACAGTTGCCTGATGCAGTGGTCTCACAGTAGGGAAGGAAAGGTCATGGGAGAGCAACTGCAATGTTTGAACTTTGTTGGCTCCCTCTCTCCTTGAGAGTGTTGGGATCACTGTATTCCCAGGGCCTAGAATTGTGCCTGGCATATAGCAGGTGCTCAGTAAACCTTTGTGGAATGAATGAATGATGGGCACATTCTGCCAGTGAACCCAGTTGTGTGTCTGTCAATGTGTGTTTGTGACTTTGCTCTTTCTCAGCTTCTATGGCTGATCAACCTCCCTGATCAGCCTCTGGCCTCTTGGGTCTCTGTTGTATCAGGTCCAGTGCAAGGGTTTAGCATTTAGGAGGAAATAACACCCTTGTGCCCTGGGTGGGATTTTTTTTTTTTTTTAAATAAACCTATGTTGGACCCTCAGTAAATGAAAGGCACTGTACTAGGCTCTTTACCTGTGTTATCTCTATCTTCCTACAACCTTGTGAGATGGGTATTGTTCTTATTTCACAGAGATTACTAAAACTCAGAAAGATTTACTAAGTAACCTACTGTCACACAGCTCATGACTTGAATCCAGGCCTTCTGTCCTTGTCTTTTCTAAATGACAGCTTCCGTTTACAACTTTCTTTAGTAAGTTTAGTAAGTAGTAAAAGGTACATTTTTTTTAGATATGTTACTACACTTGTTATCATATATAACAGTTAAATTTTACTGCCTTGGAAGCTGTTCTGTCTTTTAAACTCACTTGGCTTGTCTGTGCTCTGTGGACTAAAAAAAATTTTTTTTTATTAATTTTATTTTTGAGAGGCAGAGAGAGACAGAGCGCGAGTGGGGGAGGGGCAGAGAGAGAGAGGAAGGCACAGAATCTGAAGCAGGCTCCAGGCTCTGAGCTGTCAGCACAGAGCCTGACGCAGGACTCGAACTCACAAACCACGAGATCATGACCCGAGCCGAAGTCGGATGCTAATCCACTGAGCCACCCAGGTGCCCCTCTCTGTGAATTTTTTAGTTTAGCTTTAGGATTGGGATTGGGATTGGGGTGTGTGTGTGTGTGTGTGTGTGTGTATGTATAGAAGGGCATCTCACAGAATCCCCCAAAGTACTCACAAGAACTTGAATCCCTTTTTGGTATCACAGCTTTCTTGACATGCTGGAAGCCATAACTTCTTGAGTCTTCCTCATGAGGCTTGTTGGTAGAATAAAGAAAGGACCATGTACCCATAGACTTTTACACACACACACACACACACACACACACACACACACAAATACTGAACTGTATTTGAACCTCAGATTTGCCACCTAATAACTTACGATGCTTGGTAAATTTCATATAGATGTCTTGCTTTGCTTTTCCTCTGATGCTGTTTCTGAGATTAGGAAAAACAGAAATACATGCCTTTTATCTCCACTTTTCCTTTTTGGTTTTAAGGCAGGCAGACCTCTGCTTCAGGTCTGCCCTTTAAGGAACCGTATGGGAATTGGCAATTAGCACCCACATTCTGGCGTAGTGAGGTCATTTGCTTCTAATTACTGAGCCCCTTCCTGGGTGTTATGAGATGATGACCTTCTGAGGATTTTGAGAAGTTGTTCCCGGTTCATTCAGTTTCTTGCCTCTCTTCTTGGTGGAGATGCTGAGGGTAGTACACCTGATATCTGTCTCTCCTCATCTCTAGAACACAGTGTTTTAGACTTTGGGTTCTCATAAATCAGAGCTGGGACTTTGAGATGAAGTTCTGTAAGCATGCTAATCAAGACTTAGGGATCATTTATTCTAGGCTTCTTGTATTTCAGGCATAGACACAAGCCTAGAGAGCAGTGTCTTGTTCAAGATGACACAGTCGGTCAGGGATAGAGTGAATATCTGAAGATATTTCCAAGGGCAAATGGAAAGCCCTGCAAAGGCTAAGCCCGCTGAGGCCTACTGGAACATAAAGCTAGGAGGGTTGGGGAGGGTGAGGGATTTGTTCTGTGATTTCCTTCCCTGCATCTTGTTAAGAGTGAACACCTCACCTCTGGTTGCTTTGGTTTGCTCCCACATATCATTACTTAGAGTGGACCTCAGTCTGTAGTGGGTGATCTGAAACACACCCCAGTCCTAAATTGTATGCTTGGGGTCGTAGGTTACCAAGTTTACAGACAACAGTCTTGTGCCTCTGTGGACACGTGATCAGGCTATGAATAGATCTGAAGTTCTGGGAGAGCCTCAGCTCTTCCCCCACCTCTCTATTCCCAGCAGCCTGCCTGCTGGTAATTTCCTCAGTGCTCAGACAGCTAGACAGAGAATGGAAACAGGGCAATCTGCCCATCCCCTTTTAGGAGGCAATGCAGGCCCAAGTCTCTGTGAGTAGCCTCTGGCCTCTTGGGTCTCTGCTGTATCAGGTCCAGTGCAAGTGTTTAGCATTTAGGAGGAAATAATACCCTTATGCCCTGGGTGGGATTTTTTTTTTTTTTTTTTTTTTTTTAATAAACCTATGTTGGACCCTCAGTAAATGAAAGGCACTGTACTAGGCTCTTTACACGTGTTATCTCTATTTTCCTACAACCTGTGAAATGGGTATTTATTACTCTTATTTTACAGACATTACTAAAACTCAGAAAGATTTACTAAGTAACCTACTGTCGCACAGCTCATTACTTGAATCCAGGCCTTCTGACCTTCGTCCTTTCTAAATGACAGCTTCCCTGTTTATAACTTTCTTTAGTAAAAATTGGGCTAGGATAATTTGGATGGACTATCCTTGGAGCCACGTGTGTTGTTGAATGATCCCATATAACTCGGAGAAATGGGGTGAACCTGAAGGAACAGGAAGAAGGCCTGTCAGTCTGTGAGCAGCAAAGGGAGCTAAGTGGATGGCTATATCAGGATGGTACCTGCCAAGCACCCATGTGACTTTAGTGAACCAGGTCAGACAGTGGCTGTCCTGCAGGCTACTAACCATATTCCTCAATATGGCATTCAAGGCACTCAGAGGTGGTGTTTCTGTTTCAAAGCCCCTATTTTACCTCTCCTTACCTTCTGTCACACAGACTGTTCTTCATTCTATTGTTCATCAAATCTGCTGTCACCTTCCACGCATGGGCATTTATAGGCTCTATCATGATTCTAGTCAGAAAATAACTGTTGACCACTAGGGCTGAGCAGACAGTTTTGAATACTCAGTCATCCCATAGTCATTTTTTTAAAAAATGTTTATTTATTTATTTTGAGACAGAGAGAGAGAGAGAGCGAGCACGTGTGAGCAGTGGGGAGAAGCAGAGAGGAGAGAGAGAGAGAGTCCCAAACTGATGGCGTGGAGCTGATGGCATGAAGCCTGATGCGGGGCTTGATTCTATGAACCATGAGATCATAACCTGAGCTGAAATCAAGAGTCCGATGCCTAACCAGCTGAGCCACCCAGGCGCCCCAACCCGTAGTCATTTTGGTCTGGAGCTCTCTCATTCATTCTTTGATTCATTTGTGTATTCAGCCATTCTAACATACTGGGCACTCCTTTTCCAGGTACTGTATGAAGCCCTGGGAATCAGTATAATGAAAAGACAGACAGGGTTTGGGTTCTCCTAGAGCTTACAGTGTAGCAGGGAAGGCAAAAATGAAGCAGATAATTATAATGAAGTCTGATGAGTGTCATAAAGTGGAAATAAGGGATGTGATGAGAGGGTACATACTGCAAAGGAACCTAATATTGTTTAGAGTGTCAGGAAAGACCTCACATTACCTGAGGAGATGATGTTTAAGTGAGACCTGAGGATTGAGAAAAATTAGCTAAGTAAATGGGGTTAAGAAAGGTGCTTTTTAGATGGCAGGCTGAGTATATGCAAAGACCTGGAAGCCAGGTGGTAGGAAATAAGGCCAGGTTCATGTTGCTTCATTTATTAAGCAACCATTTACAGATGATGGGTTTTATATCATGTGCACTGTGCTGGGGGCTAGGGACATAAAAAACAATCAGATGGCCCCTTCCTGCCTGGAGAAATTCAGTCAGGAGCAGTGGCATCACTTCTTGGTAACCAGTATGCTAAGGTCACCTTAGATCTTGGACTCAGGCTCCTTGGTCCCATGTGACAGGACTTAGCACCTTTAGAGAAATGGTCTGCCCTTGAGCATTTGGCCCATCTGTCAAGCAGAGAGGATATGGACCTCAGTTGGACACTTGCAGCATTTGCTCTCATTCCTGGCTTCACACTCACCAGATCCTTGATTGATGGGGTTCGTCTACAGACTTGAGGTTGATGGAGGCCCAGAGATTGACTTTTTACCCCAGCGGGAACATAGTAGAGCCTTTCTGGCTGAGACGAAGTTGCCTTGGTTTTCAGTGCTTTTTATCCCTCGTCTCATACTTGTTATTCGGATTGAGTGGTATCAGACCCATCCATTTTTTTGAATACATTTCTGTTGTTCTGACTTGTGGCACTGCTTATGGACAGAAGTCTTAGGGGCAGTTTGTCTTGACTGTGCACTACATGACTGCAGGGTGCACAACAGACTGTTGTGAATGGGGCTGCCCCTCCCTAATTATGCAACAATGCATCCCTGTGGCTCTGGTTGAAGGGAAGTTATTTAAACACTGACTGTGTGCCTCGGGCTAGGTGGTTGATATTCTTGACTTCACTTAAGAGTCTCAGTAATGCTCTGAGGTAAATACTACTATTATCCTCATTTACATATGAGACACTTGAAGGCCCAGGGAAGCTAGCTAGCTGTGGCTGGGGTTAGAGCTCTGGTTGGACCAAAGTCTCTGCTTCTCTGCACTCCCAGCCATTTCCCAGTGTGGTTACAGACTTTACGTCTTGCCTGTCATCTTGTTGCCATGGCTTCCTTGGCCTTGTCTACTTTGACTTATCTGTCTGGCCTCTCCGTGTCAGTACTCCATGGATTCTCAGCATCGCTGAGGGTCAGGAATGTGTCTTGTTTGGGAGATACCCTAGAGTATCTAAATTTCTTTTCCCATCTAAATTTGTGTGTGTGTTTAGCACGAGGCAACATTATATCTGTAGGTGAAGTCACTTTCGAAAAGTAAGTCAGCTCTGGATTTGTCGGGCTGCCTTTCTTGCTCCAGCTTCCCCAGCACTGTCAGTAGGAGGGAAGCTGGGGATGATGGCTCATGAGAGAGGAGTTTGAGTGAAAAAGGCATTGGACCTGGGTGTGGGTGGTAGGATGAGATCCTCTCATTTGTAAATGAGTAGTCCCCTTTCAAGGGGCTTATGGTTCTCCTTTCTGTCTTTTAATGGAGGATCAGCCTCTTCACCTGGGGATTCTGGAGCTACTGACCTTAGCATGGGAGGGCTTTTTTTTTTTCCTTCTCTGAGCTGTCAGGGTGTAGGGGTGCACATGTGCTGTGGGAGAGGGAGGTGTGTGGGGCAGAGTCTGGGGAAAGGGGGCAGGAGGAGGGATGTGTATTCACCGCCTCACCTGCTTCTCTGCACTCTTTCTTCTTCCCGTCCCCTCAATGGAGGCTTTGCGGTCTCAGTCTTGTTTGAGAAGTAGGGTCCTAAAAAGAACACGCGTCTCCTGCACTCATCTATCTTGTGTTCCAGATCCACCCGACTGCTTGCAGTTCTTGAAGCATGGCAAGCTTTTTCATATCTCAGGTCTTCGTACATTCTGTTCCCTCTGTCGGGAATGTCCTCATCTTCTCTACCCCAAGTACACCCACTGAGCCTTCAAGACCCAGTATAGATGTCACCTTTTCAGTGACACTGCCTTTCCTCTCTTCTCTCTGTGGAGGTAGGCACACTCACTTTTGTGCCTCCACAGCGCTTGGTACAGACCTCTGTTGTGCTGTGATTATTCGCTTAACTGTCTGCCTCCCTCCCCATGTATTGAGCCTCTTGAGAATAAGGAACAGAGTCGGTTTCATCTCTTGTTAGCAGGCACAGGGCCTGAGGGACATCAGAGTGTCAATAATTGTTGCTGTGAACTACGCTAACGCCTGACCTAGAAGTAGATGGTTGTGTACAACTCTCTTGTGTGCCTCCATAAACTAAAAAAGGATTCTCTTCCATAATTCAGTGTATTGCACATCTTCCACATTCCCTAGCCCTCCAAACATGCACTGCAGTGGCTGACTTCCAGAGAGAACAGTGCCGTGCTCCACAGATGTTCTCTTTGTCTGCTTTGCCTTACCTTGCCCTTCATCTCACAGTGCTCTTCGAAGCCCCTGGGCCTGACCCAGGGAATGAGTGGGGAGTAAATGTCAGAAATGAGCCACTCTTGGCATCCTGGATCGTTGATTTGCAGGTTTGGCCCTGTGGGGCAGTGCGAAGTGAGAAAATGGAAATGAACCCGTTCCCTGTCATAGCAGCCCAAAGGGCTCTCCTCCAGATTGTGAGTACTATCACCAGCTGCAGCAATGAGGCACTCCCCTTATTGCATTCTGGATCTAAGACAATCAATTCTTCTTCTAAGTTGGCTCACTTGGCTCACCCTGAGCTTTCTCACAGGGCTGAGAGCCTGAAACACGTCCTATCACAATTGTTTTTCCACCATCATCAGGCCACAGACTGGGAGATTGTTTATTCTTGTCCCTTCATTTTATAGAGGAGGAAACCAGGGTCCACAGGGAGCATGGGACCAGCGCAAGGTCCTATGACTGGTGGCAGCCGAGGCTAGACACTGGTCTTCCCACTCCTGGCAGAGTGCTGCTCCCTTTGCTATACCTCGCTGCCTCTGATATCAGTTTTATTTTTCTGTTTGTAATTCCTGTACACTGTGAACTTGGTGAGGGTGAGGCAGCTGGGAAACTAGGTATCTTTTTCTTCGGTTACTCCCTCACTCCTACACTGGCTGGACACAGGAGACATTCAGGAAAGACTTGGTGAAGGACTGAATAAAAACCCAAGTTGGTCCAGGAAGACCTCATGAGCTAAGGTAGAAGAAGGCTAACGTAAGCACATCCCTCCCAGTTTCACTGGAATATCTTTGGTTTTGATGATGATTCCTGTGGTTTGGCTTTCCCAGTGTTAAACACAACCTTGGCTGGAGCATGGAGGAGGTGTGGTTTGTAACACTGGTGTTTTATCCTCATGAAAGCCAGATCTGTAATGAAACTTCTGGGAAAATACCACATCTGGGCTAGCCAAGGATGCCTTTGGGTTTTCAGACCCCTCCCTTGCTCCCCAGCAGCAATCAGAGGACACAGATTGTGTGCAGCATCGCAAATTCCATTACAAATAGATAATATTTGTCCAGTGCTTACTATGATTTCTGGAACTATTTTAGGTATTTTATAATTCTCTTAATCCTTGCAATCCTCCATGAGTGGTTACTGCAATTTTTTTTAACTTTTCAAATTGCCTTTATTGAGATATAACTTACAGAGAGTAAAATGCACTTGTTTTAAGTGTTCAGTTTTAGTGTTGACAAATATATATGACCTGTATGATCTCTCCCCGGCAATCAAGGTATAGAACATTTCCACCAATAAGCACTATTAATTATCCTCGTTCTGTATGGCAGAAAAGTGAGGTATAGGAGGAGTTAAGTGACATTGAAGGGGTGTCCAGGGTCTCATAGCTTGTAAATGATAGGACCAGGATTTGAACTCCAGAGCCCATATTCTTAACTACTGTATTGCTTTCCATCTCTTCTTTTGTGGTCTAGCCATTGCCTTTCTTGCCCTGGTAGATAAGACATTAAGGAGTAAGATGACTTAGGCTAAAAGTCTAAGCACTAAAGGGGTCTTGGGCAAGAAGCCCAGAAGTAGGCAGTGGGGAGGATTGAAACAGTGATCTCGGTACTAGAATCCCAGGACCCAAGCAAACAGAGCTACCTGCTTTTTGTCCAGCCTTTGCCTCTCCACTCCTGGACCAGGGCGCCTCCTAACAAGGTATAAGGTAGTACCTGAAAAAGGGACAGGCTTCTCTGCTTACACAACTGAGATAGTGAAATAGAAGAAAAGTCTCATTTGCTCTGAGAGTGCCATCTGTGGTATACTGCATCCAGTTCTGCGCTAGGCACTCTAAGGGCCAAATGGACAGGCCAGAGCATATGTAAGGGAGGCAAGGTGGAGAGAGGTCCTGAAATCTAGTCCTTTGAAGAGGGGTTGGAGGAACCAGGTTTGGAAGCCCTTAAGAGAAAATGTAGTCATTGCCTTCATATCCTTGAAAGGCTGTTCTTTGGACGAGAGCATCAACTTGTTTTTCTCTGTGGCTTCAGAAGGCATAATTAGAGAGTCCTGTGGGTGGGACAGTATAGCATATTTTGGAAAAATTGAGGTACAGTAGATATGACATACCTCATCAGCTTGTCATCAGCTTGGAGTACGAATAAGGTCAGGTCTCTTTTCAATAGTAAGATTGATTTCTTGAACGAAGATGAAATTATCTGCAAGTTTAGTATGTTTCTCCTGGGGCTTTCCTCTTCCCTCTTTCTCTTTATGAAGTATTATTGAAGAACTTCATAAGCTAATTTAGTACAAAGGAGTCAGGCTTAGTTCAAAACAGAGAACTAGAGGATCTTATTGGTGTGTTAGTGGGCCCTGTTTTCAACTTCTATCATTGGCACACAGTGTGGCTTTTATGAACGCATTTCTCACAGTGTGCTCTTTCCTTATTTAGTGTAGCCATAAGGACTTGGTTCTGTACAAGGCGCAGTGGTTCTCTGACGGAAGATGACAGCACCGCTTCAGTGTCACACTTGGCCTAGACCTAGGTTTATGCTTAAGCTCTCAAAGTGAATGCTCTTCAGTTCATATATGTATAAGCTCATCCATTGGAGGAGGGAACCCCTATAGTCGTCATTTGGCAGGTCTAGAAGTGTTTCTAGATTTAGCCACATTTCAGTTCCAGAACCAGCCTTCTTCTACAATTATTTTGGTTACTGTATTAAGCTTGAAACACCCATTCAGACATTCTGTTTCCTTGGTGTGAGTGAGCACTTTCCTTGGTGTGAGTGAGCTTGCTTAACACCAAGCACTTTTCCTTGGTGTTAAGAGCACTTAGGCTCTTAACATCCCTTTCTACCTTTAACTTGACTTAGGATCTCAGTCTGTCAGGGAAATTCTAACAGCATTGACTCTACAAGAAAGGGGTGAAGCCTTCAGTCTTTGGTCCTGAAAGGGCTTTGATCCTGTACGTATTTGTGTTCATTCACTTGTGTTCTGTTCCCCTCGCATACTAAGGGGTGTTGGGAACAGTTTTTGCCAAGTCACGAAAGATCACACTGTTTTCTTTTCCCCATGGGTATTGTGTGCTCTTTTGTTTTATATTTATATGGTTAAAAGGGGATTTCCCTCAAGAACAAGGGTCTGCTCCAAGGTGACTTGATGTTTCTAAGGCAGAGGGGGCTGACAACTTTAAAATGGCAGTTTCCATAACTGAAGTAGTTTGAATTGTTGTTTAATCTGGTCTCCTGCTATACAAGGAAGATTTTTCAAACTACTAGAACTCCCTACCATTGGAGTGGGCCACCCAGAGATATGAGTGCTTTGACATTACAGCTGTTAAACAGACTACCTGCTTAGGGCCATTGTGAGGAAATGCTGAATTTCTTTAAAAAAAAATTTTTTTTTTAATGTTTATTTATTTGAGAGACAGAGAGAGCCTGAGCAAGGGAGGGGCAGAGAGACAGGAAGACACAGAATCCGAAGCAGGCTCCAGGTTCCAAGCTGTCAGCACAGAGCCTGACGTGGGGCTCGAACCCACAAACCATGAGATCATGACCTGAGCTGAAGTCGGACACTTAACCGACTGAGCCACCCAGGCACCCCAGAAATGCTGAATTTCTTAATAAGACCACCATCCAGAATGAGTAAGGTTAGCATCAGAAGATGTGAAAAGGGGCAATTGGACCATGTAGGCTGAACCTGGATTGTGAAACTCTTTCCTCCATGGAGCGACCCTTACTAATTATCTCCACTATATCATACTAGCTTCAGCAGGGCAATGCTCTCCTTTTATGTTTGTGTCCAAGTTGGGCACAGGAACTTTTCTTTAGTACTATATAACTGTGCCCTGCATAGAATGTTTGGACAAGACTCAGGGACAGCAATAGGAAAATAAACATAGTCATTGAAACTAGTTAATCTGGCTTATAAAATGTTGCTTGATGTCTGGGACACCCAGAGGATATACACATGAGCAGTGCCGTCATGATTATTGGGTGATGGGCTGGAAACAAGATGAGTGATGAGTATGAGTGAATGAGTTGGCCTCTGAAGGGCCGTCTATCTCTGAGATTATATGATTCTTCTAGGCCTTCAATCTTGAAAATTCTAGAACTGACTTTGTGCTGTGATTCCTAGAAATCTTATAGACCCAACAGTGGGTCAGGAAAGTGGGTGACTATAATGCAGTTGAGGTTACCACTGATCTCATTTCCACATTTCTCCCAACCACTGCTCTCCCCTTAGGCCAGAGAAATACGGAATAAAAGACAGCCTCTTATATATGCCTGATCACAGTGAAAAAAGAAAATAGCCTTATTCTTTGTCCTTGATGTTGATCTGTCCTTTCTCATTAGACCCTCTCAACACCTTGTGATATGGGCAAGAAAGTGCTTACTAAGCTCTTTTTAGAGGTGAATAAACTGAGGTCCAGAGGAGTTAAGTAATTTACCTGTCCATATTATACACTGGATTGACTGGTATCCTAAGTGCTCTCAAGAACTATTTGTTAAATAAATGAAGCCCAGATTCTGTCTGTCCTTGGGCAGTATTTTGCTACCACATAATTCTGAACCCCGTAGGGGCTTCCTGTGAGCATCTGCAGGATTGGCTGGTTTTTGCTGACCTTCCCTTTGGGATTCCCTCATTCTGTAGCTGAAGCTGTGTGCACTCTTTAGAGAGCATCAGCCCAATTGTGTTCCCTACAGAGTGGGATGGGAAAAAACATTCCACCCACTGTGATTCTTTTTTTGTTGCTTGTTTTCTGGGATCTTCATATCATTGCCGACAAGAGTGACTCATAGACTTCACTATATGATTTTCTTGGTTAAGAGGACTTTTTTCTTAGCTCTAGAAGAAATGAATTATAGTTATATGGTTGTATGGTTATGGTGCCGATATTCGGCAGCTTTACCCAAAGCACTACAGATCTCTCTTCTAACTAAGAAGAAGTTAGAAGTTACTTTGGCTCGGTAACACTGTGCAGCCACTGCGTGCCCAGCCATGTGTTAGGTGTCTAGAGGAAGCTCTTGGGTTGAAGGGCTTAGAGTCCAGTTGGAAAGATAAGACGCATACATAAATAGGAAAACAGTTTGACACAATTTTAAATAAAACTCAAAATCAAATGGTATACATGTAAACATTTAAATGTGGGGAGTAGGTCATAAGGGGCTTAGAAGGTATTGTGGAAAGAGTGTGTAGTTTAGAACTGTGGGCCACTGACAAGTTAACTCCCTGCACTACTTTTTCTTTATCTGTGAAATTGGTATAGTAATAGCAGCCTCCCGGGGTTGTGAGGATTAAATGTGGTAACGTGTCTAAAGCACCAGCATAGTGACTGATGCTTGGTAGGCATGAAGCCAGTGGTGATTCCCGCCCCCCCCCCCCCTTTTCTAGGAGCTTTCCTAGAGGAGCTAAGCCCGACAGGTTGATTAGGATTATGAGGAGGGAAGGAAGGAGGATGGCAAGCCAAGAATGAGGGGCAGGTCCTGTGAGTATGTCAGTCTGGTGGGAATGGAGGGTACATGGGAGAAGCAGTGAGAAGTAAAGCTAAAGAGACAGAAGTTTGGACTTAACTGAAAAGAGATGTTATGATGGGAGGTATATTTAAGCCCTGTACACATGTGTATGTATGTATATAATGGTCCTTATCGCACTCTGCAGCATAGCATAGTAGCTAAGAGCTTGGACTCTAGAGCCAGGCTGCCTGTCTCTAGCTGCTACCACTTAGTTTACTTCTCTGGGCCTTCGTTTCTTGATTTGAAAAATGGAGTTGATGATAATGATACCTTGTAGGGTTTTCATGAGGGTGAATGAGATAAATATGAAGTGCTTAGAGTAGTGCCTGACACATAGTGCTGCCTAAATGTTAGCTGCTATAATCATAATTATTTAAATGGTACAAAACTTTTATAAAAAGTGTATGCCCCTACTGATGAACTCTAACAATAAACAAAAAAACTGATCCATTAGCTGAGGGATGTCAGTTGACTGGCGTTTACAGTTTGAAGGCCTCTGCTATAGGTTACAGGGTCATCAACACAGGGAGTGAGGTGAGGCCTGTGTGAAGTGGTGGTAAACAAGATCTGACAGGAAGGTGCAGGATGAATTGGGGGGTACGTTTGGCAGGGGGCTCTTGACATGGGGCATGTCCGTGTTGAATCATCTGGTATAGTACATTTGTTGCATGTGGAGGTGATTCCTGGTAGGTCTTAGGCAGCCTCGTCAAAGGACTTGAGTTCCACTGAGGGGTGTGTGCCACACTACCACGGTAAACAGTGCTGCCATAGAAAAAGCATTACTACATACTTTTTGAGTGGATACATGTTTTTCAAATAAAATAGAGTCATCATTGAGGAGGAGGCTGAAAGTTCCCCTCAGGGTGGAAAGTACGAGGATTGGACTTAACAGTAGGGCAGGATTTGGTCATTGGGAGGAATGCATGGGGATGAGAATGGGTTTAATGGATGATCAAGTTAGTAGCCAGACTTTTAAACCCAGTTTTTCTGTTCCAGTGAGTTCTGCAGAACGGTGTTCCTTAAACAACCATATAATATCTAGACTGTACGTGGCAATCTCATCATGTGGGCTGCAAAAGTAGCCCCCTTTTCCTGGGAAGAGTGGTCTTTGTTTCCCCAGGTGGCACACTGCCAGCTTCTTTACTGATTTGCAAGTCCCACAAGGGCCAGGCTGAGCTGGTGTTTTATGGGGTTGGGGTTGGGGTTGGGGTTGGGGATGGGAAGCTACTCTCTTCCATTTTGATAGTGCTTCAGGAAAGGCTCCCCTACCCTTCTTTCCAGTGCTGCTTGTGCTCTGTGCCTAGGCTGGGCCTAGCTGGGACATGGGTTTAGTGATGGGTGGGTAGGGTGGCAAGGACTGTTGGATTTTCGGCTTCCACTAAATGAACTGCGGTTTCTCATGATCTACTTGCTTTGCTCTCTATTTGTATAGCATTAAAGGATTTTTGTCTTCATCTTGGCCAGCTCAAAGTTAAACCATGAGAGGTTTTCATTTTAACTGAGCTATTTCTCATTTTAGCTGGCTTTAGGTTTTAAGTCTTAAGACCATTAATGGTGGTATCCCCCAGCAGAGCTCTTTGTAAGATAAGGTGGCTCTGGCTGCTGGGAGCCAGTTTGCAAGGCAAGAAGCAAAAGTGTGTGAGCGCCAGATAGAGGAGTCTCTTGTAGAGTCTCTAGCTTATGCTCAGTACTTTGGGTCTGTTTGAGTGCAGAGCGGATCTAGGTGCACTACAGAGTTTGATGGATTTTACCTGGAGCAGATGCCCCAGGGGTATAATAAATATGATTTTTGAGGCAACTAGGGCTATAGCATATTTCTTTTATCCTAAGGCAGCTCTCGTGCTAGGAACCTGGGACTCTTTGGTCTGCCTTTAGAGACCTCTCCAACCCTGTCTCTGTGGGCTCAACATTCTAGCATCCAGATGTTCCATATTCCCTAAGACTAACCCAATGGCATTTTCTCTGGGAAACCTTTCCCCGACCCTTAAGAGAGAAGTAGTCATCTTGCTTCCAGGGAAGTTGGTATATCCCTTGACTGTAGCTCTTTCCTTGTATCCTGATTACCTGTCTTCTCTACTAGAAGGTAAGCTTCCCTTCCTGCCCCGCCCCCCCAACCCGTAAAGCTATTGTGCTGTAATAAACAAAGATTATTTACTGCCAAACATAGCTGTTACCAAAAGATCCACAGGCCAATTCAGGTTTCTAAAAAACCCAAAACTTCCTGAATAGAGGAGAGAACAAACACAGTTTTCCTTCTTTCCCCTTTCCACGTGTCTCCCACAGTCACATGACTAAGACTTGAGGAAAATGAATTGTCACATATATATGCAAGGTTCAAGATAAGTGATAGAAACAAATGAATTAGTGTAAAAAAAAAAAGGCTTCATCTACAACCAGAAGCGCAAATTAAAATGTAAGCTTTTTGAAGGCAGAGTTGTTTTTTGTTTTTAAAGTGTGTGGCTCTAGTACCTAACATAAATTGTATACAGAATAAACATCAGTGGCCAAGAATGATGAATGAATGAGTTAATGTGGGCATTTAGTACTTTTCCTTCTTATCAGGAGTTTAAGACCCCAGCTGGGTTGATTTGGTGGGTGGACCTCAGGCTGGTTCAAATTAGCTGTCTTGTGTGCAGACCTAAGAGCGTGTGAAATGTGCTCCTGCTGGGGTGTTTCCCCCTGGCCTTTCCTTTTTGAGCACTCCTCTCTTCTCTGATTGCCATTTAAAGATCTGCGTACTGAGGACGAGCTGCTGGAGGGAATGTTTCCCTGAGGACATGGGGTCTAATGGCAGCCAAGGCTTTGTGGTTGATTAACTCCCTGATTGAATCACTGATTTTGAGGCACCCAGGGAGGGAGCATGGGTATGTGTAGACCAAATTAAGAACTCTGCAAGTATGATGAGAGTGGACGGGGGGAGTGGGGACTGGGTGGCGGTGGGATGAAAACGGGATGGCCAGAGAGTTTTAAACTCTTCCTCAGTCCCACGTTTTAGATTTCCCTTTTTGTGGTGGAGTCAGAGCAGTCTAGTAGAAAGGACAGAAGCCAAGGGGCTTGACTTTTTTCTGCCATCAACTCACCGATGTGTTGGTCTCATTTCCTTCATTTGTCGAGTGGGGTGACGAAACTCTGCCCTGCCTGACTGCCTTGACTGTAGTGAGGTCTGGTGAAGTGTTGGATGAGAAAGCTCTGACCAGAGTGGGAGAAGAGTACAGCGACACTGGTCACTGGCCCATCTTTTCTCACCAGAGTCCTCCTGTCTCTGGAGGAATCAACCATGGTAGCCTGGTCCTTAATGCTCAGGTTCCTCTGAACTTTCTGTTCTTTCCAGCCTTGAGTTCATCACTCTTTATTCAATAATGTGGGTGACCCAGAAAGCATTCACAGTTCCCGGACTGGAATTCCTGTAGACCAGGGACCATGTTTTTCCTCCGTGTATTCCTAGCCCTTGGGACAGGTTTGGAAGAGCAGGCACTTGCTAAACAATTTCTTGAGAGAGAGTTTAAGTTTGAATACTGGATCTGCCATATACAGTACTAACTTTATGACTGTGACCAAGAGACTTGGCTTCCCTAAACCCTAGTCTCCTTTATCTGTTAAATGGGAATCATAATCCTTGTCTTTCAGGGTGAGAATTGAATATATACGAAATTCCAGGTGTTGTGTAAATGTAATTCCCCTCCATATCTGCCAGCTGTGGTACGTGGGGCCCAGTAATCTGCTAACTACTATACTATAGTACCTCCATAGTGACCTGCTGAGCCCAGAGTTGCTCCTGAGGTGATGTTTTCTGGATATTTAGGTCTCAGACAGAAGAAGAAAGCAGAACCTTGGGATTTCCCTTAGCATTTCCGCCCTTTTCTATCTGCCTGCCCTGCTTGCTTGTTCTTCCTTGGATTCTGTTCCTAGAAGAGCCAGAATATTTTTCTGCCTCTTCATTTTCCGAAGCGTCTTCACCAGCCAGAGCACTTTTGTTTTGGCTCTTCCAGGCTTGCTCTGTTTGGTCTTTGTTATTCTTCATTAGCTGTTACTATTCCCGCTTATTTTCAGTTTCCCGACTTGTTGTGCTTTGTCCACGGCTAACACAGCATCTGAGGAAAGTCACTTGGTCGGGCTGCCTCTAGCCACACAGGTCTGTGAGGTGGAAGAGCTGAGTTCCTGTGCTGGCTGTGCTATCTCTAGCTGTGTGACCTTGGCCGAAGATCTTGCCCTCTCTGGGTCTCACACCTCTCATCATTAACATGAAGGATTTGAACCAAATAAGTGGTTTGTAAGGGTCCTTAAATTCTGAGTGTGAGTTTGGACAAGGCATTTTTCTTTTTGGGGGGTTCTTAGCTTCCTCATCTGGAAAACCAAGTAGGTTGGACTAAATAATTTATACTCACTTCTAGGCCTAAATATTTTCTCCTCGTTCTTTTTTTAGTTTCTTTCTTCCTTTTCTGCCTTGTATTGCTTTCTGGAGCATTTCTGTGACAGTTAACAGCTGTGGACAGGAAACCCTTGAACACTTCTAACTTGGCAAAGGTTGCTGCTCCCTCTGAACCTCATCCCAGCCCATTTCCTGTGTTTACAGCGTTTGGGTTTTTTGCTTAGTGACAGGCCTGACAGGTCATACTCCAGTTCTCCTCCATGGCTTTGTGTGGGGTAGACCAAAATGAGCACCGACTTGGGAGTTTGGGAGACAAGGTTTCAGTCTCCGCTCAGTTGTATGACCTTATGTAAGATAACTGCCTTCTCAGAGTTCATTGTCCTCATCTGTAAAGCCAGAGAGTTTAACTAGCTCTGATACTATAGGATGTTAATATTTGCTTCCCTTTTATTCTCCCCGCAGGGACCTCTGTTTATCCCGTTTCTTCCACATACTCCAGTGTGGAAGGGACCCAGGGTAGCTGCCTTTGCATTTCCTGTGTGGGACAAAATAATAGGAAGAAAGGAAGTCAAATAGCTATCTCAGGCCCAGATTGGCAGCAGAGAAAAGTTGAGGTACGGAGCTGGTGTGATCAAATTGCTCAACATATCCGCTATATAGTTGGTAACCAGGTGGACACCAGTCTGCATTTATTCTTATCAACACTCTGGAGAGAGACAGTATCCCAGTTCCAGCCTTACTTTTACCATTTATGTGACTTGAGCAAGTCATTTAGCAGATCTGGGCCTCAGTTTCCTCATTTTATATTAGGGATAATACAAGTACTGACTTTAGGGTGCCTGGATGGCTCAGTCAGTTGAGTGTCTGACTCTTTTTATTCTTTTGTTTTTTTTATTTTTGAGAGAGAGTGGCAGAGTGTAAGCAGGGGAGGGGCAGAGAGAGGGAGACACAGAATCTGAAGCAGGCTCCAAGCTCTGAGCTGTCAGCACAGAGCCCAACACGGGGCTCGAACCCACGAACCGTGAGATCATTGACCTGAGCCGAAGTCGGACCTTTAACCTGCTGAGTCCCCCAGGCACCCCTGAGTGTCTGACTCTTGATTTTAGCTCAGGTCATGATCCCAGGGTTGTGGGATTGAGCCCTGAGTCGGGCTGAGTCCTGAGCATGGGGCCTGCTTGAGATTCTCTCTCTTTCTCTGCCCCTCCCCCACTCATGTGCATGCATGCGCGTGCACACACACACAGGCACGTGCGCACACACTCTTTCTCTCTAAAATAAAAAATAAAAGGACTGACTTTACAAAGTTGTAAGAGAGTACAACTTTCTATGTACAAGTCCCAACATAGTTCCAGACATATTTGTCCCTCCTTTCTCCCTGAGACAATAACAATGTACTTAATTCTGTTCTTGTGTAGATAACAGGAGGACACTCAGGTCCCACCGCAGAGTCACTAACATGCCAGCTGGGGACAGAGTCCAATTGTGGTTGGAAGAAACCTTGTGAGTTTGTGCTTGAACCAGACTGAGCTCAGTGCTGTGACCTCAGAGGGGAGACTCATAGGGCCTAAAGTGGTTAAAGAAGGCAGGTGGGCATAGGACTTTTCCTGGACCTTGAAGGGCCACCAAGTCTTGCCCATGAGGAGCTGGAGGGAGAGTGGCTCCAGGTGCCCGTTCACCCTTGCTCAAGCTGGTGCTTAGTATTCATGTGTATTGGCATTTACGTCTTCCCTTCCCTCCCTCTTCATCGGGGAAGTTACTATCCAAAGGACTTCTCCTTTTTCCTTTTACATTTTTGAGAGAAAGAAAATTTGAAGGCACAAGGATGGCATAACATTTATTCAGAGCAAACTAGTTTTAGTTTAACCAATGGGCTAGGTAGTTTGCTTGCATAATCTTAAATACTTAGAAAATTACAGTATTATGCCACATTTTACAGCTGAAGTAACAGTGCCTCCAAAAGGTTAAGCAGTTTTTTCAGCTCAAAATTAACAAGTTATAATGACGAATCAAAAGAGCTCTGCACAATAATTCAGTACGACTTCAGCCAGTTTATTCACCCAAGTTCTTAGTAATCTGTAATAGTTGTCTTGTGCTTATCTTTTTGAGATGGCTATCTTATTCCTGGCTCCTACTATACTTAGCTCTTGTTCTTAGCAATAATTCTCTATTCTGTAGATCTCTAGTTCTACCGTTGACTTAGATTCCACCTCATTATGCCAACATTAGCTCCCTTAATTCTTTTTCCAGATATTTACCAAGCACCTAACTATAGGTCAGACCAGAGATGGATACAAATTCCAGTTCCTGTTTGGATCTTTCAGTGTGATGGTTGGACAAATGATTACAGTAAAAACAACTTGGTAGTAATTGAATATTTACTGTGTGCCATGCTTTATTTGAAGTACTTTATATATATTCATTTCATTCTTAAAACTCTATCAGGTAGATACCGTTTTCTTCTTATTTTATAGATAATGAAATGCAGGCATACAGAGGTTAATTGGTCTAAGTTGTGATAGAGAGAAGCACAGGGACCATGTGGGCACAGAAGAGGGGCTCCTAATCTAACCCAAAGAGTCAGTGTAGAGAATACTTCCTAGAGGAATTAGAAAAGGCCTGAGTAGAATCTTGAAACTTGAGTAGGAATTAGTCAGGTGTAAAATGGGGCAAGGATATTGTAGGCAGAGGGAACATTGTGTACAAAGCCACAAAGTGAGTCTTGCGTATTTATGGAACTCCAAGTAGTTTAGTGTGGTGGCAGGGTAAGGTGTGTGTCAGTGACTGGTATGGGATAAGGCTAGAGAACCTGGTAGGGACCACCTCCTGAAAAGCCTGTATCCTTTGCTACATTATATTTGTTATACATGTTAGTGGTTCCCAACTTGAGCATTTAAAACTCTGAAAGGGGCCCTTGAAGGGTGTCTCGTGAATCCATATTATTTTCTTAGTTGTTTTTCAATCTGTGGATACTAAAAGTATAACTATTATTAATGGAGCTTTTGGAATTCCTCATTGAGAAAAAGTTAGGAATCACTGTTGTAAGAGTTGGGGAGCTTTGCAAAAGATTTTTTTCTTTAAATTAGAATATTTATTGAGACAATTCTAGACTTACATGCAGTTTTTAAAAAATGCAGTGTGGCGCTCGGGTCTCAGTCTATTAAGTGTCTGACTTGATCTCAGCCCAGGTCTTGATCTCAGGGTCATGAGATCTCAGGGTCCAGCATGGAGCCTACTTAGAACAATAATAATAATACAGCGAGATCGTTGGGAAACTTTGCAGTTTTCCCCACAGGAACATTTTGACAAACTGCAGTATAATATTATAACCAGAATATATTGACATTAATAAAACCTACCAATCTTGTTTAGATTTCCCCAGTTTACTTGTACTCGTGTGTGTAAGTTCTGTTCCAACACTGTAAGTATCCTTTATTTGCCCTTTTATAACCACACCTTTCTCTCCCACCCCCTTCCCTGTTCCTAACCCCACTGTTCTCCATTTCTAAAGTTTTATGACCTTTCAAAAATGTTGTATAAATGGAATCAGAGTTTGTAACCTTTTGGAATTGGCTTCTTTCTTCAGCCATAATTCCCTGGAAAATCATCCAAGTGATTGTATGTATCATGACTTTGTTCCTTTTTATTGCTAAATAGTGTTCCATTGTGTATAATGTATATAACCATTCCCTGAAAGATGTATGGACTGATCCCAGTTTTGGGTTATTAAACATAAAGCTTCTATGAACATTTGTATACAGATTTTTTTTAAGTTTATGTATTTATTTTGAGAAAAAGGGCATGTGGCCAGGGGAGGGGCAGAGAGAGGGAGAGAGAGAATCCCAAGCAGCCTCTGTGCTGTCAGTGCAGAGCTTGATGTGGGGCTCAAACTCACAAACTGTGAGATCATTACCTGAGTTGAAACCAAGAGTCGGACGCTTAACCAACTGAGCCACCTAGGCGCCCCTATAAACAGGTTTTTATGTGAACCTGTGAAGGATTTTATTCAGGAGCATGGAGAGTGGTCTAGTCAGATTGGAATTTTAGAAAAATTGTACTGACTGCTTTAGTAGAGGATGGGTTTGAGAGAAACGAGCAGAGACAGGAAGATCAGTGAGGAAACTGTAGTAACCCAGGCAAAGTACATGGAGATCTGAGCTCAGATCTCTGTGAGCTGAAGCATAGAGGCCTTTCCTCAGAAATCATACTAGGCTCGTTCCCATGTGGGAGCAGGACCAGGGAGCCTGGGCTGTCAGGAGGCTCAGGCACACTCCATTCTGGATAGTTAGCCACCCTTCTGGGGAGATGTTGTCTGGATCCATAGCTGAGAACTGCATCAGGTGAGGAAGGGCTGCAAACCAAGTCCTTGGAATGACCATCCTGACTGCAGGGTTTTTCAGTAGATGTTCTTGGTTATCTAATCTCAAGAAAAGAAGAAAGGGGGTCAGTTATCTTCTTTGTATTGTTTGAATGGAGGCTTGTTTGGGGCAGAAAGATGGTGAGAAGCTCTTGCCTGGTTCTGGTCTCTGGGAGCCCAGGCATGTGTTCTCTGGTAGGCCATCCAGCAGTGGGGCTGGGTGACCTGAGGATGAACTCCTGCTGCAATGGTCCCTGGAATCAACATTGTTTTTACCCCGTGTGTGTGCCTGGCTCCCCAGTGTTTATATCTTCCAGGCATTTATCACTGTGCTCTTGGGGTCACTGTGATCAGGACTGATTGTTGAGAGCCAGATCCACTCCTGAACCAAAGGGTATAATCCTAGAGGGTCCACTAATGGGTTGGACACCTCCCCTGGGCGCTGTGCAATGTCCTTATCTGGACAAGTCCTTGGATGCCCACTCAAACACTTTTAGAAAACTTTTCCCAGCAGAAATCTGTTTTGAGTTGTTTGTAATTATTTTTTTGGCCATCTCAGACCCTGACAAGTGCTGGCCAGGATGCAGGAATGTTTGGGTCGGGTGCCAGGTCAGAGAATTTGGGGCAACTTTTGAACCAGCGTGTGTTGATTTAATTTCTCTGGGGTTGTCATGCTTCTTGGCACAGATACCTTTAGAATGTAAAGACCTGTGGTATGTGGGACCCCAAAGCTGAGAAAGCAAATCTTCAAAATCTGTAAGCAGCTCTCAGTTGTCCCTAGACCGGGTCTTGTGTTGTCCAGTGCCATGCCTGACACAGGGGAACACCAGAAAAATCAGACTCGTGTATAGTTGGGAAGATGAGACTCAGATAAAGCAGAGAATAGAGGACCAACAAGCAAATGACTAACACTTACAGGGCTTCACTGTTTTTCAAAGGACTTTATGGATTTTTCTGATAAGAGAATTAATCCTTAGGAATAGTCAGAGTATAGGAAAGTTGAAATTTAAGTACCTGCACCTACCACTTCTGTGATTCAGTATATATTTTAATAATTGAGAAGAAGGGGTGGGGGGACCCTGGAGAGCAGAGTAAGTGTATCTTACCTCTTTTTGTATCCCTAGTGCCTTTGGCTAGTTCAGCCAGCTAGTTCAAGGTCAGCAAATAGGTGATTGAAAATCAGAAATGAGTGTTGAAATGGTAGCATGTGAACACTGAACAGGGGGCCAGAAACTTTTAATTTAGTTAAAAAGGTGATAGAAATAAAAGGGCAGGCAGATAGGCTTTTAAGCAGATGGACAAGTGTCCAGAGCCCTGTAGATGTGGGAGGAGGCATGGGCAGTCAGAACAGCTACAAGTCCCCGGCATCAGAAGCCTGCGTTATTGAGGTCATGGCCTGCTTGGTGGGGACTAACTTTAGGAATTAGCCACCTTCTTCCGGAGGGAAGCTTTTTGTGAAATCAGTATTTGAAGAAAAAAATACTGAGAGGAGGAAGAAGGTAGAAATGGGGTGGCTGAGTGGAGAGAGGAGAGAGGGCTGAAGATTTCATTTCTTCTAGCAGGTGATTATGTTTCATATGCTGAAATAGAAGCATATTCTTTTGCTCTTTTTGTTCCTCCCTGCAGAGCGTGCTAGGGACTCAGTACTCTGTCTCTAGTGTCTTTTTAACTTTGTTTCTAAGTCTTGATAAGGAAGGTGTCTCTGGCTAGTGCTGGACACTGAAGAAGTTAAGGCAAAACCAGGAAATTCTGTTTTACCCTGCTTGGGGAATGGCACAAGACCAGTTATGACTTCTGTGTTGGTCCTTAATAGGCAAGCAGAACCTAATTAAACTTGCCCCTATTCGTGAGTCTTGGAGGGTAAGGGTTAGAAGTTTTAGGGAGCCCTCTTGAACACTCATCTGGATCTCCCAACCATATAGCCTTGCCATAGGAAGTTAGTGAGACTTCTAATCTGGTTCTGCCACTAGTTTGCTGGCCAACCTAGTGCAAAACAACCCCCTTTCATAGTCTCAGTTTCCTTCTCTAGTTGTAAGGTAGGCAGTGATCCTTGATGCCCCCCACAGCCCTTCCAACTTTGCCACTTAGAGTTTGAGTACAATGGGGATCTCAGCATCCACTATTCCCATTCTGCGCCAGGAATTTTGTAAGATTGGTGAAAAGTACATTTTGACTTTGGGTTCTTTTACAAATCAATCTGTGTGAGATGCTGTGCCCCTTCCTCTTGGGCTTGCTTTGTTAGGTTGCCCTGCCTTCCACCCCTACTGTCTTCTACCTGTTTTCAGACTGGTATCTCCTGCTGCTCTGGTCTCTTGTGTCTTACTGTATTCTATTTTGTGTCTTTGTCATTCATACACTGTGTTCATTCTTGTACTTTTTGTGGGCCAGGATTATGTTGGTTCATCTCTGTTTGAATTTGCTCTTTCATGCAGCTGAGTTCTTCTGGGCGTTCATTTGTTCAGTCAGTGAATATTCATTGGAGCCCAAGTGTTGTGCTAGGGACTTCGCTAGGTCCTGGGTGTTGGCTCAAAGCCAGGATTCAGCCATGAAGGCAGCCATGGCTCCTGCCACTGTGGTGCTTACAGTTTAGTGGAGAAGAAAGATATTAAGCAAATTGTCACACAGATAATTATAATTGTGAAAAGTGTTATCAATGTTGGAGAATGTATAATGTGGGCCTAAACCAGTTTGGCAGGGAAGACGATCAAGGAAGATTCTTTGAAGAAAAAGTATTTAAGTTCAGACCAACAGCATGTGTCAGAATCTGCAGGTCAAGAAAGAATGAAGAAGCTTCCATACAAAAGGAATTCTAGGTCATTCTCAACCTGGGTTGCACATTAACATCACCAGGTATAAGAGAGTATATGAAGCAGCTGGACTGGTGCTTCATACTGGTGCTTACTGGTGAGAGTATAAAGCAATGCAACTACTTTGGAGAACAGTTTGGCACTTAAAAGTTAAACATAACCCTGTCATATAACCCAGAAGTTCCACTCCTACTGGAACTCAAGATGAAAAACTTATTTTCACTCAAGAAAAATGAAAACCTATGTCCACACAAAGACTTGTACACAAATGTCCATAGCACTTTATTTGTGCTAGCTAAAAACTGGTGGATGGATAAACACATTGTGGTATATACATTCAGTGGAATACTACTCAGTGAGAAAATGGAGAAAAACTACTGATTCATGTGATAACAGGGTTGAATCTTTTGAATGCTGAGCAAAAGAAGCCAGCCACAAAAGAGTACATACTGGTGATTATATTTCTTTGAAGTTCTAAAGCAGGCAAAACTAATTTATAATGATAGAAATCAGATCAATGCTTGTGTGAGGAGGGCAGTGCGGTTTGGCAGTGAAGTACCAAGTGGGAACATTTTGGGGTGATGAAAATGTTCTATATCTTAATTGGGTGGTGGTTACACAAGTGCGTATGTTTGTCAGACACACTGAACTATGCACTTAAAATGGAGACATTTTATTGCGTGCAACTCTGCCTTAAAAAATATCCATGCTCTATTTTTATAAATGTCAAGGCAAGGCAAAACTCATCTATGGCGATAAAAGTCAGAAGAACAGTTATCACTGTGGGGTGGGGTGAGGTGTAGTGGTTGTGATAGTATTGATTGGAAAGGGGCAAGAGGGAGGAAGTCTTCCTGGAGTATTTCTTGATTTTGGTGGTAGTTACTTAGATATATACATATGTAAAAGTTACTTGATCTATATGTTTATTTATATACTTTGCTGTATATATGGTATGTCTCAAAGAAAAACAGAAAACCAAAACTCCCCTAAAACCAAACCCATGCCTAAGTCCCATCCATTGAGATACTGATTTAATTGGTCTGGGATGGGGCTTGGGCCTCAGCAGCATAAGTGCTCCCTAAGTGAATCTAATATGTAGCCGGAGTTGAGAACCAACGTGCTATGTGAAAGGAAGGGAGAAACTTGGAACATGAAAGAAGGATTGCACAAAGCTAAGGGAGTTGTTGGACAAGAGACCAGAAAGGTGGCAGCTGGCAAATCATTCTGGGCCTTACAGGCCACTTTAAGAAATTTGAACTTCATCTTAAGAGTAATGAAAAGCTTTTGAAGGGTTTTAAGTAGGGAGATGACTTGGACAGATAATCAGCTGGTATGCAGTAGCATTGCCTATAGTTAGCATTCCTGCCAATTGCTTGTTGAGTATTCAGAATCTCTCTCCTGTGAGGAGAAGAAGATTTGGAATAGTTGAGGAGTCTTGAAGGACTGGTGCTTGATTAGAGGTGGGGAGTGAGGGAGAATGAGATGTCAAGGTTTCTGACACCAGCAACTGGAGAAGTGGGAACTTTGGCAGGGGGTGGGGGCAGGGAACTAATGAGTTTAGATTTAGACATTATGCATCCGTTGATGTTCCTGTCAGACATCTATGTGGAGATATTTAGTAGGTGGTTGGATTCTGTGTGTTTCTGAGGGTCAGAAGGGAAGCTTGAAGCAGAACCATCATCTTACTTTTTTGGGGGGAGGTGGCAACAGTTTTTTGGGGGGAGATGGCATTTCTTTAAATGATAATTGAAGCTGTGAGGAGAGGTCAGATCCCTCCTGGAGAGAGTCGTCTGAAGAGAAGAAAGCTCGGGACCAAACCCAGATTCTTTAAAACTCCAACATTTAAAAGTCATGTCTGGAGGAGAAACCTGCTTTGTACACTCAGGAAAGCAAAGATTTATTCATTCATTCAGCAGATCTATATTGAATACCTACTGTGTGCCAGGCACTATATGAGTCCCTGGGGATACCACAGGGAGCAAAAAAGTTCCTGCTTTTGTGACCCTTACTTCTACTGGGGGGAGATGGGCAGTAAACAAATCAACAAATAAGTGCATCATATACAAGGTGGTGGTAGGTGCTATGAAAAAATGAAAAAGATATGACCTCTGCCCTCAGATATCCTCAAATAACTACAGTTGTAAGCTGACTGAAGTGAGGCCAGAAGAGGTACAAAGTCAGAAATGCTGGTGGAACTCAGAGGTGTATCTCATTATGTTGCATATTGGAGCTTTATACGTAGTCAATGCTGTGAATTTGTTTCCACTGAGGGCTTTCTTTAATTTTATTTCATGTGAATTAAAAAAATATTCAGATCATAGGTTAGAGCGAAAATATAATTATCTAGCATTATAATAAAGATATAATATTTTTTAATGTTTACTTTTGAGAGAGAGAGCGAGTGGGGGTGGGCTGGTGCAGGGGGACAGAGGATCTGAAGTGGGCTCTGTGCTGACAACAGTGAGCTCTATGTGGGGCTTGAACCCACAACACATAATATTTTTATTTTTATTTATTTTTTTAATGTTTATTTATTTTTGAGAGAAAGAGTGGGGGGGGGGGGGGGCAGTGTGCAAGCGGGGGGAGGGGCAGAGAAAGAGGGAGACACAGAATCCAAAGCAGACTCCAGGTCTGAACTGTCAGCACAGAGCCTGATGCAGGGCTCAAACTCACAAACCAGAAGATCGTGACCTGAGCTGAAGTTGGATGCCTAACCAACTGAGCCACCCAGGTGCCCCACAACATATAATATTTTAAAGCATGCTGGTAAGAATTATAAAAGCCTTTACTGACCACACACATATTGTAGGCCAGGCTTTTTTTTTTTTTTTTTTAAACTTTATTTTTAGAGCAGTTTTAGGTTTACAACAAAATTCAGAAGGAGGTACAGAGATTTCCCACATATCCTCTGCCTCCACACATGCATAGCCAACCCCATTACCAGGGTTACTTACCAGAGTGGTACATTTTTTACCAAGGATGAGGCTACATGAATACGTTATAATACCCAAAGTTCATAGTGTGTTACCTTAGGGTTCACTCTTGGTGTTATATGGGATGTTATTATTACTTTTTTCACATGTTCTCCCTGGGAGGGGAGACATGGGAAGTCTTTGGGGTAGTCTTTTGCTGCTTGGGTAGCTGAAACCAGTGCCTGCTTCGTCCATAAGGAAAACTCTTCTGAATTCCTGCCCCTGCTGAGAAGAGTCAGACCTCTTCTTGGATATGAAGACATGATGTTCCAACAGGGGCAGGACCATCCCTCAGGAGGCTGGATTTCACTCAGTGTGGGAATCTGACTCCTCTTTCCTCTGTGGCTAGACCTACAGTGTGCTGTATTCCACGTGGGACCTTTCTTGCCAGAACTTCCTAGGTCCAGGGAACTAGTTTAGTTCCCTTTCTCATTCTTTACCCTTTTGTGTAGAGGGTACTTTCTCCTTCCCACGCCCCTTCCCTAGACCCCCAGCCTCAGCCTCATTCTGCATTCTGTGCTGTTTTATCTCTGGAATCTCATGGCCCTTGGTCCATCAGTCTTCCCAGGGCTGGTACTCTCAGTCTTAACAGTCTTTTGAGTCCTTTCTAAGGGTAAGGGTGGATTCTGATCCCATCTAGAGTCACTGCAGAGCTTGCTGGTTGTG
This sequence comes from Panthera uncia, assembly GCF_023721935.1. NCBI lineage: Eukaryota > Metazoa > Chordata > Mammalia > Carnivora > Felidae > Panthera > Panthera uncia. The sequence continues at coordinate 52,826,293 of NC_064808.1, read as the reverse complement.
CTTGGGGGGTGGGAGGTCAAGTGGGAGAAATTAACAATCAACAAATGAGACCCCTGCTGGCAAAATTTATCAGTTTTCAGATTCCCCTCAGGTGCCAGCCAAGTGGTAGGGAACAGTCTGACCAGCGCCTTTCTTTGCTCCTCATCTGTACCTTCTTCTTTGACTGCTGTTTGTCCCACTTCTTTACCTTTGGGCTTGTGTCTCACATCAGACAATCCATGGTCAGGCTCGACCGCAGTGGTTCTGCTTTGCATGCCTATAAATACGTGTTCTCAGGGGGATAAGTTACTGTTTGGTGATGAGAACGTGGCTGGAGGAGAAGAGGCATCAGGTGGATGGTGGATATTGGTGGTGGGAACTGGTGGGTTGTACTCAGGAATTCTCTTGTCTTTGGGGGAGATATGGTTTGTTATGAATCCATTCATGCACTCATTCATTCATTCAGCCAGCATTTGCTGATTTTATATTTGACAGGGTGGATGTAGGCCCTGAGGGTTAGAGTGAGTCACACTTAGTCCTTGCCCTTTTCTGGATATGGCATGCAAACAACTTAGAGCATGAGAATTAATACAACAGAGTTATGTATAAAGTGCTTTGGAGCATAGAGCAGTAAATGATTAGCTCTGCCTGGAGAAAGGAGAGGAGATTTAGACGCAAAGGAAAGACTTTGTGGTGTTGGCTGCTAGTGGTTAACAAAGTGTGGTCTGCAGACCGTTGGGGGTCACCAAGATCTTTTCAGGGGTCCACAAGGTCAAAGACATCTTAATAATAATGCTACGATGTTACTTGTCTTTTTCTGCTGTGTCTACATTTGCAGTGATGGCACAAAAGCATTTAGGTAAAACTGCTGGCACCTTAGCAAGAGTCAGAGCAGTGGCACAGAACAGCACTGGTGGTCGTGGTATTCCTCACCAACATGCACTCTGTTTTAAAAAATTTATTTTTAATTTTTTAATTAGTAAAAAATTTTTTAAATAAATATAAAATGTATTAATTCTATTCAATTGTGTCCTGTTGAATACATATCTCTTTAGTATTCTGTGTGATGAAACAGGAAGTGTGCATAAACCACTTCTGTGTGTAGAAGTTTGATGCTTATTTCTTTCTCTAAATTTTTAAAATTTTTATTGAAAATTTTTTTAATGTTTATTTTTAGAGAGAGAGAGAGAGAGAGACAGAGCACGAGCGGGGGAGGGGCAGAGAGAGAGGGAGACACAGAATCCGAAGCAGGTTCCAGTCTCTGAGCCCGTCATAGGGCTCAAACCCACGAACCTTGAGATCATGACCTGAGCTGAAGTTGGATACTTAACCCAGTGAGCCATCTGGGCGCCTCTGATGTTTATTTCAAGAGAGAGCATTCGTACCACAGAGCTGCAAGTTGAACTGCCTCCTTTTTTCAGGGAACACCATTTTTATGTGAAAGAATAACTGACAGGTAAACTATACTTACTCAGACTCACGTATTTGGCACGTATTTTCTTAAAAATGAATGAAGTGAGTCTGCTATTAAAGGAAAACAACTGGTAGTATTTATTGCCAACAATAAAATTCTAGTTTTCATTTAAAACTTAGAATTTTGAAAAACTTGGATCTGCCACTGTGAGCTTGACAGCTGCCCCAGATTTAAATCTTTTCTGATGTAATTAGTGGTGATATTAATAACTGTGATTATTTTGATATCGTAGAGATGAAATGGGTCAAATTTGGAAGTTTCCATGTGACCAGTGCATCATGTTACAAAATCACTCCTGGATAAAAGATCAAAGTACAAGATAGACCAATAGATTTTAATATAATAGAGTACAAATGGTTCATTTATATAGTTTCAAATTTCACATTGCAACTAATCTTTAATAAACCTACTACTTGTCGATTTTGATGTAATATCAGAGAAGAATGTTCACAGATATCTGGAAGATTATTAAAATATTCCTGTCCTTTCCAACTACATATCTGTTTTGCTCTGTGATCAAAACAACACATTGAATGTGGAAACAGATACAATAAGACTACAGCTGTCTTCTATTAAGCCAGACTTAAAGAGATTTGCAAAAATGTAAAAACAATCCCACTCTTCTCAGAAAGCATTTTTTTCCAGGGATGCTTGGATGGCTGATTTGGTTAAGCATCTGACTCTTGATTTCGGCTCAGGTCATGATTTTACAGTTTGTGAGATGGAGCCCCACATTGGGCTCTGTGCTGACAGTGCTGAGCCTGCTTGGGACTCTCCCTTCCTCTCTCTCTGCCCCTCCCCACTCGCACGTACATGTGCATACACGTGCTCTCTCTCTCTCAAAATAAACTTTATTATTATTAAAATTTTTTTAATGTTTATTTTTGAGAGAGAGAGAGAGAGACAGAGCATGAGCAGGGGAAGGGCAGAGAGAGGGGGACAAAGAATCTGAAGCAGGCTCCAGGCTCTGAGCTGTCAGCACAGAGCCTGACACAGGGCACGAACCCATGAACTGTGAGATCATGACCTGAGCTGAAGTTGGACGCTTAACCAACTGAGCCACCCAGGGGCTTCTCAAAATAAATAAACTTAAAAATTGTTTTTCCAGAAAACAATTATTTTTCATAAAAAATCCTATTAAATTAATGTATAGGAGATTTATTTGTCTAAAATGAATTAATTGCTGTTATTAGAATTTGCGTTTTAATTTCTGATATGGTAGTGGGGTGCCTGGGTGCCTCAGTCAGGTGAGCGTCTGACTTTGGCTCAGGTCATGATCTCACAGTTCGTGGGTTTGAGCCCCTCATCAGGCTCTGTGCTGACCGCTTGCCCAGAGCCTGGAGCCTGCTTCAGATTCTGTGTCTCCTTCTCTCTCTGCCCCTCCCCTGCTCACGCTTTGTCTCACTCTATTTCTCAAAAAATAATAATAATAAATGTAAAAAAAATTAATTTCTAATATGGTAGATATTAGTTTTGGGATTTTCAACTTTTACGTATATAAAGGGGCCCTGGCACCAAGATATTTAAAAACCTACTCCTGTGCTACTCTTTTTACTTACAGTTCTCTTTTCTGCCTGAAGAAATCCTACACATAATTGTTATTTAGTTATTTGTTCAAAAAACATTGAGCATCTATCAAGAACCTGGCTTTTGCTTGCTGCTGGGGACATGGTCCCAAGCCCTTATGGACATTGTTTCATAGGGAAGACAAATGAAACAGAGAACTGGAACACAGTATGATAAATGTTATTGGTGATAGACACATAAATGCTGTGGGAATACAGGCTATTGTCGGAATCATCTAGAATTCTAACTCATCTAGAACATGTGACTGATTGATTTTTCAAACACAGTAGGGAGAGTGACTGAAGTTAGCAGGGAACTGTTCACATGTTGCTCTGGGAGGAAAGAAGGAAACTACAAATGTATTGATTGTCCGCTTTTTGCATGCCCTATGCTATGCTAGGGCATAGGCGTTGGAACAAATGTGGTCTTAATTTTCATAAAAACCCTGTCAGCATAGGTAATTATCCTCATTTTGCAAATGAGATATTGGAGGCTCAGAGAAGTTGAACATCCTGTCCAACATCATATAGATGTAACTAATAGAGCTGGGATTTTGACATATGTGTTCTGGTTCCAAGTCCAGGGCTCTTTTATTAATAATGCATTGCTAAACGGGTGGATCTTCTAAGGTATTTCCAGGTGGCGCTGGGAAACCTTGCCAGATTGGAATGAAGGTATAAGAGAAGATAGAAGAGGTGTCAGGAAGGAGAAAGACAGCCTAGGAAATGCTTGGTAGAAGGAGTCATTTGTGAATTTTGACTAACATGGTTATTCTGGATAGGATTCAATGGCCTTAGGAGACATCAAGGTTTTATACTCCTTTATTCTCAATCCCTTAAATCCTTCTCTATGCCAGATGATGCCAACAGCAAAGGTCACCTGTCTGTCTGATCAGTTTACAAACCAGAGCCTAGCATTTGAAGCCTAAACTTCTTGCACCAGTTATAGGCTTTTGGGAGAGAGGCTGGCTGACCTTAGGCCACTCGTGTCCAGCCTGGAGGCCCCCAGTCCCTAGAGCTCAGCATTTAAACTTTTTCCAGTATTTAAAAAAGTTTATTAGAGGCTTCTGGGTGGCTCAGTTGGTTAAGCGTCCGACTTGGGCTCAGGTCAGAATCTCGAGGTTCGTGAATTTGAGCCCTGTGTTGGGCTCTGTGCTGACCCTTCAGAACCTGGAGCCTGTTTCAGATTCTGTGGCTCCCTCTCTCTATGCCCCTCCCTTGTTCACACTCTGTCTCTCTCTCTCTCTCAAAAATAAATAAATTAAAAAAAAAAAGCTCATTAGAAGTTGTGCTTTATGATAAACCTGTTTGTGGATACAGGCTAATGAAAAGATTGTATTTCTTTGCTTTGAGTCAGAAATCTGTCAACTTAATGTGGTTCAGGTGTGCTACCTAAGGTTTTCTAGAACAAGGGTCAGCAAACTATAGCCCTGGGGTCAAATCCAGCCCACTGCATGTTTTTTTGAATAAAGTTTTATTAGAACACAACAAAGCTCATTTACTCATGTTTTGTCTGTGGCGGCTTTTGTGCTCTAAGACAGAGTTAAGTAGTTGTAACAGAGACTATATGACTCATAAATCCTAAATTATTTATTATCTGGCCTTTTACAGAAAAAGTTTGCTGACCCCTAGGGTAATCCTGATTCTTTCCGTCATGGTACTTAGCACATGGTGTTTTAATTGCCTCTGTCCCCTACTTTTAATAATATATATATTTAAGTTTATTAACTTATTTTTAGAGAGCGAGAGAGAGGGAGAGCGCATGTGTGTGTGCAGGTGTGCATGCATGTGCAAGAAGGGGAGGTGCAGAGAGAGAGGCAAAAAGAGAGAGAATCCCAAGCAGGCTCCGTGCTGCCAGGGCTCGATGCGGGGCTCAATCTCATGAACTATGAGATCATGACCTGAGCTGAAATCAAGAGTCAGATGTTTAACCATCTGAGCCTCCCAGGAGCCCCTCTTCCCTACTTTTAAAACTAAGCTCCTTGAGAGCAGGGGTGAGATCTGACTCATCTCTCTTTATGCCCCATGCTGATCACAGAGCCTGACATATTAAGAGCACACAATAAATGTTGTTTAAATGGGCACATCATGTGCTGATTAAAAAGCTCTGATGGGCAATTTTTTTTTCTCATTCTGATAGGCAATTATATGTGCCTCTGATTGAGACAAAAACAGAACTAAGGGAAGGAAAACATTATGTTGGTTATGCTAATCCCAGTGCTGTGTGCCTCACCTATGAACCAGTCATTACTTACTGCAATTTTTTTTGGATAGGTAAACGACACAATCATGCCAAGAGCTCTTGTTGGTGAGGAAGTTGAGAAACAATGCCTTAATCTTTGGCTGCATTCTACCACCACCGCTTTACCCCATCCTCCGCTCCCCACTCCCAACTTAGCGGGACAAATGTAGTAGAATATACAGTTACATGGAGATATTTCTTCTTCATGTATTGTATTCTTCTTACTTGTCTTTTTTAAAATGTTTATTTTTGAGAGTGAGAGCGCGTGCGTGTGCGTGAGTGGGGGAGGGGCAGAGAGAGAGGGTAACAGAGGATCTGAAGTGGGCTCTGTGCTGACAGAAAAGAGTCCAGTGTAGGGCTCAAACTCCCTGAACCTCGAGATCATGACCTGAGCCAAAGTCGGACACTTAACTGACGGAGCCACCCAGGCACCGCTTACTTTTTGTCTTCCATAAAGCCATTTCTTCAGTGTGCTTCTTACCATCTGTGACTAACGGAAGATGAAACCACGCTAAAGCTGTTTGGTCACCTTGGCATAAAGATAGGTGAAGTACCGACCTGGGAGTCAGTAAACCTGGGCCCTTGCTGTGACTCTTCAGCTGTCTTTGATTTGGGGCACATCAGTTAACATCTGTGAGCTCCAGTATCCAACATGTTTTTATTGAGTCACATCTGGGACACTTGACACATTTAATATTTATATCTCTCCCTCATTTTGAAAAGGATTTGAGCAACTCGTGAGTGACAGAGAGTTGACTTGTCCTGTCTGCTCCCTGTCTCTGACCAGCAGTCAGCTGAATGATTAAATGGATTGGAGTGTTTTGGGACTTTGATCAGTGCCTCGGAGAAGGCCTCACAGCCACAACAGCCTCTTTACCCTGTCCTTGTTTTCTCTCCTGTGACAACTTCTTCCTTGGGAGTAATCTGAGGAGTTTTTGCTGGAGAGAAGGAATCAAGATCAGGGTCAAAGGGAAAGAGGAATTTTAGAAGCTAAGAATTGGAAGACATACTAGAAACTTTACTTAAAATATCTCTTTCAGATAGTGAACTTGAGGCCTGGAGAAGGGACGTGACCTCACTTGGTAGAGCTAAGACTAGATGCCAGGTCTGCCTGCTGTGTGTGTGCACGGTGTTTTCCAGGGTTCTAAGAGAGGAGTAGGTGGCCTCGGCTCTCGTGCTGGTTTTTGTGTCACATTAACGACTGTGTCGGTGGGTGGGGGAAGCTGTACTGCAGACCTGCCACGCTGTTGCACCCGGTGTGCCCAGGACCTTAGATGTCTGAGAGCTATTCGCTGACCGTAGCTGTCAGTGGACGGGCATAGCATGTGAAGGGTTTCTCCGGTTAGTTTGTGACTGGCATTGTGTTATTATTACCAGCGGTGACAAAGTGAACCAAAAGGAAAACTACATATTATCTTGGCATTGCAATGAATGGGCTGTCTTCCTGTTTCTGGAAAGATTGTATTCATGTGCATTTATTTATTGACTGATTAAAAATGGTATTTCACTTGAATATGTATTTCTTTGCTTACTGGTAAGGCAAAAGTTTTTTTTCTGTGTTCATTGGCTATTTATATTTTCTCTCATTTATATTTTTTCTTGTGAGTTACCTATTCACGTTCTTTGTCTAGATCCCAGGGTATTCCCAGCCTTATGCTTGACTTTCCTGCCAGGGAGCCATCAGGATAATAGGACATTGTCCCTAAATGGGGGAACTCAGCACATCCTGGGGGGAGAGAGTTGAAGACTGGATGAAACACTTTTCTCACTGTACAAATAGCTATTTAAGTGGCTACACGAGGCTTGAGGTGCTAGAGGCTAAGGGCACTGAGACAGGTGGGTAGCAGAGGCCAGCAGTGCCCACAGTAATGTTGTCTCTTGCTTTTCCTGTACAGAGTTTTGCCGGATTGACAAGCCCCTGTGCCACAGTGAGGATGAGAAGCTCAGCTTTGATGCAGTCCGCAGCATCCACAAGCTGATGGACGACGATGCCAATGGTGACGTGGATGTGGAAGAAAGCGATGAGGTGAGCTCTCTCCCCCTGCCATGGCTCCCTTCTCTTCCTGTTTGGACAGTCCCTGAAGGCTGCCTAGACACTCTTCCCTTTGGAGAGATGTTCTTGGTATTGGCTTGTTCTCTAGGAGCTCCTTCTTGTCAAAGGGAGTGATTCTCAGCAGAACAGCCCTGTAGGAGCCAGCCTGTCCGAGTGCAGGCCTGCTGTCTGTATGCCTGGACTGGCTCCCATCTGCCTACTGGCTAGAAGTACAACACTGACTGAGCTGTGCTGTTTGAGAGGGAGAGAGAGTCCCGAGGTCGGTCTCTATAGTTCCCCTGAACCCATACTGTAATCCTGCTGCAGATGGAGGGCATCAGTCTGTACTTGCTATGTACTCAGCCCTGTGTTGGCATGTAGGAGAGACATCAAAACAGTCATTATCTTGCCCTTTGGGAGTTTATAGTCTGTTCAGGAGGAAGAAACACATGTTCCTAGAAAGATTATTCTGAATTCCAGGTTGTGGTTGCTGGGAGCTGGTTGAGTGGTCCAGATAATAGGAGCGAGAGGAAACTCTAGATGGAAAAAGCTCTGTTATTGTTTCACCTTTTGGCATTACTACAGTTCCAATTATACAGAGCCCAGAGTGCAAAGTCATCATGTGTGGAAAGATTGAAAGGTTTTAGTTGATTTCAAGCTCAACGTGGGCCAGCAGTTTGGTGAAGCTGCCAAGTTATGCCAAATCTTTAATAGTGATATGGTGTATGTCATGAGGAAGAGGTAAGCCTAGTTTTGAGTTCAGTCTTGGATCTCACATTGTCAAAGGTATTTGGAACAGTGCGAGCCTCTACAGAAAAGGGTGACCTGAATGCTGAAGGGTATGGACACTATGAAATGGAGAGCATTCAGTAGAACTTAGTATTTATAGGTATTTATTATGTATGTGCCAGGCACTGTTGTAGATATGGGGATGTGGCAGTAAATAGGACACAGACATCTGTCCTCCTATCATTTACAGTCTAGTGAAGAAACTTGAGCCTGGAAAAGAACAGATCCAGGTAATATAATTTGTATCTCACATACATTAGAAGTGGAGGAATTAGATTTTTTTTTTTTTTTAATTTTTTTTTTCAACGTTTTTTATTTATTTTTGGGACAGAGAGAGACAGAGCATGAACGGGGGAGGGGCAGAGAGAGAGGGAGACACAGAATCGGAAACAGGCTCCAGGCTCCGAGCCATCAGCCCAGAGCCCGACGCGGGGCTCGAACTCACGGACCGCGAGATCGTGACCTGGCTGAAGTCGGACGCTTAACCGACTGCGCCACCCAGGCGCCCCAGGAATTAGATTTTTAAATAATGACGGTGATGGCGATGAAAACTGCAGCACCAGCTCTCCTTCATTGGATTCTTATTCTATGCCAGGCATGGTGTTAAGCTCATGGTGTTAAGGTAGTTACTCTTTTACCTTTCATAACAGCCTTTTGAAGTTGGTATTATTGTCAAGGACTGGAGCCTTGGAAAGGTGAAGCATTTTGTTCAAGGAAACATTGGATATGAGCACAGATCTGATTTCAAAGCTTGTGCTATTAAGTACTGCTATATTGTTTCTCTTAAACTAAAGGCAGGACCAGGACCAATGTGGGAAAAGTAAAATATGGCCATATTCTTCTAGAATGAAGAATCGTCTAATAGTGCCATCTTGTCTTAGGAGAAGCTTCCTTGGTAGGTACGTAGTAAACTCCCCGTCACGGAAGATGGGCAAGTAGAATACAGCGCTCTATTGATTGGTTAGCAGAGGGGATCCTCGCATTAGGTTGAACTGGGTAATGTCTAAGTAATTTATAAGAGGAGAAAAATAGACTTCCTGGAGCAGAAGCAGACATTTGGGTGGAGTGGAAGGGGTGGGGCTGCCTGAGTGGTAAGTAGGGAGCCAGTGTGAACACAGATGTGGGGGGGGGAGCTCTGACTAGAGCAGGGTGGGTGGGTTTGGTTGGATGGAGTGACTATGGTGGAGGACTGAAGGACAAAAACCTGGAAAGGAAAGTGGGGCCCAGGCGACTAGGCTGAGAGATGAGTACTTATTGAACCTGGCAATTGTAGGTTCTTGAGCAAGGACAACAGGCGTGATGAAAGTTTTGGTCACATCTTGAAGTGACACTGGCCCTCAAAGGATCCAGATTTTATTTGTCCACGATGGGAAAAGGACCATGTTCCTGGACGCAAATGAAGACTAGAAGTTTCCCTCTCTCAGGGGGCCTGGCCACAGGACTGGGGGATAGGTGGCACACCAATTAAGAAGGTGATATGATCTAAGATCCACAAATTCCTGGATATCCTTGTCACCCGCTCCTCCTTCTTTTTTCACTTTCTGCTGAATTGCTTTGTCAATGAGGGGAGGAAGAAAATGTTCTTTTTAGAGGAATGTTACCACAACAAAAAGCTCATCAGCACAAACTGTTCTAAAATAACACAAAAGCTGTCACCCTGCTCTTCTCTGTGCCAGTGGTGAGCTGTTCTTTTTCAGTGTAGCTTCTGCCTTGCCTTGGCTTCAACTTCTCTCCCGGCAGGCTCAGGCCTCTGGTGGTGAGAGGGGCCTGCCAGTCTGGGTTTTCACCATCAGTCACAAGCTACTGTCTTTGAAAGAGAAGGTAATGGTGGCAAAGTATGTGTGCTTAAGTCAGTCTAAACGTATATGAGACAACCTTGGAGTTCAGGTTCTAACTAGCATGTTGGGTGGACCGCTCAGAGCTTAGAATATTGGCTCACGGGTACTGAGCAGAGATGTGACCCTGGTTGTGCTGGCTATGATGGACCTGAGCTTTTTATGACCATTCGAAAGCACCACTGATTCCCCAAGGATTTTAGAGGAAGTTTGAAGGGATATCTTCAGGCTTCATTTGTTCAGCCTCATATCAGCAAGCTTTCCAGGTGACTGAACTATATAACCTCAGTTCTGGATCTTGTAAAATTTTAGCCATTTTTGAAATAAGTCTTTCTTTTTATAGATTATTGTGAACAGAGTGTTAACTTTCTTTGGATCATTCAGAACATGTCATCAGGCCTCTTCTATAACTACCCCAGGGCTTAGATTCCTATATGCATTGTTGTGATTTCTTCTTATAATTTCCCTGTCTCTTCTTTGATTCATCCCCATTTCTAATTTCTGTTTACTTCTCTGTGAGCTATGAAATTAGACGTATGGTAAACTGAGACTCAGCAGGCATTTTATAGGAAATATGTAATCATTGGCATGTGGGGCAGCCAGTTTGGCTGCTCCAGTACTGTCTTTGTTTTCTTCTGTCCTAGTTAGTGTAGCTATGGATTGTGGGCCCTTCAGATGAGCAAGGTGGCATTATTGGTGATGGTGCCCTTCTTGGCAAGGCTGGGAGGGAGTTCTACCAAGCCAACAGCATGGAAATTCATGACCTGTGTTCTACTGAGACTTCTGGTGGGGACACTGCCTGTGGGCAATGGATTTGCTACAGTGGGATGGTCCTGTCAGGTTGTTCTGACAGTCTGAGGTGGACAGACAGAGGCTGTCCAAACCTGCTGTCCCTTCATGAGCACTGGGTGTTGTATGTAAGCGATAAACCACAGTAATCTACCCCAAAAACCAAGAGCACTTTACACACTGTGTGTTAGCCAATTTGATAATAAGTTATATTAAAACAAACAAACAAACAAACAAACAAACAAAACCATTGTCCCTTCAACTGGATCCCTACAAGGAAAATCAAGGGCATTTATCCAGCCATTAAACAAGTTTTTGTTGAATACCTGTTGTAGGACTATGGATTCTGTAACAAACAAAATGGATACGATTTTAGCTTTTATAGAGCTTGCATTCTAGTGGTCTGTATGTCACAGGCAATTAAATGAGAAGTAAAATTCTGAAATTAGGAAGAACTGTGATTATAGTAGTTTAGTGACTTCCCCTTTAATTTTCTCAGGTAAAATGGTGGTTAATGATTCCTACCCTTGCAGGCTATTGTCAGAATTCAGGGAGAAAAGTGCTGGTAAAGTTTCCAGCACAAATAACTCCCAAACTCTACAGAAACCAAACAAGTCAACACAAAATGGGAAAAAATTTGAACAGACACTTCATCAAAGAAGATATATGGATGACAATTAAACACATGGAAAGATGCTCAATATCACTAGCCATTAGGGAAATACAAATTAAGACCACAGCATGATAGCACCACACATCCATCAGAATGTCTGAAATTAAAAAATGGACAACACCAAGTGCCAGGCGAGGAGGTAGAGCCACTAGAACTTTTGCTTATAGAGTTTCTTAGAAAGTTAAACACAATTCACTACATGCTCCAGCAGTTCTGCTTCTCGGTATTTATCCCTATAGATAAATGAAAATTTATATTCACACTAAGACTTGTACACAAATGTTCATAGCAGCTTTATTCATAAGCGCCAAAAACTGGACACAAAGCAAATGTCCTTCAATGTGTGAATGGATAAACAAACTATGGAAAACTGCTCAGCAATTAAAAGGAATGAACTATTGATGTACACAACATAGATGGATCTCAAAGGCCTTATATTGAGGGAAAGAAAGCAGACTCAAAAAGTTAACATGCTGTATGATTCCATCTACATGACATTCTGAGAAAGTAGGGATGGGAGTTAGGCCAGTGGTTACTAGGGGTTAGGAATGTGGGGAGGGTTTCATTATCAAGGGGCAGAATGACAGAATTTTGGGGGGTAATAGAATTTTCCTGTGTCTGGGTTGTGGGACAGTTAGAAGAATCTAAATATGTTTCAAAACTCATATGACTATATACCCCTGACCCCCCCCTCCAAAGTTAATTTCATCATATGTTAGTTAAAAAAAAAGTCGCCAGCATAGTACCAGACATACAATTCAAGCTCAGTGAATGCTGAGCTTGAATGCTGAGCTTTTCCCCTTTCTGTTTCTTCTGTATTTCCCAGAAAGTTACCTGTATCTGACAGTTGTATTTTAATGTTTGTTTAACTGATGTGTTTCTCTCACCAGACTGTGAGACTTTTCAGGGCAGGGACTGGCCTTATTTGGTTATTTTGCCTTTGTTTCCCCAATGCCCAGCAGAGCCCTGTACAGAATATGTGCTTAATTTAATCATTGGGTGGAATGACTGGCTGTTATCTGGGTAGCAGCATAGTGTCTGGCTGAGAAGGGAGGCTTGAGCAAGGGTGTGATCACACATTTTGGGGGGGGGGGGGAGTGGATGGTTAGGTAGCAGTATGAGCCCAGGAAGCTGCAAAATCAACTTATGCTTTTGTTAGTGTCTGTGCAGTGTGGTGTAGCAGCATAGCACAGGGTTGAGAAGTGGTGCTCTGGAGCCACACAGACCTAGGTTTAAACCTGGCTCTGCCTTCAGCAGCCATGGAAACTTGAAGAAGTTACTTCATCTCCTTGAGCCTCAGTTTCTTCATTGGAAGTGGAGTGATAAGAGTAGGCATCTCATGAGTTGCTAAGATTAAATGAAATAATGCATACAGAGCACTCAGTACCATGCCTGGCATATGGAAGAGGCTCAGTAATGGTTAGTTTTTGCTATTATTATTATTGTTATTGTTTTCATCAGAAAGCACATACATTTTAATGCAGACAGGCCTGTATTCAAAACTTGGCTTTGCCACTTACTATGTGACAAAAAGGCAAGTAACTTCACCTCTCCAAGCCTCAGTTTACTCAGCTGATTGAGGAGATCTTTGCAGGGTTGTTGTAAGAATTTAATGCACGCAAAGGGCTGACACAGGATTTCATGGTTTTTCCTCCCTCGGGGTGGTGGTACAGATAGCGAGGGCTGGCCTATATGGCAAGACTTCCAGATCAGCTCTCTCATCCCACAGCACCGGCACCACAGTGTTCAGCTCTGGGAGCCACCCCCAGCAGCTTGGCTGACTTGACTAGGACCAGAGCACCATAGGAGGCAGTTCTATGTGCGCCTGAGTAGCTGCTGTGAAGGGGGTGGGGCATGACAGAGCAGGGCCTAGCTTTTCTAGGGGCTGCAACTCCTCTAGCCGCTCCCCCTAGTCTCCTGTCTGTATGCCTGTGTGCTTTAAAAAAGGTTTATGTGAGAACTTCTCATTTCCCCCCACCCATGTGGAAGGCTAGAGGAGTTTCGAACAACAAAGCCGTATTATAGTACTGTCACCAGATCTGTTTGACTTTAGCAGGGTAGGAGTTGACTTGCTTTCCTCCTTTTTCACTGCCCCACCAAGAGGCATGCTTGGTTGTGGGAGGCTCTGTGAGTCGGGAAGGATGGAACCTCGCACCAAGTGGAATCAGGGCTGGGGGAACTCAACTTTGAGAGGAGCGCCTCCACTTGCAAACCCCAGAGGCCAGCAGGAATTGGACTTGGTGGGAGGTGGTATGTAAGGAGGGAGGGAGAAGCCCTCTGTGCTTCTTGCATACGTATAAGCAGTGCTGTGGCCAGGCTGGGCTAATTTGGATGAGGGTGAGTAACTGAGTTATGCCCAGAAGTTATCAGCATGGTTAATAATAATTGTTTTCCCTCCTCTGCCTTTGGGCCTCATTTCCTTACATCCAGACAGCTGTAGACACCTCCAAGTGCTCTCTTGCCTCTAGTGTCCCTTTACCAGCCCGTGTTGTTCATGCTGCCAGCGGTCTTCCTAAGTTACGTTTTGGTTTCATGTGTCCTGCATGATTTTCTTTTCTTATTCCTTCGGACTATCTGTGTCTAGCACTCCATCCCTTCAAATCTGGCCTTGGTCTTTCTTAAGACTCTCTGCACCTACCTCCTACCTCTCTGGTCTGACCCTGGTCCTCACTGTCTCATAGCTGTTCCATGCTTATTGCAGGCCCCTTTCTCTGCTCAGCTAGTTCTCCCTAGCTGGAGTTAACTTCTTATATCCCTCCCTTCAACCCTTGGCCCTGTCCGTATCTGTCTTAGGTGTCCTCTGGAATGCTCCAGACTCACTTTTCGTGTGTGAACTTTCCCTGGCTTTCCCACCCCCACCGATTTCTCTCATCCCCGTACCAATTCCCATAGCACACATTCTATATCAACTCAATTTAGCACGTAATTAGAATGTCTTGCTTTGTGCCCTAATGATTTTGATTGTATTATCTTACCTATAAGTTTGTCTTTTTTGCACTCTTACTGGAATTACTGAAGCACAACTCTGATCATTACTTCTCCCTTGTAAAGGGAATGCAATGGAAGAGGACCATCCTTACCACCTGTCAAGCCATGTTCCAGCTGATGGCTCGTACAGTGTCATTTAATGCTCAACCACTCTATGAGCTAGGTGTTATTAATTGTCTTTTAGAGGCCATTTAACTATAAGAGTGGCCTGCCTTTACTTACTAAATTAGTCTTCACTATCTAAACCTGCCTGTCGGTGCTCCCACAATCTGCCTTTAGCTCTCCTAACTAGTTCACGTTACACTGCATTCCCCTACTTTATCCTGAAACCACTTCCAATATGTTCTCTCTATCCCTATCACTGTGCCTTTGCTTTAGATACATTTTCATCTCAGCATCTCTCTGCCTCTCCTATTGCCTGTAAAAATTCCACTCATCCACCAAAGCCTAGATCAGGGTGTCTCAACCTCAGCATTAGTGGCATTTTGGGCTAGATGATTCTTGGTTGTAGGGAGCTATCTTGTACACTGGTTTTGCAGCATCCGTAACCTTTATACACTAGATGTTGTAGCAAACCTCCACCATCACTCCTTACCCCAGAAGTTGTGACAACCAAAATTATCTCTATTGCCGATTGCCCTGGGGGACAGAAGTGCCCCTGGTTGAGAACTGCTGGCCTAGATTAAATGTTTTCTCCTAGAAATCTTATTGTTTCTTTATGTGGGAAGTAATTGGCATGAATCTCTCATTTGGCATATCGCTCTGCTCTGTATTGTAATTAGTTGTCTGTCTGACTAGATTGTGATTGCCTTCAGGGGCAGGAACCAGGTCTTATTTATTTATCACTGTGTCTCACACAGTGCTTGGTACAGGGCCTTACACACAAAGGAGGTGAGTTAAGTTTTTTTTGAAATTTGAATTTGAAAGCAGTGATCCTGTCTTATCACTGAGTGCCCCTTAAATTATTTCCTTAGGGAAGAGCTAGAGTCCAGGGTTGGCTGGCCAGTGGTAGTGGGGCAGGGTGCTTTGGATTTGTGAGTTCCTGGCCAGGATGGTGGCCGGCTCAGTGGTGGGATGTTTCTAGGAGAGCTAGGGTCTAGGATACAGATATGATATTGCTTAGTGTATGATGTGTGTGTCTGACCTCTGTGACCCCTTCCTTATCTTTCTACCCTATGCTGTGAATCACATACAGAATCTGGGCGGAGGTGAAATCACTGTAGTTAAAATAATAGGGAAGACTTAGGGGCACCTGGGTGGCTCAGTCGGTTAAGCGTTCGACTTTGGCTCAGGTCATGATCTCATGGTTCGTGGGTTCGAGCCCCACGCTCTGTGCTGGCAGCTCAGCCTGGAGCCTGTTTCAGATCTGTGCCTCCCTCTCTCTCTCTGCCCCTCTCCTGCTCACACTCTGTCTTTGCCTCTCTTTCTCAAAAATAAATAAACATAAAAAAATAAATAAAATAATAGGGGAGACTTAGAGAAAAACATGTACAAAGAGGGCAGAGATGAACACAAGAAAAAAAAAGACACAGAATGCTGAAAGGCTATGTGACTGAGCAAAAGTACACACGGGCTTTGGAGCAAGAAAGATGAGGGTTTTAGGTGTACTTTCATCAACTGTGAGTTGCGTGACCTTGGAAAGTTTCTTAAATCTCTGTGAGCTTTCATTTTCTCATGGTCACATGGGGGCAGTAGTCTCTGCCTTGAAGGATTATAGCCAAGATGAAATGAAATCATGTGTAGAAAGTGCCCAGCCTGTGGTTTCGTTCACAGTGGTAGCACCACTGTGTCTTCTCCTCCTGCTACTGCTTCTGCCCACCTGGCCTGAGGTGGCTGCTTTACATATACTCCCTCATGGAATCTTTACAAGAAACCTGTGGGGCAGGTACTAATCTTTCCATATAACCAATAAGGAAACTGAGACTGAAATTAGCACATAGTTACCTGTTTTGGGGGTTATTGCAACTCAGATCTGCATCAGGCTGATGAAAATGTTCTTTTAAAAAAAAATTTTTTTTTAATGTTTATTTATTTTTGAGACAGAGACAGACAGAGCATGAATTGGGGAGGGTCAGAGAGAGAGAGGGAGACACAGAATCCGAAGCAGGCTCCAGGCTCTGAGCTGTCAGCACAAAGCCTGACATGGGGCTCGAACTCATGAACCGTGAGATCATGACCTGAGCCGAAGTTGGAGGCTCAACTGACTGAACCACCCAGGCGCCCCTGATGAAAATGTTCTAAACTTGTGGTGAGGTTGCACACCTCTGAATATGCTAAAAACTCTTGAGTTGCCCACTAAATTGGTATGTAAATTATATCTAAATAAAGATGTTAAAAAAATAAAATTGTCACTACAACATTTGTTGGTGTTACGGTCACCTCCCACTTGCCTTGCTGTATAGCCCAACCCATAGGAACCCCTAGGACTCTATAGAATAAACACTTTGAAAACAGTGTTGATTTCTGTCTCAGTGTCCCCCACTCCTAACTTTGACAGATATGTAGAGGTGCTTCTAAGTCTGAAGTGCCATGGTTTCTGTAAACAGAGATCCATGGTTAGCTAACTGATAGCTAGTTTGTTTATTTCTGGGTAGGTATGGATGGCTTTTGAGGATACCAGACTGAAGAGCCCTGGGACATTCTCTTTGGGAGAATCCTTCCTCTTTTTCTCTCCCCGCCTCCCTGCTTCCCTCCCTCCCATCCTCCCTTCTCCCTCCTCCTCCCTTCCCACCTCCTTCCTGTCCTCCCTTTTTCTTTTTTGTAGCTGTCACTTATGGGAAAGCTAAGATGGCAAGAAAGCTATGGGGAGAGCCCAGGTGGTAATTCCTTCTCACCCACATACCAGGAACCTGAATCAGATTCTTGGCACTTGCTATATGGAGCTTCAGGAGGGGACATGTCAGAGGCACTTGGCTAAGTAGCCCTGGTGTTATTTTTCCTGGATTCACCTTGTGCTCCAGGCCTTCCTCTGACTCCCACTGCTGCTGCCATGCTGGCCCATGGGAAGCAGACCTCTCCTCTTGGTCTCTGGACCCAATCCTGAACATAGATTTCCTGGCTTCCTCTTTGAATAAGTTTGACAGCCTGGAGCTTTTGCTTTTATTTTTTTTTATTATTATTTTTTTTAATGTTTACTATATGCAGCAAGTAGGGCAGAAAAGAAATAATTGCAAACAATTTTTCAGATAACCTCAGCATAGGTTTCTGTGTATACATTTCTGTTGCTGCAGTAATTCTTCTTTGACCTGAAGGATTGTTACAGTTTGGAGGCATCTCTCTGGTTTTTTGCCTTCCAGCTTCCTGCTGGTCTCCTGGTGCAATCACTATCTTATCTCTTTCCCTGCAGAACATTCTGACCTCCTGCCCTTAATGTAGGTAAAGCACAGTTTGAAGTCTGCTCAGGCCTTTTGGACAGAACAGAGATGAGTGATACTGTGAATGACATCATTCTTCAGGTGAAACCTGGTCCTTAGGCTAAGGGAATGACCTGTCCCCCATTTTTCCTTGTAAATACTTAATTGTAGGGCGGCTGTAGCATTCACCTACCAACCCCCACTGAGTTCAAATTCTGTGGCCTTGCTCATGCATTCAGTCCAAACTCTTGTGAGTTTTTTAGAATAAAGTATGTGGACATTGACTTCTTAAAAGTCTAAGCATAAGCTTTGGCGTCTGACCTGAATTCAAATCCAAACTTTGCAATGTAGATCTGTGAGTAATTTGGAGCCTCACTTTCCTCATCTGTAGAGATGAAAATAAGATACTCTTTGCTATTGATAAGCCCTCAGGCTGGTGAGAGAGGCAGACATGTAAACTGGCAACAACAATAGCACGTTTTCAGGACTGTAATGGTGGTGTGCACAGGGGCTGCGGGGGGGGGGGGGGGGGGGGGAAGGCTGCGGTTTGCAAGAGAAATAAGGGTGAGGTCAACTAACGTGCTGGTGTAGCAGAAGATACATTGTCAGCCAGCACTCAGGGAAGGGTACCAGTTGCTAGACAAGCTGAGCTACACATCAGAGGGAGTAGGCCTAGTTTGCAATCTGTCCCAGTGCCTTAGCCAGATACAGGATGAAGCAGCAGCTCCCCCAGATGGTACCGCTCATGTTTCCAGGAAAACCCAGACGGTTTGCTTTGACAGGGGAATTCGTTCTCACTACGCAGACTGTTGTTTTCCTTCCCCATTCTTTGTTGGTGAGTCGGCTTTGTCTGTTCTGGATTGCAATCCTGTTGATGACAGAGATTAGGTAGATTTGTAAAACTCCTCTGTGTGTGTGTCTATATATGTGTATGTGTCTTTTTGTGCCTTTGTGTTTGTTTCTTTGTATGTGTGTGTACATCATTTTATGCCTTTTTGTATTTGTGTGTGTCTTTTTGTATTTAGACGTGTCTGTGTGTATGACAAGAAGTGGAGGGAGGGGAGGGGTGCCTGGGTGGCTCCATTGGTTAAGTGTCTGACTCTCAATTTCAGCTCAGGTCGTAATCTCACACTTCCTGAGATTGAGCCCCTTGTTGGGCTGTGCGCTGACAGGTAGGAACCTGCTTGGGACTCTCTCTCTCCATCTCTCTGTCTCTGCCCCTCCCTGACCTCTCAAAATAAATAAACTAAAAAAAAAAAAAAAAAAAAAGGCAGAGGGAGGGAGGAAACCAAGCTGAGGAAATAGGACTTGAGAGAAAGCCCATAAGCCAGGTCAAGGATCAAAGAGAAGGTTAGGAACAAATGGTTAGGCAACAGCACAATATGCGGGACCTGGAGATAAAAACAGAGTTAGAAGTACAATCGGGAACCCAAAGACGCTGTTAATCTAGGCTGGATCTGGACTCTGTAAAGTGGTAGGCAGAGTGCAGGGGTGGGTCATCTAGCAGCCAGAAATGGTCAAGCCAGCAGAGAGAGGACAGCCCTGCTGCAGGTATCAAGCTTCTGAATCTTCCTGTCCAAGGAGGAGTCAGCGGCTGGCTTGCAAGGCCATCAGACCTAACCGGTGTTTGTGTTTGTTTATGCAGGTCTCTCCGTGCATGTCTGTACATGTGTACCACATCCAGTGTCCTCTGTGGCAGTAGAAACAACGGGTTTTCAGTGCGATGTCTGATCCACCTGAGGACTCATGACCCCCCATTATTTGTTCTCATGTCCTCCCCTACTGCCCCTTCTTTCTCTTTTTCTCTCTTCCTTCTCCAAGCGTATTTTGTGTCTGCTGTCTCCTGGACGCTGGAGATGCAAAGACTTTCTACCTGCAAAGAGCTCATATAACTAGTGAGGCAGAAGAACATACGTGTCCTAATAGGTGTTGTGATGAGGGATTGGTACTGCATGCTCTGGAATTTTAAGAAAAGGGAATTTAATTCATCCTAGGATTCCAGGAAATACAACCCAGAAGAGGTAATGACTGAGTTTAATTTTGGCAGATGAATAGGAGTTAACCTGGGACAAAGGGGAGAAAGGTATAGCAAGTGAAGGAACGTGAGTGATGTCCTTGGATCTGTGAAGTCACAGGTTTCTTTAATTCAAGCATAGAATGTCACAGTGGGACAGGGAGGGAGAGGCTGGAGATGAGTTGAAGTGGAAATGGCAGGCATTAGCCAGATTCTTAACATACTGAGGAACTTGGATTTTATCCCAAAGATGATGAACTACAAGGATTGTAAACAGAGATGGGGCTCATTCTAATTGACAGGATGTCTGGGGTGGGCTTTGCAGAGCAGGTGAAACTAGAACTTGTTTTATTTATTTATTTATTTATTTATTTAAAAGTTTATTTATTGACAGAGACAGCACAAGTGGGGAAGGAGCGGGGCGGGGTGGGGGGGGGGGGTAGGCACAAACAGGCTTTGCGCTGCCAGTGCAGAGCCTGAGCCCGATGTGGGGCTCAAACTCATGAAACTGCAAGATCATGACCTGAGTTGAAACCGAGAGTTAGACACTTCCCCTACTGGGCCACCCAGGTACCCCTTGACCTTGATTTTTAAAGATGAACAGGGCTTACTGATGAAAAGAAGGAGAAGCAGAAAAGAGGAACTTATGAGTAAAGGCAGGACGCAAAATATATGACAAGTTTGGGAGACATCAAGTAGGGAGGTGTTTAGAGAAAAGTTTCTTTGTAAGAAAGGGGCATCTTCAATGGCTGGTATGTGGCTCCAATAAGATAATGAATGTTAAGAATCCTTTGTAAACCATGGTGCTGCATGAAAATGTCACTAGTGGTGTTGTTATCCAGCTTCTTCTCTTTCCCTTCCATGCCCGGCAACGCCAGGCTCTCCCAGGTGTAGGTCAGGTAGGTGTGAACAAGGCAGTGTGGCGCAGTGTGGCGCTGACTGGGTCCTCTTTCATCTCGCCACCTGGCGTCTTGGGGAGGAGGAGGAGCTAAGATTAGAAGTCTCTGGGACTCAGAGGCCGCGTGCTGGAATGAGCCCTCCTGCCAAGGGATCTGGGTTCAAAATAGTCAAACATTTATGAAGCACCTCCTATGTATAGGCGCTGTGGGGGACTGTGCCTTACATGATCTCATTTTCTCCACATTGCCACTTTGAGGTTGTCTGCATTTTATAGGCTTATGGTGACATTGTGAATAAGTAGTAGAGATGGGATTATAGTCTGTATCTGTGAGATTTTTTCCTATTTCACTTCACGAGCCTTGTGATGTCTCTGGGTGGTGAGCAATCTCGCTGACTAGTGCAGGGTGGAAAACTCTGTGGGATCTAAGGCAGTGTGGGTTTGGGAGGATTGGAGAGAGAGTTTCTGGGCTCTATGTTGGGGATTGAGCCATAGCCCCTTCCTCCACATACAACAGTGGTTCTTGCTTTCAAGGACTGACTCTCCTCTCTGTATCTGTCTTACCTTGGTGCTTTCCACAGGTCTGATTAATCTCTGTGTCCTTGGATCCCAGCACAAGGAATGTCACAGAGTCATGCCCAGTAAATGGCTGGTTGGGCAAATGAATGAATAAATGCCTCCTTTTTTTTTTTTTTTTTTTTAAAGTTTATTTACTTTGAGAGTGAGAGTGCAGTGCAAGCAAGGGAGGGGCAGAGAGAGAAGGAGAGGGAGAAAATCCCAAGTAGGCTCTGCACTGTCAGCACGGATCCGAATGTGGGGTTTGAACTCACGAACCGGGAGATCATGACCTGAGCCAAAATCAAGAGTCAGATGTTTAACCTACTGAGCCACCCAGGCGCCCCATGAATAAATGCCTCTTAATAAAGGCTTCTAGAACCCCTAATGTCTTCACTACTCCCTCTGCCTTCTCTTGTGGTACTGTGATGCCCTAATAGATTTTGTTCTTAAGGACAGTTTTGTTTTTGTTTTGGTATTGTTGTTTGACACATAAGCCTAAATTCTCCCTTTTACAGTTGATTAGGAGCCAGAATGTTGTTAAAGAGGAACACGAGTTTGTCTTGCTCTTTTTTTTTTTTTTTTTAAAGTTCGCTCTACACCCAGTCTGGGGCTTGAACTCTTAACCCCAAGATCAAGTTGCATGCTCGAGTGACTGAGCCAGCCAGGTGCCCCCATTTTACTCCTTTATATTCTCTGTTCCCAAGCCTTTCCCCCTATCCTCTCACTGCCTAAAGGTTAAGTGGGATTTAAAAGGGACACATGGTGAACACTCAACTCTTTTGTCAGGTGTTCTATTTTGGAAATGGAGTCCAGGAGGTTTTCCTGCTATTAAGTGCTTGGCTGGATGCATGTCTGAGAATCTTGGAAAGCCATGCCTAGGGATAGCAGTATGGAGAAGAGACTGAGAGAGGAATCAAAGTTGATTCTTCTTTATGGGAATTGTAAGGGAGAGAGAGTTCCTTAATACCTGAAGCTGTAATAGAGGGAGTAGGTGCTAGTCCAGGGATCAGCAAACTATGACCCCTTTCCTGTTTTTTGTACAGTCTATAAACTAACAATAGCTTTTACATTTTTAAATAGTTGGGGGGAAATCCAAAGAAGAGTTTTGTGACATGTGAAATTTACATAAATTCAAATTTCAGTGTCCATAAATATAAAGTTTTATTGGTTCAGAGCTACTCTTACTCATTTACATATTGTCTATGACTATTTTCACTCAAGAACAGAGTTGAGCAGTTGTAACAGAGATCGTATGGTCTATGAAGTCTAAAATATTTACTGCCTGGTTCTTTACAGAAAAAAAATTGCCTGGTCTCTGGTTTAACCCATCAAGTTTTTAAAAACAGATTTATTAACATATAATGCATATACCATATAATTTACCCATTTAAAGCATACAATTCAATGGTTATGAGTATATTCATAGATATGTGCAGCCATTGCCACAGTCAATTTTAGAAACTTTTCATCACCTCAAAGAGAAACCTTCATATACTTTGGCTATTGTTGCCCTATCTTCCTATTCCTCACAGCCCTAAGCAACTACTAATCAACTTTATGTATTTATATATTTGCCTATACTGGACATTTCCTACAAATGGAATCACATAATATGTGGTCCTTTGTGACTGGCTTATTTCATTCACCTAGTGTAAGGTTTTCAAGGTTCATCCATGTTGTAGTACATGTCAGAACTCTATTCCTTTTTATGGCTGAATAATATTCTATTGTATAGGCACACTACATTTTGCTTTTTCCCTCATCAGATGATGGACATTTATTATGCTTTTACCTTTTGGTTGTTATGAAAAATGCTGCTATCAATATGTACAAGTGTTTGTGGGCATAGGTTTTTATTTCTCTTGGGTATATACCTAAGAGTGTAATTACTGGGTCATATGGTAACTTTGTGTTTACCTGTCTGAGGAACTGCCAGACTGTTTTCCAAGGTGGCTGAACCATTTTACATTCATGCCAACAATGTGTGAGCATTTTGATTTCCCCATATCCTTAGCGGCACTTGTTATTGGCTATTTTTTAATTACAGCCATCCTTGTGGATATGAAATAATGTTTATTACGGTTTTGGTTTGCATGACTAATGATGTCAAATATCTTTTCAAGTGGTTATTGACCATTTGTATATCTTCTTTGGAGAAATGTTTTATTCCTGTCCTTTGGCCATTTTTTAATTGGGCTGTTTGTCTTTTTACTATTGAGTTGTTAAAGTTCTTATATCCTAGATATATACAAGTCTCTTATCAGATACATCATTTGCAATATTTTCTCCCAGTCTGGAGGTTGACCTTTCGCTTTCTTTTTTTTTAAAAAAATGTTAATGTTTGTTTATTTTTTGAGAGAGAGAGAGCGAGCATGAGTGGGGGAGGGGCAGAGAGAGAGGGAGACACAGAATCCAAAGCGGGCTCCAGGCTCCGAGCTGTCTGCACAGAGCCCGACGCGGGGCTCGAACTCACCGACCTCGAGATCATGACCTGAGCATGCTCAACCAGCTGAGCCACCCAGGCGCCCCTACCTTTCACTTTCTTGATGATGATCTCTGAAGCACAGATGTTTTTCATTTTGATGATGTCCAGTTTATTTGTTTATATTTGTCAATGCTCAGGCTTTTGATGTCCTAAGAATCCATTGTCAGATCCAACATCATATTTTTCCTTGTATTTTCTTCTAAGAATTTTAAAGGCATCTGAAGCTTAACATGCCCCAAACTGGATTCTAAGTATCACCTCATCTAAAACCTACTCTACCCACAGCCTTCCTCATTTCAGTTGAAGGCAACTCCATTGTTTCAGTTGCCTGGGCCAAAAATTATCCAGCCATAATTTCTTTGACTACTTTTTTTCCTGCTTCTTTCTCCTTATTGTCTCCTTTTGATTTCCCCATTATGCATATGAGTTTAATGGTGTACCACGTTTCTCTGAGATGGTTTGTTTTTCTTCATTCTTTTTTCTCTTTGTTTTTTGGATTATATAATCTCTTTCAATCTCTCTTCAAATTTGCCAATTCTGTCTTTTGCTGGTTCAGATCTCCTGTTGAGCCCCCTCTCCTGAAATTTTCATTTTAGTTATTGTACTTTTCAACTTCACAACATCCATTTGGTTCTCTTTTGTAGTTTATATTTATTGATATTCTTTATTTGGTGTAACATTGTCATCACACATTCCTTTAGTATTTGAACATGTTTATAATGGCTTCTTTGAAGACTTCTTCTGCTAAATCTGAAATTTGGTTGCTCTCACAGTTTTCTTTGCTTGTGTTTTTTTCTGGTGTCATACTTGCCTATTACTTTGTATGTCTCATATATTTTTGTTGGAAACTGGATGTTTCTGTGATATATTGTAGCGACTCTGGGTATTGGTCCAACCCCCTCTGGGCCTTGTCATTATTTGCTTGTTTATTTGTTTGGTGGCTGGCAAGATCATTTTAGTGGTCCATTACCACCCTCACTCCCTACTCCCCTATACTGTGTGAAGCCTCTCATGTTGCTCCTCAGAGCTTTAGATATGGCCATGGTCACCTTTGGATGACAGTGGTTTGGGTAGGGCTCTCATTGACTCTGTCTTTTTCTGGCCACATTTAGGTGTTAAGTTCCATTAGTTGTCATCTGATTACTCTGTTGTTTTCAGCAATGCTCTGGGCATAAATTTGCTCTGATCCAATCATATTGGGACTCCTCTGAAAGGATAGTTCCTGAGATAAGTGTTTGAGATTTGTTCTTACCCCAGGAGGGCTCTTCCTAGCCCTCTCCCCAGTTCCCACCAGCAAATTCTCCAGCCTACAGTTAGCTTCTATCTCTAATCATCCACCCATCTCCTCTCAAATGCCTTTTTACCACAGCTTTCACTGTGTTTGAGAATGCTCTTGGTCTTGAACTCCTTCACATTCTGTTGCAAACAAAATAATTTCCTTTGGGAAGAGGTTTGAAACTCTGTGTAAGCCTGCTCCCCACCCAGGCAAAATCTCTGAGCCATGATTCTAGAGCTGGAGGTGGGGATAATGATGTGCTTCTCTTTGAGTGATATATCGACTTTAGGAGCTGAGCGCTCAGCAGAGGTGTGGCAGTAGCTTCAGGCTGGCTTGGCTTGCTTCTCCCAGAGGATAATTGCTGTCTTATAAGCCAGGGCCCCAGCATCCTCAGTGACTCTGCATCCAAGGTGAAGTCCCTGCTTCATGAGTGGGCCTGGGTGGAAGAAGGGGGGCCCACTTCTTAGTTGGACTCACCTAGAACATAGCCTTAACAACAGGTAACTGGAGGCAGGATGAAATATGCTGATATGCCTTCTGTCAGGCAGATAGCCTTCCAGTTAGGAGCCTGGGGAACAGAGAACCCTGTTCTTGGCTGCTCTAGTCTGGAGTGGAGTTCCTGTTTTACCAATTTGGAAGTGGGGAGGGAGAGAGGGAGCAGGTGTTAATTCAGGTACTATAGACTCTCACAGTTCCTACTGAGTTTTAGTAGATGTTCTTGAGCAAATGTTTCTTCATTTGCTGTATGCTCTTAGGACTATTCCCAGAGACTTTAAACAGTGCTTTAAAAAAATAATTTTCACTGTTTCACTGGATAGTGGGTCCATGGAGCTTCTCATACTGTCAAGCCAGAAGTCCCCTCTAATTCATCAATTTTCAAAAACATGCATACCCATAATGTATTCTGTCTGGGGCTGTGTATTCATTCTCTGAAAATATGGCAGTATTGACCTCAATTAAGAAGATGATCCCTTTTCTCTGGGGAAGTATTTTTAAATTAGTGACCTATTTCTGTCCTCCTTTCATAAGACAAAGATTCCCCAGCGAGTAGTTCTTGGCTAGCTTGTATACTTTGGTCCCAAAAGTCTCCCAGTCTTTGCCATTCTGGCCAGGTACCTAGAAGGCTACAACTTGAGATGCTACCTTTAGGATTTGATCTCTGTCATGTGCCCAGTGTCATGGTCTGAGGACATCAAGGATGATGATTCCATGACAAGGACTCAAACTCAGAGGGATTCTCTGTACCTGCATATGTGTTGGGTGCTGGGTGCTGGGTGCTGCATATATAGGAGTAAAAGGAAAAGCATCGTTGCTGCCTTGAAAGAAGTTCCTCTCGTGGTAGATGTAGGTAAGAATATGTCAACAGATGAGAATACTACAGTGGGATGAGTGAATGCTGTGATGGAGTCACAGAAGAGGCAGGCCTGTTAGTTATATCCACACGTAAAGTTGCTGACATGTAATTTGGGTCTGGAGAGATGACTGGAACAACTGGGAGAAGAAAGAGAGTGTTTAGGTAAGGAAATAGCATATGCAAAGACGTTAGACTGGTGAAGAGCCTGGTAACTTTCAGAGAATTTTGAGTAATTTGTTATCACTGGAGATGGCAGGAAGTGGCATTTGATGTGGCAAAGGAGGCAGGTGGGTCTTGCATATCGTTGTGAAATTTTAATTTTAATTTTAATTGGAATTAATGCTTTCAAAATAAGAATCATAGAATAGGACAGAAAAGACCTTCAAGGTCAGTCGATTACAAGTGCTGCGTCTCAATTATCTCTATTGCTGATCTCTTGGCACATGGCCTTTATATAGCAAGCACTTAGGAAATATCTATCTTTTACCTCCTTCTGGGATGTCCATTACATGTGAGAGATCAGCATCACTGTAATAGTGGGCTCCGGGGTTGCACATTCTTAGTATCTTTATATTCCTTTTACAATATGTTAAATATATTCATATTTAAGAGAGAGCTTCATTCACACATAGAAGAGCATATTTTGTGCCAGGCACTGTTCTGAGTTTGATATGTGAATCAATTCATTTGTAATACCCTCAACATGAGGGTATTATGAAGTTTTGTACTACTGTTGCCCCTATTTTACAAATGATGTGCATGATACACTCAAAGTGATAGAACTGGGATTCAAAACCCAGGCAATCTGGCTCTAGAATAAAGCTCTGAACCATCGTCCTACAGTGAATCCAAGCCAATGTAAGTAACCCCCTGGCCCCTAGCTGAATATCTGTATTTTAGATTGGCTGACAATTGGGGGACCTTTTTCTTTCTTTTGTGTAGGGGACAAAAGACACATTGACTAGTTATGGTAAGCTAAGCACCCTGCTGGGTGTTGTAGGGTGAGAGACATTTATTCACTTATTATTTTTTTAAGTTTTTATTTTATTTTTTAAAGTTTATTTATTTATTTTGAGAGAGATGGAGACAGTGCAAGTGGGGGAGGGCAGAGAGAGAGTGAGAGACAGAAACACAAGCAAGATCCACACTGCTAGCTGTGGAGCCCAGCATAGGGCTTGAACCCACAAACCACGAGATCATGACCTGAGCCAAAACCAAGATTCGGACACTTGATCGACTGAGCCACTCAGGTGCCCCTAAAGATGTTATGTTATGTTGTGTTGTGTTGTGTTATGTTATGTTATGTTATGTTATGTTATGTTATTTATAAATATTTACTTTTGAGAGAGAAAGAAGACAGAGCATGAGTTGGGGAGGGGCAGAGAGAGAAGGAGACACAGGATCTGAAGCAGGCTGCAGGCTCTGAGCTGTGAGCACAGAGCCTGATGTGGGGCTCGAACCCATGAACCGAGATCATGACCTGAGCTGAAGTCTGCCGCTTAACCAACCAAGCCACCTAGGTGCCCCAAGATTTTATTTTTAAGTAATCTCTACACCCAGTATCGGGCTCAAACTCACAATCCTGAGACCAAGAGTCGCATGCTCCTCTGACTGAGCCAGCCAGATGCTCCTCATTCAGTTATTTAATAGCCACATACCCTGCTGTGTGCCAGGCCCCATGCTTGGAGGTGGGCTTATGAAGCTAAATTAATTATTTGTTTAGGTGTTCCAGAGAATGTGTAAGACATTGGTTAGAGATAAATGACAAATAAAACATAGTTTCTATATTTGAGTTGCTTAGGGATAGCAAGGAGGAGGGTAATTAAATAGTAATTATAGTGTAATGGGATAAGTACTGCCATAGATATATACCCTGAGAACTAAGAGAACAAAGAGAGTAGGGCAATTAACTTGCTTGGGTGAGGTCTGGAAAACTTCACAGAGGCAGTGACTTTTTCTTTAGCAGATAAAGACAGGGAGAAAATATTTTAAATGGAACACCTTGTGTAAAGGCTTAGAGTTATACTGAGTATGGTTTATTCAAGGAGCCTGTAGTAGCTGGATGTATCTAGAGCAAATGTTGGCAAACATTTTCTATAAAGGGCCATACAGTCAATATTTTAGGCTTTGTTGGCCATACAGTCTCTGTCACAGCAACTCAGCTCTGCCTTTGTAACATGAAAACAGCTATAGGCAGTACATAAATAAATGACTGTAGCTATGTTTCAGTAAAGCTTTATTTATAAAAAGAAGCAGCAAGCTGGATTTGGTCCATGGCCATAGTTTCTTGACTCCTTGTCTGAAGTGTAGGTGCCTGGTAGGGAGGGAAAATGGCCAGGAGGCTGCCTGGGAAGCTAGTCTATGACTAGATTGTAAAAAGCCTTGAATGTGAGGCCAAGAAGCTGGGGCTTTATTCTGTAGGTAACGGGGAGCCATGAAATTTTAAGTAGTTTTTAAGTTAAAATTTTAAGTAGTTTTAAAGTTGGTATACTTTATGGATTTGTACTTTACAAAGGTCATTCTGGTGACTAATATGGTGGATGGACTGGCAGAAGTGAGACTAGATGTACAAAGGTGTGTGAGAAATGACTCTCATCTCCCTGCCCTCGGCAATAGCTTCTGATCTCACTGGGGACAGATACTTCATCTATGAGACATCCAAGTCCCAGCACTTTGTACAAATGGCATTTAGAGCTATTGTAGCTAAAATGTGGGTCCTTGGTGGACATTGAAGAGATGAACGAGAGTTGGGAAGCATCTTAGATCTGGGGCATGTGTCTTGAGTGTTCTAAATATTGCGTGTGGGGAGTGGTGAGTGAGAGTAGAGGTGGTGAGGTTTGGTCTGGGAGATGTGGAAGGTGAACAGTCGGAAATGAAGTTGGAAATGGGAGGAAGGAGTAATTGGTTGTAAGGAAATACCCGGGAGACCTGCCTGGACCCCTGTGCCCAGAGATGCCCTGCTCTGCTTCTAGCTTTACATCAGTGACTTCTGCTCACTGATGAAGCTGGCTGGGCCTGTTTTGTTGGGAATTCTACAGAGACGTTTCCCCTCCTGTCCACTCTCACCCACATCTCTTTACTCCTGCTTCACTTGGGGTGGGGATGGGGTTGCATTCTTTGTGCCACCGCCACAGAGATCACTTTTCTGAGCTCAGAGCTAAATATACTTAGTGACAGCTGCTCCCTGCTCTTCAGATTGCTCCTGAGCTGTAGCTCTGGCCAATGCTGCATCCCCATGCTAAGGCAAGACTTGTAGGGAGCCTTCTTAGGCCTTCCTGAGAGAAGAGCTGCTTGTTCTGAGTCAGAAATAGTAAATCTTTGTTGTGGGAATCAAAAGTTGCCTCTTGGCTTGGTTTTGTTTTTGCTTTTCATTGCTCTTAAACTTCCTTTTAAACCAGACTTCAGCTATTAGTTGGCTGTGGGGTGGTGTGCAGAGTAATCTGTGGCAGTGCCTACCCCAACTGCGGTGGGCATTGGAGTTTTAGTTCAGTACAGCATTCTTGCTTGCTATGTTTATGGCTGGATAACTGGGACCTTCATCAAAGCATAGATGGTTTGGCAGGGGGATAGACACATAATAACACTGGTAAGGGTATACACAGCACAGAAGCATCACCTTTGACGAAGAAGCTTTTTCTCTTACTTTCCGTATCCTTATCTCACCCTCCTGCCAATAACAATAACTAACATTTGAGTTGTGCTCTACAATTTACAGAGAGTGCTTTTGTGTGCATCAGGAATCACAAGCTCTCTGCTCTCACACTAGAGAGTACTTGCCTCTTCAGAAGGAGGCAGCTGATGCTCAGCTCTCACACACTGTTGCCAGGTCAGTGTGCAAACCCAGGAGTGGTGCCCTGGGGGTGGGGGTTGAGGCCCTCATGACCTCCCTCAGCACCAACTCCCCCATCTCCACGCTGCCCCAAATGACAACACGCACATAATGTCCTTTGATGTGGACAGTTGATTTTTTCTTAGCTTTAAGTAAAATGTGAATAACAACATCTTCATAAAATGTTGCATTTTGAAGTTAATTTGTAATGGACAACCTACATAAAAATGATGTGCTTGCTATGCGGACACCAGTTTATGACAGGTCCCTAAGCCACCTTTTCTCTTCCAGTCAAATTACAGTCCTTAAGCCCTTAAAATCTAGGAACTCAGGTGTTTCTAGATCTTTATATATTTTTTTTTTTAAGGTAGACTGAAAAGCTGAACTTTCTTGGTGTGAAATTTAGTTTTTAAATATAGGTTCAGTTTAGAAGATACTCTGTGGGCCACTGAAAGACAGGTGCATAGGCAGTTTATGGACTTCTGCAAGCATGTCTCATTTACAACTTGTCACACTCAGATGAGAGGGAGGCCTAGTCCTCACTCGTTCTGAGTGGGAAACAGGCTCAAACAGGCGAAATACCTTGCCCGAAAGTCACACAGGAAGTAAGGGGTCTGTTTCTATAGGTTGTGAACTCTTCCTCTTTATAGTATACTGCCTTAGCTACTCTTTTCTGCTTGTTTTAGAGAGTGTGTGTGAGAGTGGGAAAGGGGCAGAGGGAGAGAGAGAGAGAGAGAGAGAGGGATTGAGAATCTCAAGTAGGCTCCAAGCTCAACGTGGAGCCTGACGCTGGGCTCAATCCCATGACTGTGGGATCATGGCCTGAGCCAAAGTAAGGAGTCAGAAGCTCAACTGACTGAGCCGTGCAGGCGCCCCTGCCTTTCCTACTCTTGAGGCCTGATTGTTCCACTCAGCATCAGGCCCTTCCTTCAGGCAGAACTTCTGTCAGCGCATAGTCCTCATTTGGCACCTCTTCTTGCTGGTCTTGTTTTCCGACCCCATTCCTTCTTTGCATGGTTTGTGGCATGAATAGAGCCTGTACATGAGCCCTGTACGTGCAGCTTCCCCTTACACTTTCTTCCCATGAGCTTCTCTGTTCTCCATATACCTCAGTGATCAGACTTGGCTATAAAAAGCAGTCTATTTCTTATTGGTTCCCAATAAGCAGCTGGTATGTGTCATCCGGTGGTTTCCTAGAGTTAGCTGGGAATGGCAGAAAATCCCCTTCTTTGGATATTTTGGCATTTCTACTCCTAAGGCATGCACATGATGTGTGTTTCTGTAGTCTTAGATTAGGAGGGTCTGGATTAGAACCTTGGAGGACCAACACAGGGTATACCTGTATCTGTAATCTGAGGATTACAGATTTGATTTCTTTAAAATATGTGCGAAACTTGACAACTTTTCATTATACCCACATTACTACCTCGTTTCAAGTTAGGTTTTTGCAGTAGCCACCTGACTGGTTTCCCTGCCCTTGCCTTCCTATAGTCTGCTCTCTAGCACAGCATTTGGAGCAATCCTTTAAGAGATGCAAATGTGATCGTGTCGCATCTCTGTTCAAAGTCCCCTAACAGCTTCCTTCTCAGAGTTGAAATCCAAGCCCATATAATGGCCTACAAGGGTGTTTATGATCTGGACCCCTGATTTCTTCCCTGGATTTGTCTATCACTAGTCACCACCTCTCTCATTTCTCTCAGCCACACTGGCCTCCTCACTGTTCCTTGAACAAGCCGAGCATGTTCTTGCTTCAGGGCCTTTGCATTTGCCATTCCTATTCTTGAGATACTCTTGTCCCAGTTATTCTGCTTGCCTTTCTCCAACATCTCCTTCAGGTACGTGTACCTCCTTAATGAAACCTTCCTTGACTCCTCTAAAATGACAAGCCACCAATACCAGTACTCTTGTCATTCCATATTCCTCTTTCCTGCTTTATAGGAATTACTGTTTCTCTCACCCAAAGAGGATATTAGCTCAGTGAGGATAAAGATCTGTATCTGTTTTGTTTACTACTCACTGAATTTCTAGTGCCTGGAACTATGCCTGGTACTTAGAAATCTTATGTTTGTTGACTAAGTGAATTAATGAATTTCTGTCCCCAGACTGGCTGTCTGACTACTTGTGACTGTGTCCCCCTGAGATGTCCCAGTGTCTGTTGTTTAAGGCCTAGTGATCTCATCACTCTCGCCTCCAGTGAGAGAAGACTCTTAATAAGTTAATAGAATTGTTCTAAAATTAATTTTGAAAAATAAACAGCTGAGATTGACAAGAAGTATTCTGAAACATAAGAGCCATGGGAAACAGGGGGTCCAGGCATTAGAAATTACTATTAAAGTACAAAATAAAACAAAAAGTATAATAAGATAGTCAAGGGCTAGCACAAAAATAGAAATATGATTGAGGTGCCTGAGTGACTCAGTCGGTTAAGTATCTGACATCAGCTCAGGTCATGATCTCATAGTTGGTGGGTTTGAGACCCGAGTTGGGCTCTGCACAGACAGCTCAGAACCTAGAGCCTGCTTTGGATTCTGTGTCTCCTGTCTCTCTCTCTGCCCCTCCCACACCTGTGTTCTCTCT
Organism: Panthera uncia; assembly: GCF_023721935.1. Taxonomy (NCBI): domain Eukaryota; kingdom Metazoa; phylum Chordata; class Mammalia; order Carnivora; family Felidae; genus Panthera; species Panthera uncia. The sequence goes on along the minus strand of NC_064808.1, from coordinate 52,793,583 downwards.
ATCTCTCAAAAATAAAATAAATAGACTGAAAAAAACTAGTTAAAAAAAAGAAATATCATTTAGTGCAGAAGAATGCAGAGCCTGGAAATATACTCAACTATATATAAGGACTTAATTATTACTAAATAGCATTTTTAAAAATGAATAAAAGATAATTTAATGAATGGGGTTGGGATAACAGCGTGGCAACTTGGGAAAAATTGTTAAAATTCACAATTTACAGGGGCGCCTGGGTGGCTCAGTCGGTTGAGCGTCCGACTTCAGCTGAGGTCACGATCTCGCAGTCCGCGAGTTCGAGCCCCGCGTCAGGCTCTGGGCTGATGGCTCGGAGCCTGGAGCCTGCTTCCGATTCTGTGTCTCCCTCTCTCTCTGCCCCTCCCCCGTTCATGCTGTGTCTCTCTCTGTCTCAAAAATAAATAAACGTTAAAAAAAAAAAATTTTTTTTTTTTAAATTCGCAATTTACAGCATATAATGAATCAAAGGTCAGGTGCCTTAAAAGGCTGACTATTAAAAAACCATAAAAAATACTTTAATCAGTTTAGTTTTTCTAAGAATCAACAAAATCTTTTTGCTCTGGGCTTTTCACCATGTCACTTGCATAATCCTTATTAAAAAATAAATTTTCTCACCAATTACAAATAAGAGGTTGGGGAGCTGGAGAACCTAACCCTTGTTGTCAACTGAATTTAGTTGAGGCTGGAGGGCACGAAGGGCTGTCTAGCCTGTGCATGTGAGCACTGCCTTTATCTCCTCATCTCACGAGACGTCTTGACTTCCTAACACCACTCCAGCCTCTGTGGGAGTGTAGCCAGGCCACACCCAAACCACAGGTAGAAGAATGGGTTAGAGCTGCGCCCCAATAGGTGGCCATTAGCCACATGTGGTCATTTAGCTCTGCATTAATTTTTTTTTTTTTTAATCTCAGGGTGTGTGTGTGTGTGTGTGTGTGTGTGTGTGTGTGTTTGTCACACTAGCCACATTATGAGTGCCCAGTGGCCACATGTGCCTAGTGGGGACTGTTTGGAGAGGACAGATATTGAACATTTCCATCATTGCAGAAAGTTGTATTGGATGGTGCCATGTTATAGTTGTGGGCACTGTCAAGTTCCTTGTGCCCAGCAGGCTATATTCTGACTCGGTTGAGAGTGCTCCAGTGTGGACTTGCTTCAAACTTCTCTCCTGAGTCATTAAGTCTTAGATGTCTTAATATCCCCAAAACCCAGGGGGAGGAAATCACCTCTTGATTATGGGTCTAGGTAATCTGTCAGTAGTCTGTTTGTTTAGATAGTAACATTTACTGATGTTATGCTGGGTCAGACCCTTTCCTAGACACAAAGGGTAAGAAAAGAAGGATAAGAGACATTTCCTGAAAATCCTACTACACTATGTTTTAAAAACATAGTGATCAAAATTGCATATTTCTTTGATGTTTGAGGCTCTAGGGAAAACCGGGATCAAGTGTTCAATCTTGTACATACTAATGAGGTTAAGAATCTGGCTGAATGAGTATCTGTGAAGTTAATTACCAGTTAAATTTCTAAAAGCTTTGATTTGTTTGGCTTTTCTTCTTATAAGGGTGTATATTATGAAAAGAAATACCAGTAATTTAAAGGACAGCGTATATAGTGCTGGGGGAAAATTTGGACTGTAAAGTCAGATATCTTGGGTTGGAATACAAATTCATCACTTGAGCAAATGTTTGAGTTATCTAATGCTGTATAACGAACTTCCCCAAAACTCGGTGGCTTCAAACAGCAACATTTATTTTGTTATTTATCTGCAATCTGGGCATCGCTCAGTAGGGACAGCTCATCTGTGTCCACTTGGCATCAGATGCAGTGACTCAAAAACTGGGGGCTGGAATCACCTGAAGTCTCAGTCACTTGTCTGAGTCCTGGGCTGGGGAGACAAATAGCTGGGCTGCTCAGATATCTGTCTATATTTCTATGTAGTCTTTCCATATGTTCTAGCCATAATGGTGGCTTTGGGGGTAGCCAGGCTTCATGTATGTTGGCTCAGAGCTCTCAAGGCATGTGTCCCAAAATGGAGAAGGCCAGGTGAAATCTGTATTGCCTTTTCTAACCTACCCTTGGAAGCCACTCGACATCACTGCTGCCAACTGTTTGTTAGAAGATGAGTCACAAATGTCAGCCTATATTCCAGGGGAGGGGAATTCTCCTTTTGTGGGAGGATTATCATAGAATTGTGGACATATTTTAAAACCATCATAGCAAGTAATTAAACCTCTCTAAATTTAATGTGATTTGGGGGCAAGTTGCATTATCTTAGCGTAGTTCTGTTCTCGTTTGTAAAATAGGTGTGATAATTCATTGGTTGTGGGGATTAGATGAGAAAATATTGTAGAAGTTCTTGGAATATTGCTTAGTATATAAACAGGTGATCAAAAAATTGTTAATTCTTTTTCCCTATCCTTCTTCCTTTTTCTAGTGTATTGAATTCCAGTTAACTATCATTTATTATCTTTCCATAATTAAAAAAATACGAGGAAGAAATTGCTTATTCTTTTTTTTTTTTTCAAGTGAAACATACAACAAAGAAGAAGAGGTAGTCTAGTTGGCAGCTAGGACATATGCACATGGAAGGACATAAGAGTGATGTGGTACACTTATACATTGGGTGGATGGAATGTGCTATGGAAAGTTAGATAGCCTGTGTGGAGATCTCGGTGGGCTGACCCTAGGTATCCCTTGTGACTTGTGTGCTTTTTCCTTGCAGTTCCTGAGGGAAGACCTCAATTACCATGATCCGACAGTGAAACACAGCACCTTCCATGGTGAGGATAAGCTCATCAGTGTGGAGGACCTGTGGAAGGCATGGAAGTCTTCAGAAGGTAATAGGCAGCTTGGTTATCAATCCTAGTTGCTGGAAGATTTAGAGAAGACAGAAGAAGATGGGCAGCAACTTGGCCTTAAAAGTACATGAGTATAAAGTGCTTTGTAAAGAGCAAATTATTAAAATGGTTCTACATACAGTCACTGATTAAGACTGAATCTAGTCACCATGTTGGGAAAGGGGGAAGATGCTTCAAATAGAGTTGGAGCTGCTCTTCATTAGAATTCTAAATGGTTCTATTCTATCCCCACCTGTCTCCTTCCTACCTACCACAGTCTCTGCTGCTTCTCCAGAGGTAGGGAGCTTACTGGCCTTTTGAGGCAGCCCCTTCCTTCTATCAGTCTCTACTTGGTCTCAGCTCTGCTGAGTCCTAGATGATTCAAAGATTGGGTGGAAGTAAGATGGAATCTCCCCTGAGTCTTTTCTTTTCCAGGTTAAATAGCCAGGTTCTTTGAAGAAAACATGTTTTCTCAGCCTCTTCCTCCTCTTGGTCTCCTGCCTGTGAACATTTCTGTTAATATCTTTCTTAGATCATAGTTCTTAGAGTCAGACACAGACCCGCAGGAATGGCTTGACCAGCACAGAGTTGAACAGGATCGCCAGTTTCTTAGTTCTGGACTCTGCACATCAGCTAATGCAGTCTGATTTGATACTGGAGCCTTCAGCACTCACATCACTCTGCTAACTCATGTTGAACTTATTAAATAAACACTTTAGTTATTTTTCATGTATAAAATTGTTAAACCAGGACTACGATTTTTTTTTCCTGAAACATTTGCTTCAGAGCTGTGAGTGAAAGAGCATATCTAATAGTGTGAAGCTTGACAAGGAAGGGAAAAACAGGGTTTTTGCGTCCTCTCCATCTCTATCTGTGGCTAGAGTGTCCTTTGATACTAAAAGGATTGAAAGCGGTCTCTTTGCAGGGTCTCATAAGATAGGTCTTGATGCTAAGAAGGGTTAAACATAAGTGACCATCAGGGCCCTTCCTTTGCAGATGAGGAGCCTTAGGCCTAGATTTATAAAGTTACTTGTTCATTGTCATGCATTTAGTACATTGTAAAGCTAGGACTCAGACCTGGACCTTCTGCTCACTGGATCAAGGCTTTTCCATGCCATCTGGGTTGAAAGCGCTGGTCTGGTGGTAGAGAAAAACCAGTTTGGGTAGGAATGAGGCAGTTTTTATTTTTGTTTTAATCTTACCTAGGATTATAGAATTTTAGATCTGGAAGGGATTATCTATAAGGTAGGTTGAGAACATTAAATTTAAAACAAGAAGACCTGGGGGTGCCTGGGTGGCTCAGTCAGTTAAGCTTCTGACTCTTGGTTTCAGCTCAGGTCATAATCTCACAGCTTCGTGGGTTAGAGCCCCACATCGGGCTATGCTCGGACAGTGTAGAATCTGCTTGGGATTTTCTCTCTCTCCCTCTCTCTTTGCCCCTACCCCACTTGAGCTGACTCTGTCTCTCTCAAGATAAATAAATAAACTTAAAAAAAAAAAAAAAAAGCAAGAAGACCTGGATTCTAGTCCTATTTCTGGCATGGACAGGCTGATACTTCTTATTAACTCTGTGTTTTTATCAATCTAGAAGAAGCTTAAGTTAGCTTTACAGACGGCTTTCTGGAAATCTTTAAAAGCTGAGTTCCTTGTGGGGGCTTTGTTTAATAGCTCCTGAGCAACTCAGGCTGTTTACTGATGAAAAATCAAGCAATGAAGTGATCTTTGGAATTATACTGGCACTGCCAGGAAAAATCTACTAGTACTGTTTAATTTTAGTTTTCTTCTTTTTCTGTAACAACATAAGGACATGGCGCCTGGGTTTTAAGAGTGGGTTTCATAAGTGGGAACTTGGAATGAAAGATGGCAGGGAGAGCATTCCTGGCCTTCTCAAAGCTCATACACAAGTAGCTGGGAAGGGAAAGTGACCAAGAGAGGGCAGAAACAGGAGTAAATCATAATACTAAAAAGTAGCCAAGACAGTTTTCTGGTAAAAACTTTATTCCTGGACTCAGCAACTATTTGGAACACTTCCAAGTGTGTTCTAAATGACAGGAAGATGGAAGACAATGGAATGAGTTTTGAGGAGTTGGTCCCCATTACTGGTGAGCAAGGGATATTCCAGTGCACTGTGATGTAGCTCACAGCTAAGCTGAGAAGTGACATGTATGTATCATTTTAGGGTTTTCTCACTATGTGTCATGCCTGGTGGTTTGACAAGCTAAAAGTAAGAATCTTCATGGGTACTGTTCCTCCCAACAATTTGCTTCATTAATTAGAGCAAGGCCCCTAATCTCTGGAGTGATGATTTCCAGAGCTACAAAAAGCATGTAATACTCTGGCAGTCACTCAAAGTGGCTGGTCTGAGTTTTGCTAGATGATATAGATATCAGCAGTGTTCATTTGTGTTCAGAACATTAGCTGACTAATGTCAGTACCATCTATGTGATTAGTTGTTAACATTTTCTGACTGATACTGAAAGCCAGTCTTTCCTTCCTGTTGTTTAGATTTTAACAGAAAAGCCTGATAATTGCTACATTAGCCAGTTCTGGACTTCAATAATAAAAACAGCAACAACTAAGAAACTACTCTGATATTTACATGATATTTGATGTGTGCTAGCCACTGTTCTGAATGATTTATATATGTTAATTCATTTCTCACAAAAACCCTTTGAAGTATAAATACTATGATGGTCTGCATTTACAGATGAGGAAAATGAGGCAGAGAGTGTTTGATGAAATAATGTAATGCACTTCTTTCTAACCAGAGTTAGTACAGACTTCACAAATTAAGAGCATAGTCCTCAGTAAGACTGCTCTCACTTTAGATACCAACCAGCCATAAACCCTGGGTGTTCCCAGCCACCTCTGCTCTGACCGACTGGCTACAAATCACAGTTCCCACTATCCCCTCAGGTTTGGTAATTTACTGCATGACTCACAGAACTCAGGAAAGTGCTGTACTTCTGATTACAATTTTATTAGAATGGATAAAAGTTAGGACCAGCCAAAAGAAGAGACCAATAGGGTGAGGTCTGGGAGGGTCCTGAATTTGGGACTTCTGTGTCTTCTGCCCCTGGAATCAGGACATATCACCCTCCCTAGCATATTAATCATGGATGTGTTTGCTAACCAGAAAGCTCATCTGAGCCTCAGGATCCAGAGATTTTATTGAGGTCCGATTACATGGGCATGATTGATTGAATCACTGGCTGCATGACAGCTCTTCATCTCCAGCCCCCCTGTTCCTTTCTGATGGTTGGGCTGATATCTCCTGGCCCAAAGCCCCAATCCTCTAGTCAGCTGGTTGGTCTTTCTGGCAACTAGTCCCCATCCAGAGTCATCTCATTAGCTCAAACTCAAGTGTGATCCAAGGAGCCCCACCATGAATAACAAAGATATTCCTATCACCAGGGAAATTGACACCAAATTGACACCAAATTTGAAGGGTCTTTGAAGACAAAGACCACCAAATTCTTTGTTGTACAAAATTAAAGAAGAAGGAGCTGAACAAACAGGGCTGAGGAAGGATCAAGAACAAGGGGAACTCCAGGGATCCCAGCAGCAGGGTCTAGGGGATTGGCCTTTTGTAATTGGCTACTCTTGGATGTCTCCACTTCGTTCATTTTTCATCTAAGTATCTTTGCTCAACAGTGAGATATGGTGGAGGGAAAATCAGATTGGCATAGTTTGTATCACAGACTTATTATGTAAGGTAGTGGTAGTGAGAGCTTAGACTGTGGGGGAGGGGGCAGCAATTTCCAGTCCCTCTAAGGCCCTGTGAGGTAGGGGGAGTGGTAGTTTTTTTAAAGGAAGGGATGCCAGGTAGATTTTGTAGAATCTTTGAGAAATAGAATTGTTTGCATATTTGAGCTAGGGGAAATAGTAACAGTGTCCTTAGAAGGGGTGCTGGGAGGACTGACCTAAGAGGACTCTCTTCTAAAGCATGGCTTCCATTCTTCTAAACAAAGTACATCATGTCTATTTTTTCTCCCCTTTCCTGGACATGAGATTTTAAAAGATGCTATCTGCCAAACTTAAATAACAATTTCGTTCTCCATTTGTATAGATCAAAGACATATTAAACTATCAATTTTGATTCTAACTAAAATGATTCCAGCTAAAAGCAAAAGTACTTGGTATTCTAGTGTGACTCTGAACTTTGTCTTGAGAAAATGTTTACTTTCTACTGGAAATGATTTGGAAATAATTCCAAAGAATAATTTAGAAATAATAAACTCACAGATCTCCAGTTCTGTCTGTGCTATTCTTTGCAGGATGGGATTTTTCACAGGAGGCAGTGGAGCAGTACTGGCAAACCAGGAGGCTTTTAGAGAGAAACCCAGCAGAACTGGCCTTTCTCTGTTGATATAGCACAGCAGGGGCAAGTGGCATTGGACTTCTGTCTAAACCATTTCAGAAGTCATATCAGTATAAAAAAGTTGGCATCCCCTTTTTGCTTTTACATAAACCCAGTGAGACATATGTTTCTTCTGTTCCTTTAGCTCTATAAAAATTACTTTGCTAAGTGAATCTTCAAGTCATTTAGTTAACTGCCTCAGCCATTGTTGCTACATTTTGGGGGAGAAAGATACAACTGGCTTTTTATTTCTCTTGGATTCTTTTAGATACTTTTTCTCCAATAACAAAAAACAATTAGCATCAATGCAGTGATTTAAAACTTATCACAGGCATTTTCTATTTATATTAAATAGCTGCTTGAGGGTAAACGTTCTTACTTGTATCCCCATTTAATAAAGGAGCATCTCTCACCTATTTCTGTTACCAAGTCCTGAGGATTCTATCTCTCTTATATATATTTTATATGCATCTCCTATGATACTGCCTTAGCTCAACTTCATCTTTTTGAAAGATTTATTGAGTTGTAACTGATAATACAATCAGGTGTAAATATTTAAAGTGTACAATTTTTTAAAGTTTTGACACATGTATTCAGATGGCTATCCTTTATGAGATATATGCTTTGCAAAGATTTTCTCCCAGTCTGTGGCTTATCATTCTTTTAATAGTATCTTTTGAAGAACAGTAAGTTTTAATTTTTCGGAGGTCCAGTGTTTCAATTTATGCTTTTAAGAATTATGCCTTTGGTGTCATATGTAAGAAATATTTGCCTAACCCAAGGTCACACAAGCATTTTCTCCCATGTTTTCCTCTAGAAGTTTTATAGTTGCAGGTTTTACATTTAGGCCTCTAATCTGTTCTGTATTAATTTGCGGATGTTAGTGTTAACAAAGAAGTCCCAAGTCCTTCTTTGTGCTTCTGGGCGTCTCAGTTGTTTCTAGAACCATTTGTTGAAAATTCTGTCCTTTCTCCCACCGCATTGCCTGGTCTTTTGTTAAAAAACAGTTGTCCATATAAGTATGGGTTTATTTCTGGTCTTTGTATTCTGATCCACTGATCTATTTGCCTGTCCTTATGTCAATACCATGCAATTTTGATTACAATAGTCTTATAATAACTCTTTTAGTCAGATAGTGTTAGCTCTCCAACTTTGTTTTCTTTTTTCAAGTTGTCCTGGCTGTTTGATCTCGAATCAACTTGTCAATTTCTATAAAAAAGCCTACTAGGATTTTGACTAGCATTGTATTGAATCTATAGCTCAGTTTGAGAGAACTGACATCTTGACAATATTGAGTTTTCTGATCGATGTATAAAGTATATCTCCCCATTTAGTTAGGATATGTATTTTGTAGTTTTCAGTGTACAGGTCTTTCTTTCATACCTTTTGTCAGATTTATCTCTAAGTATTTCATAGATTTTGATGGTATTATAAATAGTACTTTTAAAATTGTGGTAAAATATATAAAAAAGTTGACCACGTAAATGGTATTTAATTCCTGATTGTTGTTTATATATAGATATATAATTGATTTTTATATATTGGTCTTGTATTCTGCAACCTTTCTAAACTCACTTATTTGTGAGATGCCATCAGAGTTTCAACTGAGGTAATCAAGTCTTCTAGTAAAGAAAATTTTGTTGTTTTCTTTTCCAATCTGGATGCCTTTAAAAAAGTCTTCTTCTTGTCTGATTGCCCTGGTTAGTATCTCCAGTACAGTGTTGGGAGAAGTGGTAAGAGTAGGCATCATTGCCTTGGTTCTGATCTTAAGGAGGAAAGAATCCAGTCTTTCATCATTAAATATAAACATAGTTGTGGGCTTTTTTCCCCTTTTATCAGATTGAGGAAGCTATTACTAATTTGCTGAGAAATTTTTTATCAGGAATGGATATTGGATTTAAAAAAATTTTTTTTAACGTTTTATTTATTTTTGAGAGAGGGAGAGACAGAGCATGAACAGGGGAGGGTCAGAGAGAGGGAGACACAGAATCCGAAACAGGCTCCAGGCTCCGAGCTGTCAGCACAGAGCCCGACGCGGGGCTCGAACTCACGGACAGCGAGATCATGACCTGAGCCGAAGTCGGCCGCTTAACTGACTGAGCCACCCAGGCGCCCCGGATATTGGATTTTTATCAAATGAGTTTTCTGTGTCTATTGAGATGATTGCCTGGTTTTTCTGTTTTTGTTTGCTAAGATGGTGAATTACATTGATTAATTTTTGAATGTTAACCCTGCATCCTTGGGATAAACCCCACTTGGTCATCATCCTTTTACTGTATGGTTGGATTCTATTTGTTAAAATTTTGTTTCATATTTTTATACCTTTGTTAATGAGGGATATTGGTTTATAGTTTTCTTGTAATATCTTTGTTTTTGGTATCAGGATTATGCTGACCTCATTAAATTAATTGGGAAGTAGTCTTCAATTTTTCAGAAGACTTCATATATAATTGGTATTATTTTTCCTTAAATACTTGGTAGAATTCACTAGTAAAGCCATATGAGCCTGGTGTTGTCTTTGTAGGAAGGTTTTTAATGACAGTGTCAATTTCTTTCATAGGTATAGGACTGTTAGGTTATTTACTTCTTAAGTGAGCTTTTGTAGTTTGTGTCTTCAATTTGTCTATTTCATTACATTGTCAAATTTATAGGCATACATTTATTCATAATCTTTTCTTATTATTCTTTTAATATATTGATATACCCAAAGAACCAGTGTTTGGTTTCAAGGATTTTCTCTATTGTTAGCTATTTCATTGATTTTTACTTTGATCTTTATTATTTTCTTTCTTCTGCTTACTTTGGGTTTAACTTGTTCTTTTGTAGTTTGTTAAGGTGGAAACTGAGGTCATTGACTTGAGACCTTTCCTGTTTTCTAATATTGGCATTTAGTACTATAAATTTCCTGTAAGTACTGCTTTAGCAGCATTTCACAAATTCTGGTGTGTTGTGGCTTTTTGCTTTTTGCTAACTGATTTATAGGTAGCATAGACAGAGTAAAAATACCTAAAATGAAAGCACAACTGGTGGTAAATGCTTATTCTTTTTTTTTTTTTGGTCTGATACAGTCTTCAATAACTTGATATCCCTCAATAATGTTTTCCAATTTGAGGAATTATTTTGGCCCTGGAAATTCATGCCTCTGAAATCTGTCTTGTATCTTATATCCATCTAGTATTGGCTCTTCACCATGTTAGATGATATGTTTTATTTTTATTTTTATTCAACTCAAATATTCTATTTACTTTCTATTTCCTTTTTGATATCTTCTTTGATTCATGAGTTTTGTTTTGTTTTTTTTTTTTTAGAAGCATGGTATGTAGTTTTCAAATGTTAGGGGATTTTCTAAAGATTTTTCTGTTATTGATTTCCAGTTTAATTCCATTGTGGTTTGAGAACATACTTTGTATGGCTTGAATCCTTTACAGTTTTTTAAAACATTTTATTACATTTCTGAATATTATATATCTTGGTAAATGTTCCATGTGCATTGGGCTGTTGTTGGGTGGAGTGTTCAATAAATGTCAATCAGGCCATGTTGGTTGATGGTGTGGTTCATGTCTACTATATCTTTGCTGATTTTCTGCCTAGTTGCTCCATCAGTTATTGAGGGGGAGTATTTAAATTTTCAACTATAATATTGGATTTGCCTATTTTTTCTTGCAATTAGTTCTGTGAGTTTTTGCTTCATGTATTTTGAAGGTATGTTACTAGGTGCATAAAGATTTAGGATTATTTATTTATTTATTTATTTATAATGTTTGTTTATTTTTGAGAGAGAGAGACAGAATGTGAGTGGGGAAGGGGCAGAGAGAGGGAGACACAGAATCCAAAGCGGGCTCCAGGCTCTGAGCTGTCAGCATAGACCGTGATGTGGGGCTTGAACTCACTAACCGTGAGATCATGACCTGAGCTGAAGTCGGACGCTTAACCGACTGAGCCACCCAGGTGCCCCTGTTATTATTTTTTAAAAGTTTATTTATTTAAGGGGTGCCTGGATGACTCAGTCAGTTAAGCATCTGACACTTGATTTTGGCTCAGGTCATGATCTCATGGCTTGTGAGTTTGAGCCCTGCATTGGGCTCTGTGCTGACAGTGAGGAGCTACTTGGGATCCTCTCTCTCTCTCTCTCTCTCTCTCTCTCTCTCTCTCTCTCTCCCTCTCCCTCTCTCTCCCTCTGTCTCTGCCCCTCCCTCACTTACCCTGTCTCTGTCTCTCCCAAAATAAGTAAATAAACTTAAAAACAAAACAAAAAAAAAGAAAGAAAGAAAGAAAGAAAGAAAGAAAGAAAGAAAGAAAAAGAAAGGAGGGACTGCGTGGCTCAGTTGGTTGGGCATCCAGCTTCGTCTCAGGTCATGATCTCATGGTTCATGGGTTCAAGCCCCACATTGGGCTCTCTGATGATAGTTCAGAGCCTGTAGCCTGCTTTGGATTCTTTGTCTCTCTCTCATTCTGCCCTTCCCCAACTTGTGCATGTGCGCTCTCTCTCTCTCTTTCTCTTTCTCTCTCTCAACAACAAAAAAACATTAAAAAAAGAAAAAAGAAATGCATTAAATATAAAAACACAAGTATATTAAAAGTAAATACATGGAAAAAGATACACAAAACTAATAATACTCAAAATAAAGCTATATTTATATCAAAATATCAAAATTATATCAAAATCTGATAGCACAGAGCCTGATGTGGGGCTTGAACCTATGAGACTGTGAGATCATGACCTGAGCTGATACCGAGTCAGACCCTTACCTGACTGAACCACCCAGGCGCCCCTAAATGCATTTTTTTTTTAATATATGAGATTTCTTGTCAAATTGGTTTCCATAAATGCATTTGTTATAGGCAGTTTATGATTGGGTCTTATATTTTTTGGCAATCTGATAATCGCTGCCTTTTAGTTGGGGTATTTAGACCATTTACATTTAATGTGGATATTAATATGAGTAGATTTGAGGCTACTATCTTGCTATTTGTTTTCTGATATTTTTCCCTACTGTTTTTTCTTCTCTTTTCTTTTTTTTTCTACCTTATTTTGGGTTAATGAGTAGTTTTTTATAATTCCATTTGATCTTTTTTTTTGTTGTTTTAACCCTGTTTTGTTATTTTAGTGGTTGCTTTAGGAGATAAAATATGCATCTTTAATCTTTCATAGTCTTCTTTCTAGGGATGTTATTATTTTATTTGTTATTGAAATATAGTTGACAATATTTCATTAGTTTCAGGTGTATGAATAGTGATTCAACAACTCTATATATTATGCTTTACTCACCATAACTGTAGCTACTATCAGTCACCACACAATGCTATCTGCAACACCATTGATTATATCTCTATGCTGTACCTTTCATCACTGTGACTTATTCATTTCATGACTGGAAGCCTGTCCATCCCACTCCCCTTCACCCATTTTGCTCTTTCTCTAGCCCCCTCTCCTCTGGCAACCAACCACTAGATTGTTCTCTGGGACTGTTTCTGCTTTGTTTGTTTGTCCATTTATATTGTTTTTTTAGATTCCACATCTAAGTTAAATCATATGGTATTTATTTTTCTCGAACTTCCTTCACTTAGCATAATACCCTCCAGGTCCATCTGTGTTGTTGCACATGTTAAGATCTCATTCCTCTTTGTGGCTGAGTAGTATTTCAATGTATATATACCACATCTTCTTTATCCATTCATCTATCAATGGACACTTAGGTTGCTTTCATATCTTGGCTATTGTAAATAATGCTGTAATAAACAGGGGTGCATATATTTTTTCAAGTTAGTGTTTTCATTTTTTTAATGTTTATTTATTTATTTTGAAATAGAGACAGAGAGAGTGAGAGAGAGAGAGAGAGAGAGAGAGAGCATGAGGGGGGCGGGGAGAGGCAGAGAGAGAGAGAGGGAGAGAATCCCAAGCAGGCTCTGTGCTGTTAGCACAGAGCCTGACGTGGGGCTCAATCTTGTGAACTGGGAGGTCATGACCTGAGCTGAAATCAATAGTTGGACACTTAACCAGCTGAGCCACTCAGGCACACCAGTGTTTTCACTTTCTTTGGATAAATACCTAGCGGTAGAAATACTGGATCATATGGTAATTTTATTTTTAATTTTTTGAGGATCTTCCATACTGCATTCCACAGTGACTGCACCAATATACATTCCCACCAACAGCGCATGAGGGTTCTCAAGAGCTATTATTACACCTTGTCACATATAGTGTAAGAGCCTAACACTAGTGTACTTCCATTTATTCCTAAATCTTGGTTCCACTCTCTGCACTGTGGCCTGGAAATTCTTTCAGAGCCATAACTAGGACAAGTATATCACCTGCCTCATTTGTTTACCATCTCTCAAGGACCAATGTCCATTATAGGCTGATGTCCAGTGTCTTTAAAACCATTGTTTCATATATTTTGTCTTTTCTCTTTGGTTGTTTCAGGAGAGAGGGTAAATTCCATTGTAGTTACTTCATCTTAGCCTGAAACAGAAACCTCAGCTTAATCATTTTGCTTGGATGCTTTCATACTGTACTTCTTGGCCTGTCTAGCTCTACTGCAGTTTGTCCTTCAATTGGTTCTAGAGGGATCTTTCTAAAGTAAATATCTGACCAGGTCTCTGCTTAAATTTTTCAGTGGCTTCCTATTTTTTATTTTTATTTTTTTAATAGTGAAACAAATATGCCAGAACACCAAATTTCTAGGTGGAAGAAATATTCTTAATTGGAACCTGGACGAATAAAGGTATTGCTAAAGATGTTACAAGTAAATTCCTGTGTAATCACATATGATAATCTTATGTTACTTGGAGGAGATAAATACTGGCTTTTCTATTCATTAGGTAACACTTGAGTTTGTGAAGAATTAGCAGTAAGCTTAGGTTACAACTGCTGTCTCATTTGGGACTTAACAAAATGAGGTACTTGAAAGCTTAGTAGTTGTTGATGAAACAATTTTTTATAGAAAATGCCATTGACTTTTTTTAGTGTTTATCAATGAGATGTTAAATGCTGAAATTAAATGCCCATTTGTAATCTCAACTGAATTATTTCAGTTGGGGGAAAAAGTTCAATATGTATATATAAATAAAAACCTGGTGACCTTTTATATCCTGAGAGTTTCTTTATATTTTAATGCCATGTTTCTCCATCATGCCTTATTCACCTCTGTAGTATTGGCCCCCAAAAGTACTGTTTTCTCCTACAATTTGTGTAAACGTGCCTTCATTACAAAAAAAAATAAATAAATAAATAATCAGGGTGCCTAGGAGGCTCAGTTGATTAAGTGTCCAACTCTTGATTTCAGCTCAGGTCATGATCTCATGGTTTATGGGTTTGAGCCATGCATTGGGCTCTATACTGACAGCATGGAGCCTGCTTAAGATTCTCTCTCCTTCTCTCTCTGCTTCCTCCTTCAAAATACATACATAAACTTAAAAGAATTACTTGAAGAAATTACTTAAAAGAATTATACCTTCTATATACCAGGCATTGTGCTAGATTAGTTTAGCGTGTCAGGCCCATGCTTATCTCTGTGATCCACTTATTTTCTTCTTTTCTACCACTCTTCATCACATCTACTCTATAGCTGCACTAATTTATTTGCAGTTGGGAGGATATGTCGTTTCCTTTCATCCCATGTTGCTTTCATAGATACTGTTCTCTCTGTCCCTCCCCCTTGTTGATCTGATTAAATCCTATTTGACAACACTCAGTTTAAGTCTTCTTTTTTTTTTTTTTTAACGTTTATTTATTTTTGAGACAGAGAGAGACAGACCATGAACGGGGGAGGGTCAGAGAGAGGGAGACACAGAATCTGAAACAGGCTCCAGGCTCTGAGCTGTCAGCACAGAGCCCGACGCGGGGCTCGAACTCACGGACGGACCCCGAGATCATGACCTGAGCCAGAGTCGGCGGCTCAACCGACTAAGCCACCCAGGCGCCCCTTAAGTCTTCTTTTTATTTTCTCCTTTTATTCTCTTTATTTTCCATATTCTTTTCATTCTTTCTTTTATTTCAAGATTTTATTTAAATTCAAATTAGCTAATGGATAGCATATAGTATAGTATTGGTTTCAGGAGTAGAATTTAGTGATTCATCACTTACATATAGCACCCAAAGTATACCCTTCTTTAGGAAATCTTCCCTGGAGACCATAGTTTAGGTTAGATGCTTTCTGTGCTCCCACATCTCCTTACCCTTATCTCATCACAGCATTTAGTACACTAATTGTAATCATCTATTCCCTTGCCTGTTTTCCCACCAGATTGCTTGAGGACATTACCTTATATGATTTTATATCTTAACACTTTGCACAGGGCCTGGTCCAGCATAGGGATGTGGAAGACAGAAGTTTGTCCTTGGCTCTACCATTGTGAGATCTTACACAAGTTGTTTGGCTCATTCAACATTCCAAAGCCTAGGTTCTCTTACTGCTCTGCAGCCGTGTAGACCGGGTTTGTGCTGGGTAGCCTAGTGGGCCTGTCACATGAGGCCTTGGCCCAAGTGCCAGATTCTCTTTACAGTGATGATTCAGGAGTTGAGGTTGACACCACATCAGAAAACTAAGACCCCTGCCTCCCTCTAGGTGCAGGTGGCAAACTGCTAGTGAGAGCCAGAAGGAAACCACTTAGAGAGACAATGGGCCACAACGTGTCTTTGCTCACATTTCTTCCCTCTGGTGAGCCTATAGGTGTATCCACCCAGATTCTAACCAGTTTTCAATATCTATCGCTTGTTGAATGAATGTATATTTCTTCATTCATGTATATGAATGAAGAAGAAATTACTACTGAGTTTGTATTAAATCCTAGGTGTTTTCAAACATATGAACTCATTTAATTCAACAACTTGAAGAGATCAACACTGTTAGATGGTAAGCTACCTGGGTATCTGTCTCAATCACTGCTCTGTTTCCAGTGCCTGGCACAAAGTAGTACAAAATAAATGTTATGAATGACTGGAAAGAAATTTTATAGAAGGGGAAATTGAGGTTCAGAATGGTTAAGTGATTTACCCAAGGTGATCCATGGCCAATAGGATGGAAATCAAAGTCTTCCAGATTCAAATCTAGTGCTTTTTCTGATAAATTCGACAATTAAAATCCGGCCTTCTAACATGGCCAGGTATTTGGAAATCCTGAATGACTTCATTTTTTGTGGCTATTCTAAATTAAAGTAGGAGAGTTTACGCATTTTACATACAAATCTTTCTCAAAGGAAAAAGGCCTTTTCCCATGAAGCATAGTGTGGAGGCCAGGATAGATCTTTACTATCTGAGAAGCTAACTGATCATCAATTTATAGAGGTCTCTGCTGATAGGTATAAGTGCTTAAAAAAAAAATTCTCTCCTTTACTTCCATGAGAAGTCTGTGGGGGGCAGTGATGCTGTTGGTGGGAAAACATAGTGGAACTCCTGATGGGATGTGCTACAAGTGATCCAGGACCTACAGATTGCCTTCATTTGTTAATTAATTAATTAATTAATTCACTCATTCATATTGATTCTCTTGTCCATTCAGTAAACTTTACAGAGTATTTAGAATGATCTAGCCCTGTGTTAGGCATTGGGGAATACAGAAATAGAAAAGACATGTTCCCTACCACTATAGTGCTTATATATAGCACAATGGAGAAGAGAGACATGTGACTAATAATAACAATATAACATACATGTTAGAAAAGAAGTCTGAATAAAGAAAGTGCTAAGTAAGCAGAGAAGGGAGTGCTAGTACTCATATTTTGAAGGTTTTAGAAGAGAGGATTTAGAAACGAGCTCCAAAGCATTTCCACAATGAAGAGCTGGAGCTAGGTTTTAAGGATTAGTTGGTGTTTGGCAGTCCACAAAGAGGGAAAAGAGCTTTTCTGGAAATAGCAAAGACCTGGAAGTCTGAGAGCAATGTCCAAAGATGAGTAGCAAAATAGTGCAAGACACTGATTGTAGATCAGGTCTGCTAAGTTCAGAGCAACAGCTGAGGCAGCATCCAGGGAAGAGCTGTGAAGTTCAGGTCATCTGTTTGGTATGAGTTTGACTGTTTACCCAGTGGTTTCCAGCTTCATAAGATAATCAGCTAGGTGCTAGAAGAGAATACTGTAGCTTATGCTCATATCATACAATATTGCTCATATTGTATTTATTTCATTCTTTAATTTTTGTGTATGTTTTACAGTATACCTAATGTCAGTACATGAGCCTGATTTATAAATAGATAGTCCTGTGTTGGCAATGTATGCTCCAAATACAGGTAGGTTATGTCATTAAAAGGGTTGGAGACTACAAAGTTAATCACCTTATACACTTGTCTTATGAAGGACTGTTTGGTGCTGAAAACACCAGAGATTGGCCTTCTCTGACGCTGTGTAGTATTGTCTGTCATTTTGCCCAGAGAGGTAGTTTTTGATCTCTCTAGGGGCCTCATGGACAGGCTTAGGGTGATGAGAGGCTCATGACTTTAGAAGACTGTCTCTTGCTTGCATATCCTCCTGGAATTTGGGCATGTGAGTCATTTGGAGACTATCTGTACTAAGCTCTCCTTGCCAAATTCTGTGGCCTTCTAACAGCCACAGCTCTCTGTACTTGCTATTACCTTCGTCCTCACTTTGGCCTGGAGATTCTTCCCATTTTCTCTTTTGGAATGAGAAAGTAGAACAAGCCTTTTAACTTTTAGGTACTTGAACCTTAGGGGTAAGGGACCCTGATATCTTGCCTTGGCTATTGATTGGGACACAGGGTCACTCTC
This sequence comes from Panthera uncia, assembly GCF_023721935.1. NCBI lineage: Eukaryota > Metazoa > Chordata > Mammalia > Carnivora > Felidae > Panthera > Panthera uncia. The sequence continues at coordinate 52,775,653 of NC_064808.1, read as the reverse complement.
TGATAAGGATACAGCCCAGCCTGGCTTACTTTGCCCAGACTGTAGTGACTCTGGGTGGCCAACACCATGTTGCCAAGCTTACCTAGATAGCGTGTGTGCCTAGGTAACAGAATGATGTGTAGAGCACATGTACACACACACACACACACACACACACACACACCAAAATAACTACCTCGAGGTTTGTCCTGATATGCTAAAGCCATTATCCTCTTCCCAATAGCTTAGCCATGTAGGGGCTGACTATGTTAAGAGTCCATCCTCATTGGAATGCAGTGGCCCCCTTACCTTATAGACCTCCATCTCACTTAATGTCGTGTTTACAGCAGTGGTTCTCGGCTGGTGGGCAATTTTATCCCCCAGGGAACATTTCACAGTACCCGGAGACATTTTTGATTGTCATGACAGGCAGCATGCTACATCTCGTGGGTGGATGCCGGAGATATTGGTTAATATCCTCCACTGCAGAGGACAACCTCCCCCCCCCCAACAAAGAATTATCCTGTCCAAAATGTCAGTGGTGCAGAGACTGAGAAACCCTGGTCTAGAGTGACTCCTGCCCAACTGCACTGCAGTGTAAGGTGCAGATAGGGGAGTTCCTGCATGCCAAGTGTCTGTGTTTGGGCTTGTAGCAAGGCATCCTCCCATGAGACAAAAGGCTCTTGTAGCACAGCTAGCCTCAGGCCTTTCTAGCAACAGAAAAGTGGCCTTCTTTCCACTCCACATGCCAAGCAGAAAGGCCCCATTGTGCTGGACGTGGCTGAGCTCCCTTGGCAGCAGTGGCAGGAGTGTGTTGTTCTCTGTACTTCACAGGCTGGTACTTGTCCATCTGCCTCGTATCTGAGTGTCCCTCTACTACACCTTCATTAGCCGACGTTCTAGACCATAGTAAATGAGCACATTTGTAATGTCTACTAATGGATTCAAAGGCATATATTCCTTCTCAGGAGGAAAAGGCCAATACATCCTGCTTTTCTAACCCTGCTCTGTCATCCCCCCTTTCCCAAACCCTAGGATTTCAACATAGCTCTTGGAAATTAATTTCTCTTCTCTTCCCAATATATTCTAGTCTGGGAATTAGAAATTTAACCAAGCAATGACCAAGCACCCTTTTCCTAATCCTCTGGGATCTTGTCTCCTAGGATGCAGTCTAAGTGCACTAGAGTGCCCCTCATTTCCTCCCAAGGCACCTTCCTTTTCTCACCTCCTGTGCCTCTGCAGACAGTTTAATGGATATCCAAAGTCTCAGCTACAAAACTTCCCTCCTGAGCTCTAGTAGCTTCTTGAGGACATCAAGAGTTCAGAGCGTTTTTGCCTCCAATTTTGTTTCATGCAGGATGTCTCAGTGTCTGCTTTGTACCACGTGCTGGGCTCCACTGAAGGGGAAGTAGGTGAGTGGAGGGACAGGTCCAGCCTTCCAACTTCTCCAGCTTATCTGAGAGTGACAGAAGTAATCCAATATCTGAGGCGTGTTTACCAGAGGAATGCCTATTTTTCTGACAGGCACTTCAGAAGTTAACCATCCACATGAGCTGTGTATTTGTTTAAGGAGATGATTGTTTCTCTTTGGAAGCCCACAATCAGACCATTTCTGGAATTCCTTGTTTGGGGTGGTTATTCCTTGAGTAAATTCTTATTGATGCTACTGTTTAAGAAGCTTTACCTTAGAGACAGTGGGGTGAGCAAAAATGAACAGGACGTAGTCCGTGTCTTTGATGTTTCCTGACTTTCATTTTTATTTATTTATTCAAAAAAAATTTTTTTAACCTTTATTTATTTTTGAGACAGAGAGAGACAGAGCATGAACGGGGGAGGCTCAGAGAGAGGGAGACACAGAATCTGAAACAGGCTCCAGGCTCTGAGCTGTCAGCACAGAGCCTGACGCGGGGCTCGAACTCACTGACTGCGAGATCACGACCTGAGCCGAAGTCGGACACTTAACCGACTGAGCCACCCAGGCGCCCTGTTTCCTGACTTTTAAAGGAAAATTGGACAGCACTCTGATGAAAGGCAGTTTTGGGGAAAGACATGGACCTTAAGAGAAGAGGGTGATAAATCTCACCGTTTCATTCTCTTTCGGAACATTTTTTGGCTTCTTACTGCTCGCAGCAAGTAGTTTTCAAACTTGAGGAATGTACAAATTCCTTTTAAGGGAAATAATTTATCTTGGACCTACAATGCTGACTTAAACTGTTTTTATTATAACAATGATTACTCAAATTATTATCTAAATGTGTACAAACATAAAATGAGGTTTAAGGTGCTATATAAAATTTGTATATAAATATAAACAAAAACAGGTTTATACATTAAATGAAAGCAAACTTTAAATCCAATAAAATGGCATCTTTTTTGCTGCAACTCAGTTGCTCCCAGTCTTTTTAAGTTCAGTATGCTGGTATTCCTGGGTGCCATGTGATACACACATCCTATATGTCATTCGTCTACCTGTCTGTCTGTCTGTCTGTCTATCTGAGAGAGACAGCAAGAGCACAAGAGTGCATAATGGCTTAGAGCAAGGGTTACGGAACCACACTGCTTGAGTGCAGGTGTTTGCTTTGCCAATTCCTAGCTGGGCAACTTTCGGAAAGTTATATAACCTTTCTGTGCCTCATTTTCTCCATCTGTAAAATAGGGATAAAACAGGACCTATCTTTCACATGGTTGTTGCGAAGAACAATGCATTAATGTATATGAGGCCTCTAGAAGAGTACCTGTCATATAGTAAGTGCCAATGTAAAGGATGGCATTTGTTAGTATTATTATCATTATTATATTATAGTTGAGGGTTATTTCACCCAAATACCGGTATAGTGAAAGAGCAAGACCATCCCCTGTGGGTCAAACAAAAGGTACAGTATGTACCCCTTTTATACTGAGGATTTGTAGGAGAGGGGGATGGTAAACACATAAACATGTGGTCAATGAGAAGGCCAATGTGACTGATGGTAAGTTCAAGTAGTTCTTGCATTCTGGAGTCAAAGCTTTGCTTGTCTCTTCCCACAGTGTACAACTGGACCGTGGATGAGGTGGTGCAGTGGCTGATCACGTACGTGGAGCTGCCTCAGTATGAAGAAACCTTCCGGAAGCTGCAGCTGAGTGGCCATGCCATGCCGAGGTCAGGAGGAGACTGGATTCTCTCACTTGGGGGTGTAGGGAATGGACTGGGATCGGCCCAACATCAGGTTTCTCTGGCCAGTTAATGAGGCTCCACTTTTTTCAGGGCACACTCTCTAGACCTCTCCTCTTCTCGCATCCATTGTGCACTTGCTCTGAAGTGTGATGGACACTTGGCATCCGTTCTCTTATTTAACATTTCTGTCGGTCCTGGGAGTAGTACTAATAGCTGTCGTTTATTGAATGCTTAGTACATGGCAGGCACTCCTATGCACCACTTCATATACAGTATGTCACTTAATTCTTACATCAATCCTGTAAGGTAGGTATTATTGTATATAGACAATGAGACTAAGTAACTTTTCTAAGGTCACATGGCTAGTTAGAGGCAAAACTGATTTGAACCTAGATCTGGGTAGACTTCAAAGCCTGTGGTATTTCTCTTTTCTTTTGCTGTGCTCCCAGCAGCTGCCTCTTTTACTGCCCAGGAGCCTCGGGGCTCTGTTAGCCTCCCTTGAATTATCCATATAGAGTGTGTCTACTCTAAAGACGTGGTGTGAGGTGGGGCTGACTCCCACTGGCCCCGGCCTCCTCTCCGGGATGACTCTTCCAACAGCTGTGGTACCCTAACTCTGCCTGCTTCACAGGTGCAGTAGGCCAGGGCCTGCGGGGGGTGGGGAGGGGATGGAGTACTGCATGGACTTCTTGTTATGTCAGACTAGTACCATGTGTCATGCAGCCATTAATCCATTTACTTATTCATTCGACAAATATTTACTGGGTACCTGCTCCGTGCCAAGCACTTGTGCTGGGTGCTGGGGATAAAGATGACAACAGCCTGCCCTTGCCCTCCAAGGGCTTACTGTCTGGTAAGTGCTGACTGTGTATAATCTGTCATCCTATTATGTAGGTGCATCTGGTTATGAGCTTCAGCAGAGGGGAAGGAGGGAGGTGAAGCTGCTGGTGCACCCACACTTTGCAGCCTGCAGCCGCAGAGCTACTGGGCGCTGCTGCCCCCGCCCCCTGCCTGCAGCCTCCTTTTCACAGCTTCTCCCTACCCTGGAGAGAGTAATAATCTTACTGTTTGTACAGCCCCTTCTAGAATACTTTCCTGCCTATTATTTCAGTTGGTTCTCACAATTCTGGGAGGAAGGAATTACTACCCTGGCTTTTGGGTGAACAAACTGAATTTCAAATATTTTATGATTTATCCAAGCTGGTAAGTGGCAGAGCTGGGATTTGAACCCAGGTCTTTTCATGAAACTTTACCAATTATCTACTCCGTGCCGGGTTCTCTCCTAGGCCCTGAGGACAAAGAAGTGTATCAGACCCCATCTGCCTTGAGGAATTCCATGTTTAATGAAACAGACAATTAAATAGATGATTGACCATGAAACTCCAGGATCTAGGTTTCTTTCCCGTTACCCATGGAAATTGCAGTATCGCCTTGGCCCATTCCATCTTGGGGAATAGCTATGGTTCCATTAGAGCGAAAACATAGGATGAGAAGTCAGTTCTCAGGTCATGGGCTCTTGGTGCCTCCCTGTAGCTAGACCAGATCCAGCCAGGTCAGGCAGGGGGTGGAGGAAGCCAGGCTGTGGCACCTTAGTGACAGCAGGAAGCCTGGAGCCTTCGGTACACGGAGTGTGGGATGGAGTGGCAGTGGTTGTAGGCCCACCACTAGGCAGCATGGTGTAATGGGAAGAATCCAGAAGATTTGAGTTCATTTCCTGCCTTTGCCACTTACGTGCTATGTACGTGACTTTGGGCGAGTTGCTCAACTCTGAGTTAAGTCAGTGGTGCAGTGAAGTGGAGCTAGTGATGGACCTGTGTCCTTCCAGTCAGAGGACTGAATGAGGCATTGTATGTGAAGCATCAGAACAGGATGAGAGATGCAGTAGCTGCTTAGTAAATGTTAGCTCCTTTCTCGTTTCTCTCATTGCTCACTTCATAGGTTTCACTGACAAATAGACTGCAGAAAAGATGACACTTACATTGATCAGTTAGATGAAGGCCAGTGCACTGGGTGGAAGTGCTCTGAGGAGGAACCCCCAGAGCTCCTGGGCCTAGAGGAAGCATCTGATTTCACAGAAGCTTACACAGAAGGAAAATGGGGCCCCAGAGGGGAGACCGAGTAGTTTATGATCAGACAAGTGAGTTGCTGACTCAGCTGGGACCAGAAGCTAGATCTTCTGACCCCTTCAGCCCCCATCACAGTGTCTCACTGCTTCTCTTGTAGAGGGGTTGATTGCTTCCCATGGCTGGAGAGGGAGGTAGCTGCCCCTGTGTGCCCAGGCAGGAATATAAATCACACACTGATGTCAGAAGCATTTTTTTCTACCTGGGGAAACAAAGCTATGCATCAGCAAAGAGCACTAACTTTATGGAATATGACAGTAGTAAAGGCTCATGTGTGGGACCCCGACCACTGGATTTATAACCTTTCATATCTTATAACCATCTCCTCCACACCCCCTGTGTTCTAGCAGAAGAAAAACACAGTCCAGTTTGTTTCTGGGTCATTTTCTCATTTTCAGGCCCTTTCTTATTAGAGTTATCATTAACAGTATGTTGAAGGTCATAAAAAGTTACAATAATCTGACTGGGAGTAAATGACAGTGACTCAAATACAAGATAATAAGACTAATGCACTGTTTGTCATCAGCAGATTTGTACTTAATGGCAGTGGGTTAGGATTAGAGGTCCTCAGAAAGCACTGGGTCACGTGGCTTGTGTTTTGACCTGGGTTGGACAGGAGAATGTATTTGCAGATGGTGGGAGTGTGGGGATAGGTGCACAGTTGAAACACAACAGAAAACTTATAGTTGGGTGTGGGCATGCTCACAGATGGGTAGTCCTCAAAGAGCAAGGTTCTCAGGGGATGGTGGACATGGGGAGAAGGGTGAACATATTCTTGGTAAATGTTATGTGTCCCTCCTTACTCCCTGTTGAGATCCACTGGTATGGACTCTGTGTTCTAGAGCACACAGGGGAGCAATCACCAAGAGCTAGAAGTCATGGAAGTGTTCCTGGAGGAGGTAGGTAATCCTTCCTGGTTTTAATGGCAGGAAACTGAACCCTTCCTCTTTGCCTCGACAGGCTTGCTGTGACCAACACCACCATGACAGGGACTGTACTAAAGATGACAGACCGGAGCCATCGGCAGAAGCTGCAGCTGAAGGCCCTGGATACAGTGCTATTTGGGCCTCCTCTCTGTGAGTCCTGTGGAAAGAAGGGCTGCTTTGCCATGGAACCCGAGGCCATTGTGGGGGCTAGGCTGAGGTCCTGGGTCTCCTAGGTACACCTGCAAGGCAGCACCTCCACTCTTCCCACTGAGAAGTGAAAATATGAGACATGAAATAGTCTTATATTTCAATCCAGTCGGATGTCAAGTTCCGTTCATTAGATACATTAAGACCTACTTTGTGCCAGTGTTGTACTGGACCCTGTAGGAAGACCTGGATGAATCATATCCTTCCATAAAGGGATAAAATGAAAGTTCCAGAGAGGTACACCATGCTTCTGAGGTCCAGAGGAGGGATAGAGAAGGCATCTGATAGGAGAGGTGACATGTGACCTCTGCCTGTAAGGATGGGTAGGGCTTTATTCCATGCAGGTGGCAGGAGAGGGCATTCTAGGCAGAGGAAACAACCAGAGAAAGAATACAAAGGCTAAGATATGAAAGGTATGCTCAGGGATAACATAGGGTCTGAATGCCAATTAGCTGTTCCCTGCTTTCACTGTGGACATGCAGAGAGTATGAACTGATGGCTGAACATCTTATGTCCTTGGACCACCAAAGAAGACTAAGTGGGCTTCCCTGGAATCATAGAGACACACTCGGGCCTAAGAAAGGGTAGTCTCTTCAGCCAGGGGTTACTCAAGAGAAATAGGCAGTTCAGCTCCTGAAGATCTCTGCAAGGTGGGAATGGCCAACCCTGCCATCCTTTATCTTATTCCCCATGAACTCAGGGGGAACAAAAGTAAGATTTCTGAGAAAATTAGCCTTGACCAAGCATGCTCTTAGGACCCACTCTCTGCCCATTGGGAGCTGTTGGCATCAGTTCAGGATGCCAGTGGCAGAATGTTATAAGGCCAAGAACCAGTCCAGAGAAGCAGCTGGCAGGCAGAGTCAGAGGCTGTATAACATTTTCCCATCTGTGCATTCGGCTTGACAAGTGCCTGAGCTGATCCGTCATCTGTACATGTTTTTTAAATTTTTAATAAACTTTATTTTTTAGAGTAGTTTTAGGTTTGCATCAAAATTGAGTGAAGCTTGGGGTGTATGGGTGGCTCAGTTGGTTAAGTGTCTGACTTTGGCTCAGGTCATGATCTCATGGTGAGTTCGAGTTGGGCCCTGTGCTGACAGCTCAGAGCCTGGAGCCTGCTTCGGATTCTGTGTCTCCCTCTCTCTCTGTTCCTCCCCTGCTTGTGCTCTCTCTCTGTCTCTCAAAAATAAATAAACATTAAAAAAAATAAAAAATAAATAAATAAATTGAGTGAAAGTGCACAGATTTGCCATACACCCTGCCCCTCACACATGACTCCCCCATGGTTAGTGTCCTCCACCAGAGTGGTACATCTGTAATGACTGATGACCCTGCACTGGCACATCATTATCACTCAGTCCATAGTTTACATTAGAGTTGACTGTTGGTGTTGCACAGTCTACGGGTTTGGACAAATGTACAATGACATGTATACATGTATTGTATAGGATAGTTTCACTGCCTTAAAGATCCTCTGTGTTCCACCTATTTATCTCTCCCTCCCCCTCAACCCCTAATATAGAATTACCATATAACCCAGCAATTACAGGCCTAGGAATGTATCCAAAGAATTGAAAACAAGTACTGAAAGAAGTACATGTTCACATTCATAGCAGTGCTGTTCACAACAGTCCAAAGGTGCACACAACCCAAATGTCCATCAGTGGACAAATGGATAAGTGGTAGTATATAAATACAATGAAATATTATCCAGCCACAAAAAGGAATGGAGTTGTAATACATGCTACAACATGGATGAACCTGGAAATCATGCTAAGTGAAAGAAGCTAGACATAAAAGGCTACACATTATATCATTCTATTTATATGAAATATCCAGAATAGATACATCCATAGAGACAGAATGCAGATTGGTGGCTGGCAGAGGCTGGGGAAGTGGAAAATGTGTAGTGACTCCTAATTGGGTATAGGATATCTTTCTGGGATAATAATAATGTTCTAAAATTAATTGTGCTGATGGTTGCACAACCTTGAAAATATGATAAAACCACTGAATTGTATATTTTAAAAGAGTGAATTTTAGGGTATGTGAATTATAGCTCAACAACAACAACAACAACAACAACAATACATATGCGGCTTGATTTTTGGCAACTCCTGGACTTCCATTTAGAGAACTTCTTATCAAATTTAGGAAAGTAAAGTACCTTGGTCCCTTTTTCAAATTTCCACTCACTGTGTGACCTTGTGTAGGTCACTTTTCTCAGGATGTGTTTTCTGATTTGTATTATGAAAAAATTGAGCTAAAGGATCTTTGATTCCTTTCAGGTGAACATTCCATAGTTTTTGAGAGGAAACCCTTTGATTGGTAAGGGTCCTGGTAAAAGGATAAAAGATAGGAGTTCTCCTCCTCTCCGCTGCTGTCTGTTTAGGAATCTGTGCTTGGCCCTTGCCTTATCAAGTGACCTTTGGCAATTCAGTTCTCCTGCCTAGATTTTGGGTTCCTTATGTGTAAAATGGGCTTGGTCAAGGCTCTTACTGGCTCCCTGATTCTAGGACTCTGATAGAGCTTGGGTGTACTTCTGGGAGCTAAGGTTTTGGAATCCAGCAGCTGTCCTGATGGCAAATACTGTTTTTATACTTTCCTACTGACGGCTCGTTAAAGAAAAGTTTTGAAAATTGCCAGATGGAATCTGAGGAAAATACTAGGAAGCTCTTTGCCAGGAGACATCTGCAAGGGTGGGGCTGTGTCTGGGGGGTACCTGCAAAGAATCCCTTGGTCTGTGTCCCTCTAGCTCTGTGTTTCCATCTGAGCATGGGCTAAAATCCCTACTTGAGCTCTGTTCCCTGTCCAACACCCATACAGGACTTAGAGTGCTAACCTGTGCTGCTGACCTGGTTCTGTACTGAGGGTGAGTTCTTAAGGCTGTGGTTCTTAGGTGGTAAACACCCTGGAGAGCCTGGGCCAGGTATAGCTGCAAACCTTGGCTGCCTTGCCCAGCCTTAATGAAAATCCTGCCATCAGTCTGAAACTTGAGAAATCTCAAATCAAAGTTTGTTGTACAATAGCCGGGAAGGTCTGCTGACTGATCAGGGTCCATCTGTCTGAGCAGCCTCAGAGCTTGGGAATGGGGAAGAAGGATCAAACCGGCTCAGCACGGAGCTACTCAGGACCCATTTTCTGACAGTAGAAGACGTCTCAGCCCTCCCACCATGGCTGCAGAGGAGCACATGGCCTTTTACAGTCTTTCCGACCTGCAGAGTTGGCTCTAGGCTTGCAGGTCTATCCGGGGCTCTACTAACAATCCCACAATGAGGTGTTAGTTGTGTTCTGACACACGAAGTCCCAAGGCAGCTTGCCTTGGAGACCTATGCTGATGTCTCACTCTGGCAGCAGATCATTCACTGAGAGGGCTTTTCCTGATCTGCAGATAATTTGTCAGAGAAATGGAGACTCAGGAGATGAGGTGAGTTTTTAGAGGTCATTCAACTTTTAAATGACAGAGCCATGACTCAGACCCAGTAACTTATATTTCAGTGCTCTTTCTACTATATTATCTCATCCTCTGCTTCTGACAGAGGAAGCAAGATAAAACATAAAGAATTCCAATATGAGATGAAGCCAATTAAATTAAAAAAATGTTTATTTTTGAGAGAGAGATAGAGTACAAGCGGGGGAGGGGCAGACAGAGAGGGAGACACAGAATCTGAAGCAGGCTCCAAGCTCTGAGCTGTCATCACAGAACCCGATGTGGGGCTCACACCCATGAACTGTGAGATCATGACCTGAGCCAAAGTTGGACACTTGAGCCACCCAGGTGCCCCAAGAGTTGGATTCTTAATGGGCTGGCTCCCTCAACTCACTTTTGAAGCTTTCTCCAGGATGCCTTTCCAGCCTCTTCCTGGGCATGTTCAACCCTTTCTCCTTACTCTCTTCTGGGATCCTATAGCCCTTTGTACCTGCTTTTTTTTTTTTTTTTAATAATCTGTTTTCCTGTCTGTTACCCTTCAAACTGGGAACTCATGAGGGTAGAAACAGCTTTGTTCATCTGTCGTCGTAACTCAGCATATGGCCCAGCAATGAGTAGGCGTCAGGAAATGTATGGTAGAAGTTTTGCAGAAGGAGGCTGGGTGTCCTCAGAGCTCTAGGACAGGGGAGATGGGAGGAGACTCTGGCCCAGCTTGGCTGTGGGGAGAACACTATGGAATGTCTTCTGTGGATATGTGAGTCAGCTAAAGCACTTCTTGGGCTAAAACCAGAAGGCAAGAAGGTCCAGGAATAGTTATTATAGGTTAACCACACACCTCAGCACAGAAGGCTATGTAAATGACAAAAGAAATTCCAAGCATGTATTCTGGCAGTAAGCAGTGAATAGGTGTGTCTCCCAGGGACAGGGTATTGTGGACAGTAGAGAAGGTGGCAAGAATAGATTGGGAGAGGGGGTTCCAGAAAGTGGTAATGATTGGAGGCTCACTTTCTCAATGCTAACTGTACTATAAAAATTCTCACCATTATTCCTGACTCTGTTAACATGTCAGCATCTCATTTGTTTATACCCTCCTCCCTTGCCTCAGGCCTGATTGTATTAACAGTTGACCTCATTTTGCTAAAATCTATTTGTAGCACTCGGGCTGGGAACCCTGCCACATTCTGGCTCCCCAGGTCCTAGCCAGTTTCCCTGGGTTAGCTCTGTTCACCTAGCAAGCCACACCTGCTCTCATGAAAGCTCCATGGTCTGTCTGCCCTAGCAGTGCTCGCTGGGCATAGGGGTAGCTTCTGAGAGTTGAGCTTGTGCAGGGGCTGTGCGGGACGGCCAGCCATGCTCTTCTTGTGCTTTCACATGCACTTTCTATCATAACCCCTTCCATGTGAAAACTGCCTTTCTTCTTCCCTTTGTCTTTCCTTTCCACCTTTGCTGAGTACCTGTTCTGGTCAGGCTCTGTGCTAAGTATGGGGCTATAGAGAGAAATAAGGCTTGTACCCTGGCCCTGAGGAACTCACAGACTATCAGAAGGTGACTAGTATGAAAGTTGAAAAACACGCAAGGTAGTCCCTGAGATGGCAGGAGATAATCCATGTTTACCTGTCCAAAGAGTGGGTTGGTTGAGGAATCCTAGTCAGAGGAGAAGGATTGGAAATATCCATGTAGACTGTTGTGGGCTGGGAAGGTGGCAGGAAGCAAAGAATGGGAATGGAATTCTGGGGAAAAGTACATCGTTAGTAAGGCACAGATGAGACTCTTCATTTCTCTTTTTCTGTCACAATGGTTTATAGATTCTGTATTAGGATTCTCCAGAGAAACATAATATGGATGGATGGATGGATGGATGGATGGATAGATAGAGATAGATAGATAGATAGATAGATATAAAGGGAAGATTTATTATAGGAATTGGCTTACATGATTATGGAGGCCAAAAAGTCCTGTGATATGCCATCTACACCCAGAGAACCAGAAAAACCAGTGGTATGATTTAGTCTGAGTTTGAAGGTCTAACAACTAGGAGAGCTGATGGTGTAAGTCTGAGTCCAAAGGCCAGAGAATCAGGGGGCTGATGCTATATGTCCCAGCCTGAGTCCGGAGACCTGACAACCAGGTGTGCTGATGTAAGAGGGGAGCAGAAGATAAATGTCTCAGCTCAGGCTGAGAGAGCACATGCATCCTTCCTCCGCCTTTTGGTTCTATTCAGGCACTCAGAGGCCTGAGGATGATTGAATGACATGTACTCACATTAGTGAAGATGGTCTCCTTTACTCAGTCTACTGATTGAAGTACTAATCTCTTATTGAGGCAAGAAAGCTCTCTCGGCATCCCTTAGCCCAGTCAAGTTGATACATAAAATTAACATCACAGATTTGCTTTGGACTATAGGGTTCTGCCCAGGGTTCCACTGAAAGGGCCTGATAATTCTCACATCTTCTTCTCCAGCTACTACCTCTTATTTAAACTCCACATCCACATTCTTAATTACCTAGTGGATATGTCCAGCTGAAGATTTCCAGAACACCTCAAAACACTTTCATTCATAACTATGCACTTGATCTCTTTAGCAATTCTGTGACAATGCATTTTAGAGTTGAGGAAGTTGAGATCCAGATGGAGCAGAGGCAAGCATAGAACCCAGACTTCCTAGTACTCAGTGCAGGATGCTGCTTTTGATGGCACAATAATTTCTCTACATGAGGCCTTACATTTAACCTTAAAGGCCTGGCCATTTGACCTTTGGGTATTCACTCTCCGGATGGCCTGTGAGCCACAGTCAGCTCTCAGGATATTGTCTGGGAGAAAAACTCAGGTTTTGGAACTCTTATAGCCACACTCTGGCTAGATCAGGGGATCATCTCCATGGTGAGCAATGTTTGGATGTAACAAAGCAGAAACAACACCTGCTGCACAAGTAGGAAAGTTGTAATGAGAAAGTGGGGTGTAGCAGAAAGACCATGTGGTCAGGCAAGTCTGGATCTGAATCCCAGCCCTGTCGCTTTTGATGAACTCCAGGAAGTCAGTTCTCCTGGGGAGACTCAGTTCCCTGGCCTATAGAGTGAGAACACAAATACCTGCCTTCTAGAGTGGCTGTGAGAATTCAAGATGGTGGATATAAATGCCTGATGTGTTATGTGTCTTCTCTTTTCCTTCCTCTCCTATGTGGGGTAAGGAGAGAGAGATATCATACTTGGAACTTATCAGTAAAGGTTCAGTTCCACAAATATTTACTGAATCCCTGTGTGAGCTGGTCATCGCTGTGCTGGGCACCGGTATACAGACAAGTGATGATCACTAGGGGCCACAAAGTGAGTCAGCCAGATTAGAGTCATTCTCTTCTTGACAAGGTGGTGGCTCATGGGATGGGACAGGCAGTATCTCTGAGCTCTAACTATGCACTTGACTGGACAGAGGGGTGTATGGATGCTTATATATTTAAGTGGAGTTAAAGTTGGTTGAAGAGATCCAAAGGGTACTGGTAGGTGGAACAGTATTGCCTTAGACGAGGGGAGGACTATCAGATCCTACCCTTGGCTCTGGTCATTCAGTATTTTTATTCATGACTTGGATGAGAGTATTAAGCTGGAAAAAATAATAGAGTCTTGTTCCACATCAATCTGGACAAGGTGGGATAGGGACTGAATAGAATATATAGGTGCCCAATCCGCATGTCCATCTTGAGAACTTTGAGTGTTGGAGGTAATAGGGGGCGGGCATTTCCCAGAGTCTTGTTTGAACAGGAGTGCCTCTGACTTTTGGTAAGAATATAAAAGGGATGTTGGAGTTGGGAAACCTCGGGAAGCCAAGATTAAAAGTCTGTAACAAACAGGGGAGACAAAGAGTACCCCGGCCTCTGGAAGAGGTGTGGAGGAGGCAGGTGTGTTCCAGAAAGAAAGGCAGCTCACCGTGCTGCAGAGATATCTCTTCCTGGGACCCAAAGGACAGGAGAGTGAGGACTTGTGTATGGTTGGAAGGGTAGGCCTGCCTGGAGGCTGGAGGATGGCTGCCAAGGGACCCTCAGTTTTCTCTATGAGAGTCTGGCCTAAACATGTAAAGGATAGGGCTGCCACCCCAGACCTCATAACTCCCCTCCCTTGGATGGAAATAGAATGTGCTAATCTGTCTTTGATCCCACACTGTCCCCATGTCCTGCTGCTCAGCTTTCAATCAGGAACTATGAATATAACCATTTGTCAATCTGGGCCTCAGCTTCACACAGTTTCCAGCTACATGTATCTTTTCCTGTTATCTAGACCCAGCCTCAACTTGGTGGCTCCACCGGGGTCCTTTTGGATTCCCATCAGCCCCCCATCCTTACCAGGCGCTGGGGTCCTATCGACCCTACTGCCCCCTCCTCAACCTGAGGATAAACTGCTGTGCACAGGAGGGCATTCCTTCTTTTCTTCCTTCCCCGCCCCCCACGTCTAGGGCTCCTCTGAGCCCACTGCTACTCTCTCCTGAGTTGAGTCCAGCCCAAGCAGGGGCCACAGTAGCAGCCGTGTTCTCGTATGGTGTCCAGGTTTCCTGTGCTGTGGCTCAGAGCTGAGACCTGGTGGACTGGGAACAATGGCAGTTTCCAGGAGTGGCCCTCTTCTGGTTGGCTCACTTCTGAGGACATGGCTTTTGTACTTACCTTCCGGTGTTGCTCCTTGTTCGAGCTTTTCAGTTTTGCTCTGGAGACTGAGCATTGCTTTGAACCCCAGCCACCGCACCGGCACTTTGCCAAATTGCCACCAGGCATTCTCTGGAGGTAGATCTGTCCCTGGATTCCTGGCAAGGGCAACGTCCTGTATATGCCAATCTTTTGGTGTTACTCCTGTTGTACTTGGTCTCTGGATTGAGCCACAGCCTAGAAAGGCTCTCCATTGGTGAGACCTTTACCTGACCTGGGCTCTGTACCTTGTACCTGGAATAGCCTGGTTGTCCAGGAGACCCGGCTCCTGCAGGAACATCAGTCCCACAGCCAGGCCTCAAGCTCTAGTGATGTTGCTTTATACTCTTACCAGCTGTCCCCTTCTCCCTACTCTAGCATTGCTGATCCAGTAGCACAGAAGCCACTGCGTATGGGCACATGCAGTGCTCATTGCAGTCCAGAGGTAGCTGGGATGTCCTGAGAAGGCACTAGTTGTCTCCTATTCACTGCCTAGTAGGGAAGTATGATTTAACAAACTTCCTGCACAGCTCTCAGGCCTCTCATCTTTTCCGAAGTAGGCAGAGAGCTCACTATACTAGTATGTGGCAAATGTGTGTCTAAGAAGCATTCTGCAGTGGGAGGGCTTCATGCAGGAGGGGATGCACGGAGTTGCAAGGCTAGGTGTGCAGTGGGCAACCTGTCTCACCATGGCCTCCTCTCTGGCAGTGACCCGCCATAATCACCTCAAGGACTTCATGCTGGTGGTGTCGATCGTTATTGGTGTGGGTGGCTGCTGGTTTGCCTACATCCAAAACCGTTACTCAAAGGAGCACATGAAGAAGATGATGAAGGATCTGGAGGGGTTACACAGAGCTGAGCAGAGTCTGCATGACCTTCAGGAAAGGTAAGGCCCTGCCCCTTCCCCACAGCCCTGATGCTGCCAGCTCTTGGGAGCCTCCTGTTTCCACCAGGGTTGTGGGCTGTCTCGCCCCCAAGATCATGCTGGCGTCACCTCCCAGGCTGTGCCATACTTCCCAAAACTGCATTGGGAGTGTAGGCTCCTGACATTGCAGTTGCACAGGCAAACATTCCTCCCCAGGGCAGAAGCTTATTTCTGTCTTTCCTCCCTCTGAGTCTCAGAGGGAGAAATGTGTAGCTGTCAGAGATCTAGAGCCTCCCTGGGTGGATGGCTTGTCCGTTCTATCCTTCTCGCTGCCCCTGGACTGTTATCTTTCCCATAGAAATAGACATAATTACCTGTTCTTCATTGTTCGCCGAAGAAACCTCCCAAATCTGTCTTTCTGATACCTTTAGTGCTTGAAAGATGGTAGAGAGGTCCTGGTAGTTAAGGTTGAATGTATATAGAGTGAGGCCAGATCCCTGGCACCATAAGACTCTCATGGAGCAGTTTTAGAAAGATGCATAAGTCAGGAGGGAGTCAACGCAGGTAATTGGTTTTTTGCTTTGTTTTGTTTTTGAGAAGAGGAGGGACCTACTTCAGGACTCTTTTTTAGAAAATTATTTTGGCAGCCTCAGGATTCCCATTGAGAAGTCTTTGCAGGAATCCATGTAAAAGGAAATGACATCTGGCCCTTTTCTGTTACTTTTTAATGATAGATACTATTTTCTTTGGAGGGTGGGCAAAGGATTTCTTATGAGCTAGGTATTGTTAACTACTTAAATGCATTATTATTTTTTTAAATCACCACAACCATGTTAGGTAGGTACTATTACTATTTTAGAGTTGAAGAAATGAGGGCTCAGAGAGGATGAGTGCTTTGTTTGGGTCACATATCAGTAAGTATGAGCCAGGAATTTTGACACTTACAGGTGCTGCCTCAGTAAAGGTGGCCCTATCACATTCATTTCCACTGGCTGGGCTTCTCAGAGATAAGTGAAGTTTTATCTCTGAACTGATTTCTGGCTACTTTTCTGGGCCCCTTGTTCCTGGGCCCTTTGCCAACTAGGGGCTAAATGCTGCTATCTGGGCAGCCCCCATTCTTCATTTGTCTGAAAAGCATGCACTGTTTTCGTTCTGAAGCCAAAGAATCTAGGCAGGAGACGTTCCAAGTTTGAGGATAAAACTAAGCTCCCAGTTCTCCCTGCTCCCCAAGGCCTCCAGAGCTTAATGACCACTGTGGGCCTTAGAGAAACAACTGCATGCACACACATTGACACATGTGCACACACATATTCTCCTCTGATAGTGTCCAGAGCCCACATGCCGCCTTGTCCCTCCTTCCTTTCACAGGCCTGCACTGCCAGCCACCACAGAGCTTTTCTTTTTTTTTCCAGAGTTCCTGATACTTTGGGTGAATAAATGTAATGCTACATGTGCATTCCAGGTAGGATTTCACTGGGTTTCAAGAAAATTCTTTGAGGCAAGGATTTTGATTCCCATTTAGGATTGAAGAAACAGGCCTGGTCCGGGGAACAGACTTGTCCCTGGTACAGGGAACAGATTAGTCACACACCTGCTTAGAGTCAGGGCTTGCGGTCAGGTAGCCGAATTTTCTTACTTGTAATGCTAACTGACTGCTGCTTTCAAGATGCTCAGTCTTCTGTGGAGGAGATGGAGTGGGGTGAGGCTTGACTGTACACGTATTTGCTCATGTCTGCACCCAGTAGTATTTATTGATCTTCATCTCTGCTAGATCCTGTTAGGACTATAAAAGTGGGTCAGTTTTGATTCTACTTTAAAGGAGTTCCCTACTATCTGGGCAAGGCAGACAGATCATAGGCTTTTCTGAAGAGGCTGCTTTCAGAGAGGATTATATTCAGTGAAGAAATGAATCCCCAATGGTGTAATTTCAGGCAGTTGGGTCAAGGAAGAATACAATAAAGAGGGTATTCAGCAAGGGAAGCTGATGGGGGCAGGAAATGGCGCCTCTGATTTGTTTTGAGCCTTGCCTGTAGTGCCACCTAGTGTGTATCTTGAGGAGGCTGAACTGCCTTTCTCTCCAGGGACAAAGTGGACTGCTATTTGTCAGCAGGAGGCTTGCAGCCTAGTCCTTTTCTGCTTGTCCCACCACATCTCTTGAGGTTTCAGCCACTGACAGATCTGGACTTGAACTGGCAGTTTTTATTTTTATTAAAAATTTTTTTAAAATTTTATTTTTGAGAGCAAGAGAGACAGAGCATGAGCAAGGGAGGGCAGAGAGAGAGGGAGACACAGAATCTGAAGCAGGCTCCAGGCTCTGAGCTTGTCCGTGCAGAGCCTGATGTGGGGCTTGAACTCACAAACTGCGAGATCATGACCTGAGCTGAAGTCGGACACTCAACCAACCGAGCAACCAAGGCGCTTCATGGACGTGACTTGGCAGTTTTTAGGGGCTGAGTTCTGTCTCTGCCTCTTCTGTTTCACCTACTTAATTAGCTCAGTGGAAAGTACTCTCTTCTGAGGTTCCCTTTTGTTCTGTAGCTTTATCCTTCTGTATCTCAGGTCTAAGCTGTATATCACTGTCTTCTTCATCATCCTTTACCCTCCTACCCTGGTCTCCTGTGACTTGGTGTTTCTTACCCAGATAGGAAGACCCAACAATGACTAAGTCCTTCCCTTCTTCCAGAGGGATTAGCGAACTCTTACTCTTTCTCCTGGGTCTAGTCACCTTCCCTGACTCCTTTCAGGCAGAGTTGGTCACTCCATCCTTTGGGCTCATCCAACACCTTGTATGTCTCTCTGTTGTAGAACTTACCACACTGTGTTTAGGTATCTGTTTATTTGTCTATATTGGACTAGATCATGAGCTCCTAATTGGCAGGGACCAATTTCTCATTCATCTCCATGTATCTAGGACTTAGTGTAAGGCTTGCCATTCAGCAGACACTTGAAAGTATGTGTTGAATGAATGGATGAATAAATGAATGGATTAACATAGATATGTGGAGGAAGGAAGGAGGCTGGGTTGGATGGCTGGAAGGTTTTGTCAGTGAACAGAGGGAATGTGTGGGTGGGTACAAAGGTATATTTTCATTATAACTGAGCCCTTGAGATCTTACCTACCATGGAAGATACTTAGAAAGGAAAGTCAGGCCTGGGGGCAGCAGGGGCCCTCCCCAGACCCTTTGTTATGAATTTCATTTTCTGCACTTCTGGGAACAGGTACTCAGGACTCTATGAGGTGCTTCTCAATGGTTCCTTTCTCATCTTCCCTAAATACCCCCAGGATCCCCACCCCAGTTGCATCTCAGCCATTGTGCCTTCTCTGGATCTTTGGGCTAGCTTGCAGGGCATTCTACATTTATTGAACCTTCCAGATACCTGAGGATATGGGGAATGACTGTGGGGTTTGGAGTCCTACAGATTGGAATTCTAGTCTCTGTTCTACCTGCAATTACTTTTCTAAGTCTTAAATCCATACCTGTCCTAGGCTGATAATGATGCAACATATCATTATCTGCAGGGAGGACACATGGAAATACCCTGTAAGCTAGTAGTTGTTAGGATCTTAGTATGTGAGATCCCTCAGAGGAAGGATTCAGATACCCAGGAACCTAGCATGATTACTGGCAGCAAAATGATAAGAAATATGGTAATCACTGTGGTTTCTTTTGGCCCTGAGCTAACTCAGAGCCAGTCAACAGAATAGGGAGAATATATTCTGAGTGCCAGAGCCCTCATTTTCCTCTTTGATGCCGTGACTCGTGGCGTGTTGGCTGGCACCCCTTGCCTGGCCTTCTCCAGCTCCCTGCATCGCTCCCCAGGCTGCACAAGGCCCAAGAGGAGCACCGCACAGTGGAGGTGGAGAAGGTACATCTGGAGAAGAAGCTGCGTGATGAGATCAACCTTGCCAAGCAGGAAGCCCAGCGGCTGAAGGAGCTGCGGGAGGGTACTGAGAATGAGCGGAGCCGCCAAAAATATGCAGAGGAGGAGTTGGAGCAGGTAGGAGAGTGTACTGTTTCCTGGACACCCTGGGGTGGGGGTGGGAAAAGTGCAGGGCCAAAAGCCTGGCTGGAATGCTTCATGTGCGAGGACTTTGAAATATGCCTCAAAGAATATCTTTAGGAGTTACTAGACTCTTACCAATAATAGTGGAAAAGTTGTAAAAAAAAAAAAAAAGGTCACTGTGATTTTCAAAGACTAGGGGATAACAGATGATAACAGTTATTTTGTTCCCTTTTTATTGAACTATTACATAAAGTGTACCAATCATAAATATACAGCTGGAAAGCTTTCACATAAGCATGTACTTGTATAACCAGCATCCAGATCAAGATAAAGAGTATCTTTTAAGCACCCTAGAAGGCTCACTTTTGCTTCTCTCTGCCTTCTGTCAATATTCCACCAAAAGGTAACTATGGTCATGATCTGTAAACCGGATTTGTTTTGCTTGATTTTGAACTTCATATAAATGGCATTATATGGTATTTTTCTTCGTGTTTGGTTTCTTTTACTCAGCATTATGTCTGTGAGAGTCATCCATGTTACTGTGGGTAGTGGTAGTTGGTTTATTTGCATTGCTAAGTAATTATTCATTGCAGGAGTGTTCTTTAAATTATTTATCCATTCTCCTGTTGGTAGACATTTGAGTTGTTTGCAGTTCTTTTTCTTTTCCTTTTATGAATAACACTGCTATGGACCTCCTGCATATTCTCTTAGCATAAACACTTATTTCTGTTGGATATATAATAGGGAATTTATAAATTTAGCTGTATTAGAAACCTCTAGTTTTCCAAAATGGTTGGACCAGTCCATACTAGCACCAGCAGTGTGTGAGAGTTCTGGTTGAGCTACAACCTTGGTATTTTTAGGCTTTTTAATTGTATACATTCCAGGATCTAGAGGTATTTCATTGTGATTTTAATATTCATTTTCCTAATGGCTAATAATAATAAATACCTTTTGATAAATTTATTGACCATTTTATTTGGGAATCTCTTCTCATTTTAAAAATTGTGTTACTTGTCTTCTTCTTAGTTGATTTGTAGGAGTTCTTTATATATTCTGGATGTAAGTCTTCATATATATATATATATATATATATATATATATATATATATATATATATATATATAAAACACAAATCTTTTCCCAGTCTGTAGCTTGTTTTGCTCTCTTAATATTGCTTTTAATGAACAGAAAGCCTTGATTTTAATGAAGTCCAATTTAATCATTTTTTTTAAGTGGTTGATACTTTTTGTGGCCTCTTTAAGAAATCTTTCCTGATCTCCAAGATATTTTTGTAAATTTTCTTATAGAAGTGTTCTTGTTTTACTTTTCACATTTAGGTTTGTGGTTTATTTCAAATTAGTTTTTGTCTATATGAGGTAGGAAGTCAAGGTTCTTTTTTTTTTTTTTTTTTTTTTTTCAAGTAGATAATTCTGTTCTGTAGTCTGTCTGTCCTTAAAGCACATTGTCTTCTACTAAGTCTCAATATCAGTAGTAAGTTCTCCAGCATTGTTCTTCAAAATGGCCTTGGCTGTTCTAGGTTCTTTGCATTTCCATAATTAAGCTTGTCATTCTACCACTTCTCCCTACTCCCCCTGCCCCCAAAAAAGCCTTGCTGGGATTTTTATTGGTTTTATATTGAATCTATAGATTAATGTCGGGGAAAATTGACATTTTAACAAAATGATTCTTACAATCCATGAGCATTGTTTATCTTGTCTCCTATTTAGGTCTTTTAAAATTTCTCCCAGCAATGTTTTGTAGTTTTCAGTGTAGAAGTCTTGCACTTTAAGAAAAAAATTTTTAGGGGTACCTGGGTGGCTCAGTTGGTTAAGCGTCTGACTGTTGATCTCAGTTCAGGTTTTGATCTCAGGGTGTGAGTTCAAGCCCCATGTGTTGGTTCCACGCTGGGTGTGAAGCCTACTGCTCTTATTTTTCTAGCTTTTTTTAAAATTTTTATTTTTTCAGATTTTATTTTTAAGCAATCCGTATACCCAACGTGGGGCTCAAAACTCACAACTCCCAGGTCAAGAGTCGCGTGCTCCACTGACTGAGCCAGTCAGGTGCCCCTTATTTTTCTAGCTTCTTGAGGTGGAAGATTAGGTTATTGATTTTAAACCTTTAATATTTTCCAACAGAGGCATTTAGAACTATAAATTTCTAGCTCAGCACTGCTTTAGCTGCTGCATTTACTAAGTTCTGGTATTTCATATTTTCATTATCATTCAGTTGAAAAGATTTTTTAATTTCTACTGCAATTTTTTTGGGGGGGGGTGCTCATGGTTGTTTAGGACAAGTGTGTTGATTAATTTTCAAACACTTGGGGACTTTTCCAGTGATTTTTCTCATTGATTTCTAATTTAATTTCACTGTGGTCAGAGAACATATGCTGTATATTTTCAGTTCTTTCAAATGTGTTGAGACTTGGTTTATGTAAACAGACCAAACAATACAATGGAAAGGTGAAGAGTGTCAGATTGGATAAAAAAACAAAACCCAGCTATCTGCTGTTTACAAGAGATATAAAATGGTAAGGATATAAAATGGGTAAAGGTAAAAGGATGAGAAAAGATATACCATACAAACGCAAAGCAAAATAAAACAGGAGTAGCTATATTACTATCAGACAAAATAGGCTTTAGAGCAAGAAGTATTACTAGAGACAAAAATGGACATTTCATCATGGTAAATGTGTGAATCCAACAGTAACATAACAACACTTAATTTGTATACATCTAATAATATAGTTTAAAAATATATAAAACAATGAGGCACCTGGGTGGCTCAGTCAGTTAAGCATCTTTCAGCGTAGGTCATGATCTCACACACAGTTCGTGCATTCAAGCCCTGCACTGGCCTCTGTGCAGACAGCTCAGAGCCTGGAGCCTGCTTCGGATTCTGTGTCTCCCTCTCTCTCTGCCCTTCTCCTCATGCTCTGTCTGTCTGTCTCTCTCTCTCTCAAAAATAAATAAACATTAAAAAAAATTTAAAAATAGATATATATATAAAGCAAGAGCTGAAGGAACTAAAAGTTTAATAGACAAATTTATGGTCAAAGTTAGAGATTTTAAAACACCTCTGTCAAAAATAAGAAGCCAAAAGTATCAGTAAGGATGTGAAAAATGTAAACATGATTAATCAATTTGACCTTATCAACATATATAGAGCATTCTGCCTGACAACTGCAGAATACACATTTTGTTTCATGTCTGCATATTGCTTCTGTTCCAATCTCTCCTCTCCTTCTGGGAATCCAGTATTTATGTAAGACCTTTTAACTGGATTCCACTTGTCTCTTATGCTTAGTTGTGTCTTTTTTTTCTCTTCGTGCTTTGGTTTCATTATTTTCTGTGGATTCGTCTCTGAGTTCTCTAATCCTTTATTCTGCTGTGAATATTGTGCTGTTTTGTTCAACCCATCCAGTGGAATCCTACTCTCAGATAATGTATTTTTCAGTTCTACAATGCCTGTTTTACTCTTTTATAGATTCTGGTTTCCTGCCCAGAATTTCCGTGTTTCCATTTATTGTGTCTATCTCTCTATTTTCTTTACTCATAGTTGAAGTCCTTTTCTGGTGCCTCTCACATTTGGATCACTTATGGGACTGCCTGTTTTTCCTCTTGATTATTGATTATATTTTCCTGCCTCTTCTCATGTCTAGTCATTTATTTTTATTAAATAGTGGACAGTGTGTTTAAAAAATAATAGAGGCTCCAGATGATTTTATCTTCCATCAAATAGAGGCTCCTCCCTTCTTCTGTTAGGTATATAGGGTGAGGATCTAATCACCTCAAGCCAATCAGAAATTGAGCCATGTTGGAGCTGGGTTGTAGTTTTAGAAAGACTTGGTCTAGCACTCGTTTGTCCCTGTTTCTCAGGCATGTTCCTTCCTTTTTCTTGAGAGCTTGTGGATTTCTTTCTCCTGAGCCCTGAAAGACTATGAGAGATTCATTTCTGCCACTTGGAGGATTTTAACTTAGCTCTTTGGCCTCCTGCTCCTCATAGCTTCAAAATTTTGCAGCTGTCTCGAGGGGAGGACCAGGGGTATGTGTGAAGCAGGTCCCTTCCTTCCTATAATGTTTTGTCCCCTAAGTATTATGAAATTATGGGAGATTTTATTCCACCCTTTGACCTAGCTATGTGTTCTCCTGTACAGCCCCAGAACTGAGTAAATGCTCAATGAAGAAAACTGGATGTAGGTTTCTAATCTCAATTTCCAATCTGTCATACCAGTACTGTACTACCAACAAAATCTGGGCTGGTTTCTCTAGGCTCCAGTGGAGTCCCCACTGCCCTGGGCCATGCCCAATTATCAGCTGTCACCCAGAACCATCCAATGGCTCCAAGGAAGAAAATGGCTGACAATTATTAACTCATCTTAGAAAGACTTTTTCCCCTCTTTGGATTTTCAGTTCATCTAGTCCAGTGATTCTCAGACTTTTTGATCTCAGAACTCTTTGACTCTTAAAAATTATTTAGGACCTCAAAGAACATTAAAAAAATTTTTTTTAAGGTTTATTTTTGAGAGGTGGGGGAGGGGCAGAGAGAGACAGAGACACAGAATCTGAAGCAGGCACCAGGCTCTGAGCTATCAGCACAGAGCCTGATGTGAGGCTGAACCCACGAACCATGAGATCCTGACCTGAGCTGAAGTCAGAGGCTTTAACTGACTGAGCCCACAGGCGCCCCATCAAAGAACATTTTTAAAGGGGAAGTCTGTTGCTATTTACCCTGTTAGAAGTTAAAACTGAGAAAATTAAAGAGTATTTATTAATTCAGGGGTGCCTTGCTGGCTCAGTCAGAAGAGCATGCAACTCTTGATCTTGGGGTCATGAGTTCAAGCCCCACATCGGGGGTAGAGATTACTTAAAAAAAAATCTTAAGGGGTGCCTGGGTGGCTCAATCGGTTAAGCATCTGCCTTCAGCTCAGGTCATGGGCTGATCTGACAGTCAGGTCAGATCTCACAGTTCATGGGTTGAAGCCTTGCATAGGGCTCTGTGCTGACAGCTCGGAGCCTGGAACCTGCTTCAGATTCTGTGTCACCCTCTCTCTCTGCTCCTCCCCTGCTCACGTTCTGTCTCTCTTTCTCTCAAAAATAAAATAAAACATTAAAAATTTTTTTAAAAAATTTACTAATTCATTTTAAATAAGTGTATTAAACTCCTTATATATCAACACAATATTTTTTGAAAAAATGACTGCATTTTTCAAAATAAAAATAATTTAATGAGAAGTGAGTTTTTTTTTTTACAGTTTTACAAATTCTTTTAATGTCAGGCTTAATAGACTGCTGATTCTTCTATTAGTGTCTATATTCAATCTGTTATGATATTACTTATCATATAGCCTCTGGAGAAATCTACAGTTCAGTTGTGAGCAAAAGGGAATGAAAAAGGTAAATAACGTCTTAGTACAATTATGAAAATAGTTTGATCTCACAGATGCTCTGAAAGGATGCACTCAAGGATCCCTGGATCACACTGGAAAAACTGTAGACGTAGTCTTTAGAGCTCTCTGATGACTTTGAAAATTTTTCATAATTATAATAATTTGTCTTTCAAGAATTTTGTAATTTTTGTAGCTTAGACAGCTTTCCCCAGATGCTGTGTTGGATCAGAATTATTCTTCTGGCATGACCTACTGCATCCTATGGGGAAGTGGAAGTCAGGGGTAACAAAGCACGTGGTCAGTGGTTATTAACTTTGCTGCGTAGTAGAAGCTATGTAGTAGAACTTGCAGAACATGAGAAAGTATTGATACCTAGGCCAGCACCCCAGATCTGTGAAATCAGAATCTGGGTTTGGGTCCAGATATCAGTATTTTTGAAGTGTGATTCCCCAGGTGATTCCAGCGTGTGGCAGGTTGAGAACCACAGCCATAGAATAAAAGAATACTGTGACTTGCCCCCCAGCTCTATCTCCTTCAGGCATTTATTCCTTGTGTGTGGCAGGATGGGTCTGTCTCTGTCTCCTTGCCTCCCATCCTCCCCACCCCACCCCCCACTTCCTTTTCCCTATTTTGTAAGTATTTCTCCTGTTAAACCATTTTGAGCCTGTTAGACCAGCCTTTCCCAACTGTCTCACTGCCCTTCCTTTCCTCTTTTTTCTTTTTCTCTCCATCCTCCCTTGCTCTTAGCTTATCCCATTCCTTTCTCTCCCTTCAAGGTAGAACTTGATAATACATTTTCACACTTGGTGTATTAGACCCTAAGGCATCTGTTCTCCATTTTAAATCTACAAAGCCAGGAGTGGGCTAAGTTATAGTTTCTTTTTCCACTTTTTCAAAGACCGAAAACCAAGTGGGGATTTGTCCTCTCATTGGCTCTCTATGGAATAAAGGTGTTCTGTCCTTAGCTAAGGCCCTCCCAGTCTATCTCAGGCCATGGAGAGAACCTCAGGCCTGCTCTGGGATACTTGCCCCATTGGCAAGTTGGGAATAATACAACTGCCTCTCAATCCCTTTTCTCTGGGATTCTGACCAGCTAAAGGTCAGTGTCTAGGTGGGGAAATTGGGGGTCACTTCTGTAGACTGGGTGAGATAGCAAGGGATCCAGTGTGTATAATGTCTGCATGCAATCTCAGACCTTCCATGTTTAGTGCTTCCATGTTTCAGCTTCATTGGATGCTCCTTGCTGAGAAGTCAGTGAGATCTCTGCTTACACATTGCTTCTCTCATGTCTTGGCCTCTTTTGGCAATGCCCATGTTCAAAGTACGTGTGCTGGTTTGTAGAGGGTGCCCTTCAAAGCCTACCTGCCCTGCTCAATGGGAGAATCATAGACAAAACCTCGGGACTACAGGACACTTTGGAGAGCATTCAGGCTATCCCTTTCTGGAATAGCGATCATTTTTAAGGGCTCTCTGACCTGAGCTGTTCACAATACCTCCTCCTGAGATCACCCCTTTACTGTGGTTTGGATTTGCAAGGGAGAAAGTCTTTCCTCACACTAAATTGAGATCTGTTATTGAAAGCACAGGGTCACAGGGCCAGGAGCCGGAATCAGAGTTTTGGATTCCCAGTCAAGTGCTTTTTCTGCCACATGGTGATGTCTTGAGGTCTGAGCATAGACCCCCACCTCTCAGAAAGAAGGTGGCTCACTGAGCTGACCTGAGCCTCAAGAGAGCAGGGAGGATTATGGAGATTGGCTGCAGGCCAGGAGAGGCAGCTAATGTGTGGGTACACAATGCTCTAGTCTGGCAGCAAAAAAAAAAAAAAAAAAAAAAAAAAAAAATCTCAATTTGAGATCTGGTTGACACTACTGACTGTGTGACCTTGAGTAGATTACTTTCCTTCTCTGAGTTTGCCTCCTTGTAATATATAAAACACAGAATAATCCTTGCCCTTTCTGCCTCTCGAGAGGGCTGGAAGCTCATACGAGATAGCAGATAAGAACTCAGAATTCTGTGCTATCAGAGGCATCGGAGAGGGTCATGGCAGCAGTAATGGCTCACATCCTCTTGGCTGCACAGGTTCGGGAAGCCCTGAGGAAAGCAGAGAAGGAACTGGAATCACACAGCTCATGGTATGCTCCAGAGGCCCTTCAGAAGTGGCTGCAGCTGACCCACGAGGTGGAGGTGCAGTACTATAACATCAAGAAGCAAAATGCTGAGAAGCAGCTGCTGGTGGCCAAGGAAGGGGTGAGACCTGCCTTCCCACCACTCTCTTCTCTCCTCCTTGCCCCCTCCCCTCACCTGCCCTTCTTCCTCCTCTCCACCTCTCCCTATCCCTCCTGTTGGACAAAGAGATATCCTGGTGCTGGGTTCTGTTTCTTTTCCTGAAAAATAGTTCCTGATGATGTCCTCAAGTTTCTGGAGGAGGGGCTGAGGGCATGGGTGTACTCCCACCTGCCTTCTGGAAAGATGAAGCAAGTGGAGGCAGGTAGAGGGAAAACTCTGCCAGCCCCAGCCCGCCATGGGGCAGAACCCTTCTGGGGCTGGGGGACTGTCAGGGGATCCCACTGCTTCTCTCTTTACCTTCATTTTCTTTCCTCCCCCGCTGTTGTCCTTCCCCCTGCCTTCCTTTCCCTTCTTCTCTTCCTTTCTCTCATGCAGCCTAAGCTGTGCTAGGAGGAGGAGGACCCAGCCACTGAAAGGCATTTCTCATTGTCCCACCTCTAATCCCTGCTCTGTTTAAGCTGGGGATCTCATTTTTGCAGGCTGAGAAGATAAAAAAGAAGAGAAACACACTCTTTGGCACCTTCCACGTGGCCCACAGCTCTTCCCTGGATGATGTGGATCACAAAATCCTCACTGCGAAGTAAGTAGCACCTGATGCCCAGCTCTGGCAGTGTCCACCCCATCCTCGGAGTTGGAGGGTGTGCGGAGTCTGCAACCCCAGTTCTGCTTCTTCACTGGTAGAGGGGCAGCTCTGGTATCCTGCCCCGGCCTTCATCCAGCTCCCACCTTGCTCTTGAATTTATGATTTAATTGTGTTTCTTATTTGCACGTATTCCCCCAACCTGTTCCTCTAGGAAGCCTCGTTCCTACCGGGGCTCCCACCCGCCCATGGCTTCAATTCTCTTCCATGTGCTCCAGGCAAGCTCTGAGTGAGGTGACGGCAGCACTGAGGGAGCGCCTGCACCGCTGGCAGCAGATTGAGATCCTCTGTGGCTTCCAGATTGTCAACAATCCTGGCATCCACTCCCTGGTGGCTGCTCTCAACATAGACCCCAGCTGGATGGGCAGCACGCGCCCCAACCCTGCCCACTTCATCATGACCGACGACGTGGATGACATGGATGAGGAGATTGTGTCACCCTTGTCCATGCAATGTAGGTGACCTCTTGGGTGGGGGTGAGGGAAGGGGCCTTTGATGCACCAGTTGAGAAGTGGTTGGCCACTGCTGTGCCTAGAACAGCATATGGGGCGGAGACCAAGGAAGGTAGTTGAGCTCAGGGCCTTGGTTCATAAAGCACAGTTCATGTCAGGATATTCCTCCACAGTTGTGCTCTTGGTGTTGTTTCCATGCTCTATGCTCTGTCTGCCCCTCTGGGTCTATTGTGTTAAGTGTGTCTCCCTTCACTCTTTGTGTTTCTTAAATCCCTTTATTCTCCTTTTTCTCCCCCATGTGCCTTTATAAAAACAATCTCCTTTAGTGGTTCATTATATCAAAATGGTATTCGTTTTGGCTCTTTACTGCTATTATCTGTTTTCATTTTTATATTTGTTCTTAATTGCTAAAGTGGACAAATGGAATGATATCTTTTTCTGGTTTTGTGTGAGGCCCCATAAAGCGGTAGTCCCTTAAAGAGACATAGCCCTACATTCTCCAAGCCAGAAAGACATTCTTGTCCTGGAGGGATCTCCTGCACAAGCATGTCCCCCTGAATTCTTGGACCTCTGCACCCTTTCCTGGGCCTTCCCTCTCCCGTTCCTCCCCTCAAGTGGTGAGAGCTGAGTAGAGCAAAGTCAAAGAGACAACTCTGTGGGAAATCTTCAGTGAATGAGGGACTTACCCCTAAGTGGCCCAGTTGAAATTTTCCCTGGATCAGAGGCTATTTTAGATAAATAGAATAGACCTTTACGGAAAAGCTGTTGTCTCGGGCCCACATCCATGGGCCTGGCTTAGGGGCTCACTTTCAGAAAGCCAGATTCTTTCATCAGGCTGGACTCCAGCTACAGACAGGATTTATTTGTAAATTTGTTCAGCAGTACTTTGCCTCTGGCCAAGCTGCTTTGTCACCCTGGTCTGATATCCTATCAGGGCTTTAATCAAAGGCCCAACAAGGTTAGGATCACTGGCAGGCAAGGCTCCCATGTTCCCTGGGTTGGGAGGGATCTTCATTAGCTCTCAGCTACCCAGTCCTTGCCCTGGCCCTCCCCTTATCCCACTGAAAGGTGGGCTGAAGCCCTCTGTAAATCAGATTCTCTTCTCCTTTTGGCCTGGCTGTTGGAACCTAGATGCTGCCTGGCTGATGGGGCGTAGGTTCAGTGACCGCTCTCTCTGCTCAGCATCCGCCGGCTCGGATGATCAGTCCCTCTGGAAATACCCGGGTTTGAGGAGCCCCTTTGGGGCTTTTGTTTTTCCAACTTTTGGGACTAAACCAACACTCCTACCCCTGAGCTCCTTCTCCTGCCTGCCTCACTCCCCTGCCTGCTCCCTCTATTCCCTTGGCACTATCCCTACTAACTGCAGGGAGAGGTTCAGGGGTGAGAAGAATCAGCCTGCTCAGCTGAGGGCTGGAGAGAGAACACCCATAGTGAGGGAAGGCTTGGGCTTCTCCTTCCGGCCCAGCTAGACAGAAGTCCTGGTGGCCCTTCTTCTAGCTGGGCTGGGATGGAAAGAGAAGGAAAGATCCTTCCTTTCTTTTCTCTTTTTCATGTTTCTCCCTTTTCCTCTCTTTCCCCCTTACTTCTCCCTTTGCCTCTTCCTTTTCCATGCTGCTTCTTCCTCTTCTGCCTCCCTTTCGATGCCTTGAAAGCCACCAGCCATAGAAGCCCTGCCTCCCCAGCTCTCCATCACTGTGGACTTGTGTTCTCTCCCTCGCGGAGCCTCCATGGCTTCTGGCACCCATGTCACGTGGCTCATTCTCCCATCTTTAGGGAGAAGGTGGGGAGGCCCACCTCTCAGGGTAGAGGAAAAAAAACAAAGGTAGAAATTCTGTTTTCAGCTGGAGCTGGAAGTGAGCCCAAGGGGGATGCTCTAGCACATTCCCAAGTTACCTGGTGCCCGTATACTCCTTCCCTGGGCATGGTGGCCATCGTCTTCCAAGAGCCTGATTTGTAGCATTATTCCAGGAGCTGGCTCTGTGTTGTCTGCATGCTTGTTAGAAGAAATTTGGAAAGTGAAAAGTGAAAAAGTGCAGAAGAAAAAGGCACACCTAGTCCCACTGTATTTGAACAGCTTTTTTCCTACAGTCTCCTGTCTGTGAAATTTTTAATAATTTTTTATGTGGTCAAGATAATAATGACCACTACCATTTGTTGAGTGCCATGAACTGTGACAGGTACTTTAAATACACTCTCTTGAAGCGTCACAACAACCCTGCAGAATTTTATAAACTAGGTCTCAAACTAGGGAAACTAGTTGCACAAGGCTACAAGTGGGAAGGCCTTACTTCAAACTCGAGTCTTTTGTGTCCTGTAGTTCAAGGTATTTCTTTCATGTATCCTTTTGTCTCCCCTGAGCATTTCAGTAGGTATTTTTGTATGTTTTTCAAATCTTAAGCAGAATTTTTAATAGCTGTATAGTCTTCCGACAATCAGATATATTATATCATTTTCAATTTTATGTGTATTTTCATACAATTATTAATACTTATGTGATGAGCATGTGTGTGTATAGATCCTTGTCTGAACTGTGAATTACTTCCTGAGGTTGGCTTTCTAAAAAGGCTGGTTCTTATTGCTCTCCCGGACCTCGTCCCACACCCCCTCCTACCCTGCCTGGCCCGTTTCCTCCCACTAACTGCCCTGCCTCTCCTCTCTAATATTGGCCCTCGGTATCCTTCCATTGCAGTTGCCACTAAAACTGACCTGGGCACCTCATCTTCAATGTCCCCTTCCTTTTAGGACCCCTGGTGGGAGGTTTTCGGGAGGAGGTGCCCCGTTCTCCAGATTGGGCACCAAGGGCCGAGCGGTCTGCAGCAAGCCTTTCTCCAGGGGCACACCTGCTTGGCTGCCAGCCCCGAGGAGGTCGGCCCCTCCTGACACTTTCTTTACTCTCCTTGCAGCTCCCACCCTGCAGTGCAGTGTCCGGCAGCGCCTGACGGAACCACAGCACGGCCTGGGATCTCAGAGGTTGGTAGAGGGCGAGGCTGGCCACTTCTTGACAAGCCGGGTCTCTCTGCGGCGAATGCGCAGCCTTTCATCTGGACAGTCTTTCAGTTCTGAAGGCCACGGGACCAGCTCTCCACCTGCCTCTGCTTCTTCTTCCTGTTCCTCTACCACCACCACCACCACCTCCTCCTCCACCACCACCACCACCACCACCTTCACCACCTCCATCACCAACGTCCATGTTCACCCTGTCTATTACCACCACAGCACTTCCTATTTCCTCCAGATGAAGCCCTACCCTGACCCATCCCCTGCTGACAGCACCGCTGTGATGCCTGGGCATTCAGAGAGCTTGGGGTATCGGCTGTCTCTCTTCTCTTCCTTGCCTTTCTGCTGCCTTTACCTTGGCCTCTGCCTGCTGGCTGCTGCTTGGTCAGCTGTGGGGGTGTGTGCAGTGGGGCATCTTCTCCTGGTCCTGCCCTTTCCCAGCCCTGGGTTCCTTCTTAAGTTCAGCCTAACTCCCCACAACTTTGTTCCCTTCTCTGTTTGGGGTTTTGCTGACTCTAAAAATGAGTACAACGCCCCTCCCTCACGGTCCTATTGCACTTTTGCCTAAACTTTGCACTTTCACATCCGTTGTTTCCATGGAGTCTTTACTTCCTTTACTCCTTCAATAGAACATTTATTGATACCTGCTCTGGGCCAGGCTCTGCTGGGCATGGGGATTCACAGATGATAAGATACAATCCCAGCCATCAAGACTCACAGTCTGGTCCGGGAGAGGTACATAAATAATTACGGAACAGTCTGAGAAGTGCTATGGGGTGCTGAGGAGGGAGTGACTAACAGTGTGCACCTGGGTGGAAGGCTTCACAAAAGAGGTGACATCTGTGCTAACACCCTGTGCAGGAAAAGGAGGAAGTATAGTCTAGGCAAAGGAAGGTTTAATGTGCAGAGGCATGGAGGTTCAAGAGAATATGATGTATTTGTGGTTAGAACCTTGGGCGTGTTTTGGTGGGAAAGGGTGGTAGATGAGGCTAGGAGGAGGAAGGGCTCCAAGAGGCTTGGGCATTGCCCTTTAGGAGATGGAGAATTCCAAAAGGGTTTTAAAAAGGAAGAGAATCATGGGGCGCCTGGATGGCTCAGTTGGTTGAGCATCTGACTCTTGATTTCAGCTCAGGTCATGATCCCAGGGTCATGGGATCCAGCCCCAGATCGGGCTCCATGCTGAGCATGAAGCCTGCTTAAGATTCTCCCTCTCTCTCTGTCTCTCCTCACCCCCCTTCCTTTGCCCCTCTCACCAGCTTGTGCGCTCTTTGTCTCTCAAATAAAAATAAAAGGAAGAGAATCAGATTTGCACTTTAGAAATAACATTTTTGTGGCCTGTATAAAGAAGAGAAGGGGAGACTACAGAAATCTGGAAGTCACCAAGGTAGACCAGTAGGGGAGGTAGTGAGGTCTAGGCATTGGAAAGGAGAGGTTTAATTTGGTAACTGGCTGAGATGGGGGTGGAGGAGAAGGAGGAGTCTAGGATGACACCCAGGTTTCTAGCTGGGGTGGCTGCATGGATATGGTAACCTTCATGGAATTAGGGAACTGAAGAGGGGAAATGGGTTCAGGGGTTTTAGACAAGAAAAGTTTATAGGTGGGGCCAGCATAAAGTACTCACTTTCAGAATAGGAATTTAAGGTTCTGAAAAGTTAAGTAAATTTCCCCACGTCCCACAGCTAATTAGTAACAGAACAGAGTAGAACTTGACTTTCCATTCCAGGGCACTCTAGGTATTTTTGTCCTTCCACAAGGTCTCAATAACTGCACTGTGTAAGAGTTGGTGAAAGGCTTTCTCCCACAGCCTCTCTAGCAGCTACCTCAGGAGATAGGCTAGGGTCAGAGATAAGAGAATTCACTTTGCCTGGAACAAGCTTAGGGGAGACTCAGAAAGTCCCTCTCCTCTGGAGGGACCTCTCATCTCTGAAGTTGAGACATGACCAGCCCTGGCCTCGGGGCTGCAGCCTGCTGATGCCGTTGCTGACTTCTGGCTGTGCTTCACTCAGGAAGCCAGTCTCTCTCTGTGTTAGCCTAGAGGGCTGTTCCTTTGTCTTTTACAAAGGGACTGCCTTTGCTAGCACTTTCACCCTGCAGAGTGGCTCATATTCATCCTCATCCTCATTTTCATCCAGAAGCCTAGGCTGGGAGACTGCCCCTCCCAATACAGGTCGAGAGGGCTGGATGGGGTCTGGGGCATTAGGGGATGCTGTGGATCTCAAGCTCCAAGGCCCAAGCTGAGGGCAATGGGGAGGGGCGGGTGGGGAGGTACCTGCACCCACCTGGCCTGTTCACTACTTAATTTTCTTTTGCACCATGCACCAGAGGATCGTCTCTAAAGACAAACAGGCTCTCTAGTAAGGTTAGTAGCTTGGTATGGGAGCCCAAGGCAACCCAGCCTTTGGGGAGGGACACCTTCTGGCGCCTGAGTGTCTCAAAGATCCAGGGAGGGAAAGTGAGCTTTGCCTCAGCAGGGCTTTTACCTCCAGGGTGTGACACCTGGGCTTCCTCCAGGCTTTTTTCTTGCATTGGAAAGTCTTAGCTTATAACTGATGACAAGGCATGGGGGGACGGGAATCATGGCCAACTGGAGCTGTAGGCCATGAGGAGTGAGGCTGGGAGGTCCCCCAACCCCCTGACCACTCTTCCTTGGCATTAGAAATGTAGGCTTCTGGGGTTCTCACCTCATCAGCGTAGATGGCCCCCTTTCCAGTGCTGCTGCCCCCCAGAACTGTCTCGGCACCTTGCTCACTGGCTCATTATGTGTGTGGAAAAGGCAGGATATGGAGAGCATCATCTTGGAACTTAAGGAAACAAGGGCATATTTAGATGGAAGAAAGGACAGTGTCAGATATAGGAAACCAAATATGAGACTGAATACTAGTAAACAGTAGAGTATGTGGCTGAAACAGGATTTGTAGAATGGAATTGGAGCTGGGATTGTTCTCTGCTGTTCCTTGTCTCCAGGAAGATACTGGCCCATGGGGTAGCTGCTTAGTTAGTTGTTTCCTGTTGAGAATTAACCCTACACTAGCTATGAGCCAACCTTCTGCTTTTGCCTATTTTAAGGGCCTGGTGCCTTCCCTGATTTTTGACCCCCAGCCTCCTCCTTTCCAGATCCTGTGGTGCTCTCCCCTACCACTCCTGACTCTTTTCCTTTGGCTTCCTGACCTGGATGCTTAAGCATTTCCCTTAGCCCTCTCCTCTGCCTCTACTGTGGTTGTCAGGCCTCTGGAAAAGCAGAGGGAGGGTTAAGGGACTGACAGGGGACCCCTCATATTTACCCTTTTGTCTGTAGAGGCAGGAGAGGAGGCATCGGGAATTGGTTGATGGGCCTTCTTAGGAGTAGCCAGCCCCTTCGGGGTCTCAGCTTTCTGGACTAACCTTGGTGTGTGCATGTCCAGTGTGCGGTGCCACATCCCCATAACAGCCTTGCAAAGAAACCTCTTGTGACTGGCCCACAATGGGTCTTCCAGCTTGATTGGCCTCATCATCTTCATTCCCACATACTTCCTACATTTCCAAGTGATTTGCTAACATACCTGATCCTCCAAACAGCCTTGCAAGATCACTCAATTGGTATTATCTTCATTTGGCCAAAACTGAGGACCAGCAAGGTTAGATGACTTAAGTTTAAGGTCACACAACAAGCCTCAGGCAGAGATGGAAATCGAAACAGACCTTCTGACATCTAGTGGCAGCTCTTTGGAACCACTGCTACTTAAAAGACGGATGTGCTGTGTTTCTGCACCTGCCTGCACTGTCCCTCTCACAGAGCTCTGAAAAAGACCCCACCTTTCCAGCTGCCAGCCGACTTTGGTTTGAACTCAGAAACACTTCTCTGTGACCCACTTTGAATCCTGTGAGAGGGTTGAAAGAGGCAGCATCCTGACCTTTTGGGGTGGATAAGGGATTGTTTGCAAGGCTGTTCTAACCTTCTCCTCCCCAGCCTGGGTCAGGCCCACTTACTACTGCATGTACCCTGTTCCTTGGGGCTTGGCCCAGACTGGATGTATCCCAGGGTGTGACAGGAGTCCGTGGGGGAGAAAGTCATGGAAAATGGTGACCCAGAGCAATATGTGGGCTCTGGGTTGGCTTAAGGTTGAGTCCTAAGAAATCTAGCCACTTGTGGGAAGGAAGAGATTTTATTGAGGATGCCTGGGGAACTTAAGCCTACAGTTGCAGCAGTTTAGGGCCTGGCCACTCAGCAGGGTGGGGGCCCGTCACTAGAAAGCCCTTTGCCAGACAGATGATGGTATAATGATGTTTGGTTTTGCTTCTTGTTTGTCTCTTTTCTCTCTACCACTCTTCCCTTTCTTTCTCCCCTTGTCCTTATTTCTATTTGTTCCTCCTTTTGCCTTTCTTTCTCCCTGCTTTTACTCTCCCCTCTGTGTCTCTTCCCCATCCTGTCCCCATTCCCTATTCCTGCCGCCTCTCTTATCCTGTACTTAACGGCCTACTCAACTTCCTTCTCTTTCTCATCCTTCTCTCTCACCCACCTGTCTGTTCATCCTCTTTTCTCTCTCCTGCCCCTCTTTCCATCCCCATTCCCTACCCCATCCTTGTCTTCTCATGCTGTTCCTCTCTCCTCTTCACCTTCTCCCCATTCCCCTATCCTGTATGTGTCCCTTTCCTCCTCTCTGCCCTGTCTTGCAGGGATTTGACCCTTTCCGATTCGGAGTCCTCCCTCCACATGAGTGACCGCCAGCGTATGGCCCCCAAGCCTCCTCAGATGGTCCGTGCTGCAGATGAGGCCCTCAACGCCATGACCTCCAATGGCAGCCACCGGCTGATTGAGGGGGTCCACCCCGGGTCTTTGGTGGAGAAACTGCCTGACAGCCCTGCTCTGGCCAAGAAGGCACTACTGGCGCTGAACCATGGGCTGGACAAGGCCCACAGCCTGATGGAGCTGAGCCCCTCAGCCCCACCTGGTGGCTCTCCACTTTTGGATTCTTCCCGTTCTCACAGCTCCAGTTCCCCAGACCCAGACACACCATCTCCGGTTGGGGACGGCAGAGCCCTGCAGGCTAGCCGAAATACACGCATTCCCCATCTGGCTGGCAAGAAGGCTGTGGCTGAGGAGGATAATGGCTCCATTGGTGAGGAGACAGACTCCAGCCCAGGCCGGAAGAAGTTTCCCCTCAAAATCTTTAAGAAGCCTCTTAAGAAGTAGTCAGGATGAGAGTGGCAGTGGCGGGACAGCTTGCCCTTCCCTGGTCTTCTGCCTCTCTTTCTTCCCCTTCCAAGATCCCTGGCCCCTAGAGTGGGGCATGGGAGGGGCTGGCCCAGGGGCCTCGGCACTGTACATACCTGCCCCCCCCATCCTTGGGTCCTTCAACATTATTTATTAACTGACCACCATGGCCTGCCTGCCCTGCCCTCCCACCCACGGGCTGCCGCTGCCACTCCCTCTCTACTTCAGTGCATGTCTTAGTTGCTGTCCCCTCAGCTCCCAGCTCCACTTCTGGGGTCCAGCTTCTGTCTCTGCTGTCCCAGTTATGAAGTTTGGTTTCTTGTTTCTCTGTGTTTCCTGCTTTCAGGCTCCTCCCTCCCACCACTCCGCAACTTCCCCTAGCAGCTTGGGGGGGGAGGGGGGGAAGATAGGAGGAGAAACTTCTGACGTCTGTGCCTCAGACCTGTTCCACCCCATCTACGATGGTTCTGTTTGCCTCAGACTGGGGCGGGCCTAGGGTCTATTGCTTGAGGTTTGTTCTTTGGGAGTGTGGTGGGCCAGAAGGAAACTTGGCCTGGAGCTCTCTTGAGCCTCTAGGGGTCCATGGGGGAGTGGAACACATTCCCAGAGAATAAGCTACTAGAGAATTTTGAAGAGAGGCCAGGCTAGGGGGTAGGTTGGGAGAGACTCCTCTTAGTTGGAGCATGAGTAGATGCCAGAGTTGTGGGCTATAAGGTAGTCACCTTTTCTCTCTACTCTCACCCACACCTGCGTCTTTCTTATCCCTGCTCCCCCCCATACTGCAGGAGGGTTTGACTATAAGAGGTGCTGCCCAAATGCTCCCCCAAGCATCAGTACTCCTGGAGCTCAGGACAAATGGCTCCCCTGGCCATGGGAGTCTCAGCCATGATACAGGGCTCAAATGGGGCCCTGAAATGGTTGGGCAGGATATTGTTGCATTTGAACCAAAAAACATTTTTAAATTGAAAAAATAAATCTCCTGAATTTCCCAAGTGCCTGCACCACATACTCCCCTTGTCAGACCCCATTTTCATGTTACTGCATAGCTTGGGCCAGAGGCTCAAAAAGGACACAGCTGGTTTAGGGAAGGGGGTGGCTAAGGAAGATGTAGGTGAAGGCAGCTGTGTGACCTCTTCCCCCACTCCCTTCCCACCCTCTAGACAAGTCTCTCCCTTACCTGTTTTTGCTATGGCTGTAAAGGTATTTTCCTGTTGCCCCACTCCCTCCCATGCCTTTACTCTGGGATCCTATTTGGGGCCTGGGGTGCAGGCACCTGGGGCTGGTCTTAGGAGGGTGCTAGGCTGCAGACTGCCTTGTACCCCCTGGGCACCCTCACATGGGTTTTTCTGTGTTATTTCATAAGACTCTTTGAAGTCCAATAAAGCATGTAGGAGATTTTAACCTCTGCTGGCTTTGACTCTCATTGTGTTCTCTGGCATAGCAGACAGGATGAAGAGACTATTTCTCCTTGGCCAAGGAAAAATGAAACTAACACACGTACCCAAAAGCTCTCTGGATAGGGTTACCAGATGAAATACAGGATGCCTGCCTGGTTTAATGGAATTTCTGATAAATAAAAACGTTTTTAGTATAATTATGTCCCCTGCAACATTTGGGACACGTTATTTTTGTTTGCTAAATCTGGCAACCCCATCCACCCTTAACCTATCTATCCCATGTCTTGTCTATCACCTTTGTCTTTTTTAATTACTTCACAGGGAGCTTGGGGTGTATCTGGAGGGCAGTGAAAAACCAATGAAAGGTTTTAGAAATCGATGCCACGTGAGCTTTCATAAAAATTAGTTTGTGTAGCCTAATCAGAAGCTTTTACATCAGTCTTGTATATTTCGTCTCTTACCCATTCTTACCCCCCACATTCAGTCACCAAGCACAGTCCATTCTGCTTCCACAAGGCCTTACTGCTGACCCTGTTTCTGCCACCACCCGCTGGAGAATTATAAAAGCCCTGCCCTGCTCAAACTCTTCCAGAGTTCCCATTCCGTCAGGATAAAATTCAATGCCCTTGGCCTAGCAAGGCTCTCTTCCAAGGATTTAGTGCCAGATTTCCTCCGACCTAGAGCGTGGGCCTCCTGGCTGCCTCCAGCTCTGGATCGAAGGCTACAGCCCACATTGGACAGCAGTCGGGTTATTATATTCTAACAGTCCTCAGGACAAGAAAGGGTTTTGGGATGGTTGGGTTTTTATTTCAAAAACACCTGAACCATCTTGTTCTCGGCGGGGGCGCGCCAACGAGGAGGGCGGGGCCGGGCCTGGCGGGTTCTGCGCGCAGCGCGGGGTTCCTGTCCCAGATTCCTCTATGCCCACACTCAACATGGCGGCGGGAGAACCGCGTTCCCGCCGGGCGTGCCCACACCCAATGTGGCCGCGGGAAAGGCGCAGTATCCAGGGCCCTGCCCATACCCAAGATGGCGGCTACTGGGGCGAGGCTTACTTGGGCTTTACTAGCCCTGCCCACTAGCCAGGGCGCAGGCAGCGTCGAGTAACGTCATTCGAGCTCCGTCGCGCCGCTTTTGCGTCTTGGGTGGCGGGAGCGGGAAGGGGATTCGGATTGTCGCGCCTCCGCTCCGTGGAGGAAAGTGCTCTCTGGCCCCAAATCCAGTCCCTGCACCTGAGTACCCCCAGGAACCCGACCCTTCGCACCCTACTACCTTCTCGATCCCGCCGGCGCCTCAGAGCTGCAGTCCCGTCTCGAATCCCTCAGCGCTTCAGCCACTAGCCGCGATGCATGTGATCAAGCGAGGTGAGAAGCCGGGGAGGGGGCGGCGAGTTAGTGGGGGGCAGGTAAAGGGGTCGCGGGCTGCCGCCGCCCTTGCAGTCGGCGGCGCCCGCCCGCCCGCCTCCACCGCTTCCCGCCCTGCCCGCAGAGGCTTCCCGCCCTGTCAAGCCCGCTCGGCCTCTGGCTTGCGTCAGTCTGACCCTCCCACCCCCCACAAGGCCTTCAGTCTGAGCCCCCTCGGCTTTGTCATCCTGGCGCCTTTCTAAAGAATAATACCTCCCCTTTATCGGGTGGTTCCTGTGTGAGCCGAGCACTTTCCAGGTAGTGTTTATTAGCTCCTCTTCTCAGGTGAAGAATCTGAAGTGCAGAGAGAGGTCTGGTGACTAACGCAAGGCCACCCAATTAGTTGATGGTGAGGCCAGGGTTCGAACCCATGGCTAACATCGGAGTTGTATTGGAAAACCCTGGGGCTGATGAGCTGTCCTAGGGACTGGGAGGAGCCGGGAAGGAGGGACTCAGCCCTAAATGGGCACCTATCAGTTTCCTGATCTCTTTTGTGCGGTGAAAAAGAAAAGATCTTAGACACAGACAGACACCCCTGGAATTTGCCCTTTGCACGACGTGTGTTGCCACTTGCCCCAGGAGTGGTCTCGGAGGAGTTTGGGACTGGGACTAGTGATACAGAATCAGAGTAGGGTGGCAAAGACAACTTCTGACAGGATGAGTACTGGGAAGGGCCTGGGACTTGTGTTCTTCCTTCAACAGTTATTTCCCGTTAGACTTGCTGAGTTTCTCCTTTTTGCCAGCCCTTTGCTTGGCAGTGTGAAATTATAAGAGGAGACGGTCCCTGCCTTGCCAAAAGGTTTAATCGGTTTGGAAAAACAAGAGCAAAACATACATTTAGCAGAGAACCGTATGAGGCAGGTATGAACAAGTTTCAACTTGAACCTACTTGCCCCTGTTAAAGCAATAAAGTTATTTCAAAATTGTAGGCACTTAGTAAATACTGGTTGACTGGATATTTTGTCCACTAGGCTGTGAGTGTTTCAAACATCGGGACTTTATGCCTATACTTGGCACAGGACTTACCATGAATAGGAATTCAAAGAATGAATGAGAATTATTTTAAAATATAGGATGGATATAGGGGTGCCTGGGTGGCTCAGTTGGTTAAGCGTCCGACTTCGGCTCAGGTCATGATCTCATGGTCCATGGGTTCGAGCCCTGTCTGGCTCCGTGCTGACAGCTCAGAGCCTGGAACCTGCTTCAGATTCTGTGTCTCCCTCTCTCTGCCCCTCCCCCGCTCACGCTCTGTC
Organism: Panthera uncia; assembly: GCF_023721935.1. Classification (NCBI taxonomy): domain Eukaryota; kingdom Metazoa; phylum Chordata; class Mammalia; order Carnivora; family Felidae; genus Panthera; species Panthera uncia. The sequence continues at coordinate 52,735,293 of NC_064808.1, read as the reverse complement.
TCTTTCTCTCTCTCTCTCTGAAAAATAAATAAACATTAAAGAAGTATATATGATATAATAAATGCTAGGGGTAGGCAGGTGGTTGATTTGGTTTTGTCTGGGTAGTTTAATAAAAGCCAAGAGATGGAGAAGTGGACAGTGGTGGTCCATCTTCTAATCTTTAGTATCTTGAGAACATCATTCTCTGAAATTCCTAGTCTTCCATTTTAGCTCACGAAACCAAAGACCAAAATACACAGTGTACTTTTATTGGTCCTTTCCTGTGAATGAGACGAGCATCTAGTTTTTTAGACCTTTGAAAAAAGGAGGATGAGGATCCCCTTATGGTAAGTCTGTAACAAATAGGAATTGAAAACTTGTGAACCTAAATTACTGGAGTAGGTAACACCTCTATGTTATATTTTTCAGCTTTGGGCCCACTTTAAAATGCTGTAGTTTAGATGGTACTTCCTACCAAAATAAGCTCTGAAAGGCAGGGCTTATTTTGTTTCTCATTCCTTCAGAGAACATAATTTGATCCAGATGAGTCTCTGCTAGATTCTGCCAGTGTAGCATTTAGCAGGGCTTGTTAATATACAAAGTGGTACTTCGGTTTCTTTTATTTTTGACTTTTATGGGCTTAGGGTTTTTCTTTTTCTCTCTCATTTTTGCCATGCCAGTGAGTAGCAGACTGACTTATGTAGTTTTTTTAATTTTAATGTAATTATCCAGGAGGGCAGCTGGCAGTCAACCTACTAGTATAGTAGTCCTCCCCCACTTATCCGGGGTTTTGCTTTCCACGGTTTCAGTTACCCGGACATCCGTGATCTGGAAGCAGATGATTCTCCTGAGTATTGTCAAAAGGTCAATAGTAGCCTAACTGTACATCACAATGCCTATGACTTTCACCTCATTTCATCCCATCATATATTCATTTTGTCATCTGACATCATCCTGGTACCACGAGGTATTTTAAGAGAGAGAGAGAGAGAGAGACCACATTCACATAATTGTTATCATAGTATATTGTTATAATAGTTTTATTTTATTATTAGTTATTGTTTATCTTTACTGTACCTAATTTATAAATTAAACTTTATCATAGGTCTGTATGTACAGGAAAAAACAGTATATATGAGGCCCAGTATACTTTCTGTGATTTCAGTCATCCATTGGGGGTCTTGGAATGTATCCCCTGTCACAAAGGGGGTACTACTCTATTTACTCAATGTGCTTATATCTTGCTAAGCACTGTGAGGGAAATAATAGAGGAAGAAGGCAGCTCCATCTTCAGAGATCTTAGGATTGTTAGGGACATAGGATTAATCATATGAAAATTGTTAGGTAACAGAAGGAAATAGTAGATGAGTATTTCTCTTGCTGTCTTCAGCTTTTTTTTTTTTTTTTTTTTTTCCTAATGGGAGAGTATTGTATTCCTCAGGGAGATTAAGGTTAAAGAATAAAAGTTGAGAATCATTGCAATAAATGCAGTGTAGCTGACTGAGTTGTAAAGTGTGCTTTAGAATGCAGTATAGGGTTTTCAAAACATTGGGTTGTAACCCATAGTAAAAATTATATTTTACATCATGACTGAGAACATGCCAGTCTGTGTGTGTGTGTGTGTGTGTGTGTGTGTGTGTATTCATGAAATGAAAATTTTTTTTTTCAAAATAATTCCTTTTAAAGCATCCACTTGTACTCTCATAATCACTCTTCTATTCCCAATCTGTTCTCTAGCTCTCCCTCTCTTTTCCCTGCTTATCTCCCTCCCTATTTTCTCCCTTCCTTCTTAATTCCCTTTACAGCCCACTGTATTATTTTGCAAGTCTGTGTGGATACTCTGCTGGGCACTGAGATTAAGGCTGAGTAGGCAGACATGGTTCCTGTTTTCAAAGATCTTACAATCAATTGATAAAGATAGACACATTTATTTTCATTATTTTTGTTTTAAGTTTATTTATTTTGAGAGCAAGCGAGCATGAGCTGGAGATAGGCTGAGGGAGCGAGGGAGAGAGTCAGCACAGAGCCCAAGACACAGCCTGACCCAGGGCTCAGTCTCAGGAACCATGAGATCACGACCTGACCCAAAATCAAGAGTCAGACTCTCCACCAACTGAGCCACCCGGGCGCCACAAAGATAGACATGTTTAAGAACTTAATATAATAAGATATGATACTCTGAAAGGTAAAGTAAAGGCTGTAGGAGGCCATTCATTCAGTTTTTCAGAAAGCATTTATTTAGTACTTCTTTGTGCCAGGAACTGTTTTAGGTAGTAGAGATTACAGCAATGAACCAAACAAGGTAAATCCCTTTTCTCATGGCATTTACATTCTGGTGTGGGTGAGAGTGGTATGTATATGTAAGAAACAAGTAAATATAAGAATCAGTCAACTTCAGATCATGATTAGGGAGATGATGATAGTAAAACAGTAATGTAATAAAGGTGATTGAGAAGGTAATCTTAGGTTAGATAGTCAGGGAAAGGTCTGAGGAGCTGGCATTTGAGCTGAGCTCTGAGTAGTATTAAGAGCCAGCTGTGTGAAGATCTGTGGGTTAAACATTCCAGGTAGAGGGGATAGAAAATCATACCTTGTAGAAGAGGCACATCCTTGGTTAACTTACAGTATAGCAAAGTCTTCCTGAAGAGAGAATCAGAGAAGTTTGTAATCAAGAGGACATCAGACAATTAGTATTCTAGAGGATTTCAGAAGAGGAAGAGGTCAGTGTAAGTTTGAGTGCTTGGGGCAGGTCCCGTGGTATAAGCATTGATGTGGGTGTGGGAATGGGAGGCGCTATTGGAACTTAATGTTATTTTCACAGGGAACAGGTGAAAAAGTGATAGAGGGCCAAATTAAGGAAGATTTTGCTTGAGAGAAGAGGATAATGTAGGCAGTGAGAAGCAGGGATTAATGATGTGATGAAGTCAGCATCTGAGTTGCAAAGTTGACCAAGTGGAATGATAGGCTAGAAAATGGGCCTTTAGACTTCCCCTTCCAGGGTGAGTCGGTATAATTGCTGTTGTACTTTTTGTCAGTTTCCTGATTAACTTGGCAGCTGCAGAAATCTGTTTGCAAATATTGCTTTGTGATCATCTGTCTGCTTAGTTAGCCAATTGGTAGAGCATTGAGGGCCTAGTCCCAGTGTGGGCCAGTAAATTAACTCTGTTGCAGGGTTAAACACTGCATATGTGAATCTGGCCAGAACAGGAGATCACAATGGTGGTCAGAAAGAGGGCTGTCATAGTGTTCAGATATTAGTGCAGAAGAAAAAATATCCTGTTTTATTGATCAAAGGTTAGTAGCGGTGTCTTAATTTTAATTTATTCTTCATCCAACATTTGAGAACTTACCTTGGGTCAGCCACTGAACTAAGTTTTAACATAAAGATGTGAATGAGAAGGCCAAGTGTAAACATATAATTAACACATTGCCCTTTAGTTACTAGTTAAAAAGGATTGGGGGTGGGGAACAGAGAAGATAAACCAAATGAATCAGTTTGGGGTACTAACATTTATTGAGTGCCTCTTTTGTATCATATACTGTGATCAGTGTTTTCCCAATAAGAGCAGCTTTTTAAAAAAAAATGAGATATAATAACTGTAATTATACCAAAGCTTTTAAGACAAAAGCTCTTTTTTACCTAATCTCATTTTGTTGTTACAGTAAACTGATGTAGTAAGAAGAGGTATAATAATTATCCTCATTCTGTAAATGAAGATCTGTAATGTCTGGTCATATTGTGTGGCTTGCCTAAGACAAGCTATTTAGTGATTGGATGTATTTACTATTCTTGACAGGAATAAATAAATAAAGGTTGGATGAACTACTATTGAAGTTAAACTAAGAATAATAGGACTTTGTCTGGAAGGACAAAGAGGACTATATTCTGAATACAGAATCGTAAAAGGACTAACTAGATAAGGTCTACATGTATTTGCTTACCATATCCCAGAAATATGAAAACTAAGAGGTTGGAAAAAGCAAAACAAAAACTAAGAAGCCTCTGGAAGATTGTCTTGAATTACAAATAGAAGTATGTCTTTACATGGTATGAAGTACATTCAAAATCATGAGTATGAAAGACAAATTTATCATGAAGATGTTGGACAGGTTTTAAATAATTTAACATTTCTAAATATTTGAGTACCTTGCTAGGCCTCGGTTCTTGGTCGGGGCACTGGACAGTGTATTGGTAAATAAAACTTGCAAAAATATTTTTTCCTTTTGGAAGTTATATTCTAGCAGATGAGTGGGGAGCTCACACGGTAAACAAATACATAAATAAAGTACATAGTAAGTCAGATGGTACTAAGTGCTGTAGAGAAAAACAAAGCAGAGAAGGAGGAGGGGGGTAAGAAGAGCAAGGCTGTGTTTGGAGCATTGCAGTTTATTTATTTATTTATTTTTGTTAAAAAATTTTTTTTTAGTTTATTTATTTTGAGAGAGAGCAAGCAGGAGTGGGGAAGAAGCAGAGAGAAGGAGCGAGAGAATCGTAAGCAGGCTCCACACTGACAGTGCAGAGCCTTACACGGGGCTTGAACTCAAATCATGAGATCATGACCTGAGCTAAAAACCTAGAGTTGGCCGCTTAACTGACTGAGCCAGCCAGGTGCCCATGGGGTATTGCAGTTTAAAAACAGGGTGATCAGGGGCACCTGGGTGGCTCAGTCAGTTGGGTGTCCGACTTTGGCTCAGGTCACGATCTCACTGCTTGTGGGTTTGAGCCCCACGTCGGGCTCTGTGCTAACGGCTCAGGGCCTGGACCCTGCTTTGGATTCTGTGTCTCCGTCTCTCTCTGCCCCTCCCCTGCTTATGCTCTGTCTCTCTCTTAAAAATAAATAAATGTTAAACAAAATAAAAATAGGGTGATCAGAGAAGCCTCACTGGGAAGATAGCATTGACCAAATACCTAAAAGAGTATAGATAGCAAGGAGGCCAAGGTTGCCAGGGTTGAGTAAGTGAGGAAGGTGGGAAAGAAGAAGGTAAAGTTGGGGAAGGGCAGGGGCACACAGGATAGATTGTGTAGGATTCTATGGACTATAATGATTGTACTCGTAATGATTTTGACTTTTATTCTGGAGGAGATTTGCGGGGGATAATGTCATGATTTTGACTTAAGTGTTTTTTTTTTTTTTTTAACGTTTATTTATTCATTTTTGAGAGAGAGAGAGCTCACAATCAGGTGAGGGGCAAAAAGAGAGGGAGAGAGAGAATCCAAAGCAAGCTCTGAGCTGCCATTGCAGAGGCCAGTGCAGAGCTGGAACTCACAAACCGAGAGATTAAAGGAGCTGAAGTCAGACGCTTAATCGACTGAGTGACCCAGGCATCCCTGGACTTAAGCTTTTTGTTTTTTTGTTTGTTTATTTATGTATTTTGAGATAGAGAGAGAGAGAGAGAGACAGCGAGCAAGGGTAAGGGCAGAGAGAGAGAATCCCAAGCAGGCTCCATACTGCCAGCGCAGAAGAGCCCGACATGGGACTTGATCCCATAAATAGTGAGATCATGACCTGAGTTGAAACCAAGAGTTGATGCTCAACTGACTAAGCCACCCAGGCACCCTGACTTAAGTTTTAAAGAATAATTCTGACTGCTATCTGGGATAAAGGGAGAAGCATCATTTGGGAAGTTATTGCAAGAATCCAACTGATTTTTAATGTAAAGGAAGAAGGGAAGACTTTCAGTATAAAATCCCTACTTTTTGAAGACACAAAAAATTTTTTGATGAATCTGTTGGGATCTGAACTTTTTATCTGTGAAATAGCATCTCATGTTCATCAATATTCAAAGTTCGTGTGTTAATTACCTTTGATTCTTTGACATCGCTATGTTATTAAGTGCTAACGTGAATTGCATGGTTTGATTCTTCAGATGGCCGCCAAGAGCGGGTTATGTTCGACAAAATTACGTCTCGAATCCAGAAGCTATGTTATGGACTTAATATGGATTTTGTTGACCCTGTAAGTAAATATGGTTTATATTTAAACCTTGTTTCATGTGATTCTTTTTACTAGTCTCTTATCTCTTATCATTCACTTGATACATATTTTGGTTTGATATTTTGGTTATGGCGTTGGATATAAAATGTGAATTCATTGCTTAATGCTTATTTTCTAAAAAACAAAAACAAAACAAAACTTACTTTCTAAAATTGGGTCCTGTGAGTTCTTTTCAGATAACTATGAAAAGAACTCACAGAACTCACTCTCTGGAAAGAACTCACAGGACCCAAATTTAGAAAGACTTCCTTGAGTAAATTGTTGTATTCATAAGTGGAAAAGCCTGTAGAAAAGCTTTTTTTGGAGTTATGGTCATTTGGATAGGAACTGGTTTGAAATTTGCTTTTTTGTTATCTATGTAGAAAGAATACATTTAAGTAATATAAAGTGGATTTCATGGACAACATTTAAATTAAGGAGAACTATTCATAAGCAAGTTTTTCTGTTTTTCTCATTTTTTGTAACTTAGCTACTCTAGACCCTTATCAACTCTTCTCTGGATTGCTGTCTGTAGTGGTCTCTAAAGTGTCCTCCTGGTCTTCCTCTAATCTTGCCCTCTTCAGATGCATTTTACACATAGCTTCCAAGATGATCTTTGAAATAGAATCTAGAAGAACCCTTTTTCCAAACCCATTCATATTGCCCCAGCTTTATTTAGGTATTTTATCTGTACTGTTGTGGGGCTGGTGCTGGCCTCATAGCATTAATTACGTGATATGGAAATTCGTTATATGTCTCTGTCCTCCTCTAGAATCGAGGGTGGGCTGTGTCTTATTCTTGTGATATCTAACAGTGCTTGGCATATATGTAATTAGACACTTGATAAATATTGAATTGACCAAAATGTTCAAAAGAAAATAATTTTAAATAACCTTAGAATATGCATATTATAAATTCTTTTATATTTAACAATATAAATAATATTATAAATAAATAGGAATGTAAGTAAAATATACTTATATTTTACATTTGTTTTTATATTTAGGAATTCTAAATAATAACTAGAATAGTTGAATATTAGAGTTGGAATGAATCTGAGAGATCAAACTATTTCATCTTCCTGGTTTAGAGATAAGAAAATTCCAAAGACAGGGGAGTGAGATGTACCAGTGACTTGTTATTTTATCCTGAATTCTGATTACTTGCCATGTAGCACCAGAAGCTATTCAGAAGACTTCACTCCTCTTTTACTGAACATAACTTATATCTTGGATCTGAGAAGAAAGTGATCAGGAGCAACTTGGGCTTAGGTATAATATAAGTAGAATTGATTATAAACTAGTGATACACACACACACACACACACACACACACACACACACACTTTTTTTGAAGGGGGCATGCTTTGGTTAACTGGGAAGTGCATTGATTTTCTGTTGGATTAAGGTGTCTTAAAGATTCAGTCAACACTTAGAATTTGTTTTTCTTTATTTTGTTTTTAATGTTTACTTATTTTTGAGAGAATGCGAGAGACAGTGCAAGCAGCGGAGGGGCAGACAGAGGGAGACACAGAATCTGAAGCGGGCTCCAGGCTCTGAGCTGTCAGCCCAGAGCCCGACGCGGGGCTCGAACTCACGAACCGTGAGATCAATGACCTGAGCCGAAGTCAAGACGCTTAACCGACTGAGCCACTCAGGCGCCCCTAGAATTTGTTTTTCTTAAAAATATGTGGTAATAACTTGTGCACTGTGTGTTTTAAAAAGGGGAACCTCTTACAGTATGGTCTTGAAAACAGTGAAATACAGTGAGGTTGAATGGGATGTGGAGCAGAAGACTTAGTAACTGTGGGCAAGTCCCAGTATCCTGAGCCTTAGTTTCTCATGTAGAGTGGTGATGGTAATAATGTCCATCTCACATGGTGACTGAAATGTCAGAGAAGATTATGAAAATTGAGCTACTTTGTGGCTACTTGTGAAGTGCTAAAGAAAGGGTAGTCATTAAATTATTTGATGAGTCTGCCTCAACCCTAATTTATACCTTTATCTCCTTTAATTGGAATGATTGAAGTTTGATTCATTTGTTTTCTCATCCTTGTCCTTAGGTAGAATTGGGGAGAAATGGGTAAGTATATAGCTCAAACCCTGGTCACAGAGGGAGAATTTGAATGAAAGATGAGGAAATACTTATAAAATCACTGGTTTGTTTTTAGCTATTTTCCTGTGAGACTGTTAATCTTTATAAAAGCTATACTTGGATTTTCTGTTTGTTTGGTGATACCTCTTCATAGCAAATGTAGTATGCATTGTCTGGTGGATCTATTGGTTTATGTGTTCTTATTACTAAGTTTCCCATAGTTTATTCTGAAAGATAATTTTTCAGGAAAGGTAGTTGTCTATTTTGTTTTGATAACAAATTTGATGGCTTTATTCATTGCTCTTTTAAGGAGGCTAGTGGTTCTTGGAGAAGCTCAAGTAATTCGTGGTTTTGTTTTTATAGGCTCAGATCACCATGAAAGTAATCCAGGGCTTATACAGTGGGGTCACCACTGTGGAACTAGATACTTTGGCTGCTGAAACAGCTGCGACCTTGACTACCAAGCACCCTGACTATGCCATCCTGGCAGCAAGGATTGCGGTCTCCAACTTGCACAAAGAAACAAAGAAAGTGTTCAGTGGTGAGTCTCCAGGAAAAAGTTAGACTTCTCAGAAAATTTATAAGGCTACTAAAATGAAACCTTAAATATCAAAAGTTACGTCTTACTTTAAAAGTGTGCGTGTTAGTGGCAGAGAAGAGACTGGAACTTCTGTTTCTCCATGCTGCTGACCTGCATGAGAAAGTCAGTGGATCCTTTTCTTCTCTCTCTCTCTCTCTCTCTCTCTCTCTCTCTCTCTCTCTTTTTTTTTTTTTTTTTTTTTTTTTTTATTAAAGCCCATCAGTGGTTGGTGGTGGTTTGGTTGGTAAAATGAGTAATATTTATTGGCAAGTTCTAGGTTGAACAAAATGTCTTTTGTCACCATTAGCAAGCATTTCATTCCATCACTCATTTTATAGCTCAGGGAATGTGGGCAAAAGAAGGTTAAATAATTTGTTCAGTGTGTAAAAAGTGATATATGAAGAGTCAGCTGGTAGACTGAGAGTACAAGTCTTTTGGCTCAATTGCAGATTATTATTATTTGGGGCTCAAATATCACCCTCTTCATTGGATTTATTGTATGTATATTAGTTTTCCCAAAATTGTTCTATAGATTCAAGATAATCCCAGTCAAAATGTCAGCATTATGTGTGCTTATATAAGTTTTATATGTAAATGCAGAGAGCCACACTCTGCTATCTGCTATGATGTCTTGAAGAACAAAGTGAGAGGGCTAACTGTTTATAGAAATGAAATGCTTGTGATGATAAATTATGAATTTAAAGTTGAGTTTCTATTCTGTTGGGATAAAAAACAATTGAGATAATAATTTCTGCTTTTCTGTATTTTCAACCAATAATTCTCAGTGGGGTTGGTCATCAGAATCACTGGGGAATCTTTTTCACATTACAAGAGCCTATGTTTACTCTAACTCTGGAAGATGTTTCCTTTACTGAGGTATTAATCTATATTTATTCAACATGTATACGTTTATTGAGCACTTTCTATGCTAGGCAGTCAGATAGGGTGGCATGAAAAAAAGGGTTGAAAACCCTTAGACTGTTATCTGAGGATTGAATTTGCTGTTAAGTGATTTTGATATTTATTTATTTATTAAAATTTGTTTTTTAGATGTGATGGAAGATCTCTACAACTACATAAATCCACATAATGGCAAACACTCTCCCATGGTGGCCAAGTCAACACTGGATATTGTTTTGGCCAATAAAGATGTATGTATAATGCTTTTCTGGTGAAAATTTTTTTATGGATTCCTTTTTTTTTTTTTTAAAGCAACAAGCATATTTTTAAAAATTTAAACATTATAAATAGTATAGGTAAAAAGTAATTCTTTCTCCTTCTCTGAATCCTGCTTTCTAGAGCAAGAATGTTTTATCATTTTTGACTATATTTTTCTAGAGCTGTTCTATAATATATGTGTGTATGTGTGTGTGTGTACGTGTACATATATATTTTTCCTTTTAGTGGTAGTATACTATGCATACTGCTCTTGCTGATACTTTTTTCACTTTAAGTTTATCCTGGAGATAGTTTTATATCAACATTTATGAACTTACCCTACTCTTTCTAACAGCTGCATGGCTTTCCAGTTTATAGATTTATTATCATTGTACATATATGTAAGAATTGCTCTGGTGATGAATATTTGTTTTCCATTTCTTGCTGCAGCAAATATCCTTGTATGGTAGGTGCTTTGCTCATAGATGAGTATATCAGTAAGATAAATCCCTTCAGTGGAGTTGCTTAGCCAAAGAGTATGTGCATTCAAAAATTTAGTAGACATTGCCAGACTGACTCCCAGCATAAAATCTTTAGAGATCTTGCTCAGCAACTTAAAAGTTGTCCACTTGTGGGGCGCCTGGGTGGCTCAGTCGGTTGAGCGTCCGACTTCAGCCCGGGTCACGATCTCGCGGTCCGTGAGTTCGAGCCCCGCGTCAGGCTCTGGGCTGATGGCTCAGAGCCTGGAGCCTGCTTCCGATTCTGTGTCTCCCTCTCTCTCTGCCCCTCCCCCATTCATGCTCTATCTCTCTCTGTCTCAAAAATAAATAAACGTTAAAAAAAAAATTAAAAAAAAAAAAAAAGTTGTCCACTTGTGTTTTAATCCCTTTCTTAACTAGACCCACAGGACAAAAAAGGGAAAGATGTGTAGGTCTAGCCAGCCCTTTTGTACATGGATTTATTTACCATGTTTTTACCTTTGGTAATAGAATGATTAGTCAACTGTCTCTAAATGTGTATCTGATGTTAAAGAGAGTGAGAGAAAACTGAGTTGTTGTGTGTTGTTCATATGTGTAATCTTGAAGACAGGTTAAAAACAAAAATAGGGGCACATGGGTGGCTCAGTTGGTTGTATCCATCTCTTGATTTCAGCTCGGGTCATGATCTCACAGTTGTTGGATCCAGCCCTGCCTTGGGCTCCACGCTGAGCATGGAGCCTGCTTAAGATGCTCTCTTCTCCCTTTGCTCCTCCCCCCCTCATGCACGCTCTCTCTCTCAAAAACAAAACAAAACAAAACCCCAAAAATAACAGCAAAAACCTGTATTTATAAAATAAATACTGATAATCATGTATTTCAGTTCCCCATTACTTGGGCTAGGCACCTACCTGCCTTTGACAACAAAGATGCCCTTAAATATTTAAGAGTAAAGGAGGAGTGTCATATAGATTTTTCTAGTTCTTGGGCATGGATCATTATACAGAAAGCATTTCTGTTTTGTGTTTTGAAGAACAATAATAACTCCATTTTTTTTCTATCCAAAATGACTATTTGTACCTAGTTGCTTTTGTTTTCCTCTAAACAGCTTTATAGCAAAGAAAAACTCTGTAACAGTGACCAATTTTGCTATAAATCTCATTGTCATGACACTAGTTTATTTAAAACCTGCTAAAAGACCATAGATTTTGAAGAGCCTTAGAATTGATGTAATCCTACCCTCTGTCATTCTTTATTAAACTGTTATGTGCAGTTTAAAATGGGCTAATTTTGAAATAAAAATATGTAGTAGTAAATATGTGGTACTAATACCTTTAAATTAACAGGTAGTCTAAAAACATGTTTAAGGATGATAATGTCTCTTTTATGCTTATGTTCTTTCCTTCTTTAATTACAGATTAACTGTAAATATAATAGGGGAAGTTTGGAAAATCCCATTTATATTTTTACTTATGTACAGCTTACATATACATGTTCTCTTTTAGTCTTTTAATATACATGTTTTAAACCTAATCAAGATACTCTATATACTGTTTTACTTTCCTAATGTTAGATATAAATTTCTAGTCTACAACAATACTTAGTGTTCTTCCTTTGTATCCTATGTCAGTTTTAGTTTCAGGGCTGAAAGAAATCAGATTTTGTGAAAATCTAATTATCTTAATTATGGTTTTTGTTTGTTTGTTTGTTTGTTTTTTAACCTCTATTAGCGCCTGAATTCTGCCATTATCTATGACCGAGATTTCTCTTATAATTACTTTGGATTTAAGGTAAATAATGGGTTTTAAATAAGTGGGAATTCCTCATTAAATCAGCAAACACAGGTTTTTGTTTATGTTTTAATGATACAATTATAAAAACAAAAAGTTTTGGGAGTTGGGATGGACCTGGGGGATTAGGTTAGGGTGGCGATGGTTGTTTGAATTCAGGAAAGATAGCTTAATCCATTTGCAGTTTTTGAATTTTACAGGTATTACTTGTGGATTACTTAAAGAGATATGTAGATACTTGGCTAGAATTATTCCGTATTATTCTATTTATGTAACAACTATTTATTGAATCCCTACCATGTACAAAGTGCATTTTCAGGTACTTTTGTGTTGATAAACAGTATTGTGCAATGATTGAGAACATGAATGTCAGGCCATCTGGGTTCAAATCTCTGCTCTCTTATTGAGCTGGTTAATTTTTTTTTTTTTTTTTTTTTTTT